>NC_037680.1:59567862-59884780 GCF_003255815.1 Theropithecus gelada | reverse complement strand
AAAAAATTACCAAAAAAAAAAAAAAAAAAAAAAAAAAAAAAAAAAAAAAACCTTCATAAGAACCAAATATCAGCTAAGCAATCACAGTACCTGATTTTAAATGTAAATCACAGAAAGAGTCACTGACAAGAGTAGGAAAAACAGTCTTGAATAGTCAATGGCACCCCTCCCACATGCCCTAGCAGTGGTGGTGTGGCACAGAGAGAGAATCTTTAGGCTTGGGGGAGGAAGAGTGTAGTGACTATGGGCCTTTGCATTGCAACCCAGGGCTGTCCTGTCACAGGTGGAAAGTAGCACAGGGCACAGCTCAGCGGGCACCCACAGAAGGACCATTTAGGCCAGCCACCAGCCAATGGGGAATTGTCCATTCCAGTGGTTAGAACCTGAGTTCTAGCAAGCCTTGCCACCACAGGCTAAAAGTGCCCTGAGGACCTAAATAAACTTGCACAGCAGTCTAGGCCACAATATCTAGAGTTCCTAGACAAGTCCTGGTGCTGTGCTGGGCCTGGAACAAGTGAAGTTTGGGTGCATGTGACTCAGGAAGACACCAGGTGGGGCAGCCAAGGGAGTGCTTGTACCACCCCTCCTCCATCCCCAGGCAATACAGCTCATGCTCTAGAAGAAACTCTTTTTTATTGCTGGAGGAAACAATAAAGAGGTTTTCGTCATGCAATTTGGACACTGGCTTAGTCACAATAGGACAGGGCACCAGGTAGAATTTTGAGGCCCCTATCCCAGGCCCTAGCTCCCAGATGACATTTCTAGACATACCTCAGGCCAGAAGGAAACCCACTGCCTTAAAGGGAAAAACCCAGTCCTGGGAGAATTCATTATTTGCTGACTAAAGAGCTGTAGGGCCCTGAATAAGCAGCAACAGTAGCTGAGGTAGCACACGCTGTGGGCCTTCAGTGAGACTCTGAGATGTGCTGGCTTCAGGTGTCACCCAGCATGTTGGCAGTTGTAGTGGCTATGAGGAGAGACTCTAAGTGCTTAAGAAAAGGAGAGGGAAGACTAAACAGGACTTTGTTTTGCAGCTTAGGTACCAGCTCAGCCACAGTGGGGTAGAACACTAAGCAGGCTTCCAGGGTTCCTGATTCCAGGCCTTGGCTCCTGGATGGAATTTCTAGACTTGCCCTGAGCCACAGGGAAGCACAAACTACCCTGAAGGGAGAGTACCAGGCCTGGCATCATTGACCACAAGCTTATTGAAGAGTTCTCGGACCTTGAGTGGACACCAGTGGTAACCATGCAGAACTCACTGCAGACCTGAGGCAGTGGTGGCCATGGGAAGACACCTCTGCTTGTGAGAAGGGGAGGGAAGAGTGGGAAGGACTTTGTCTTGTGACTGGGGTGCCAGCTTAGCTGCAGTAGAATAGAGTACAAGGTAGATTTCTAAGGTCTCCAACTCCAGGTCGTGGCTCCCAGATGACATCTCTGGATACATCCCAGGGTCAGGGAGATCTTTCTGCCCTGAAGGGAAGGTCACAAGCCTGGCTGGCTTCACTACCTGCTGATTGTAGAGCCTTAGAGCTTTGAACAGAGTCTATAGTCAGGCAGTGTTTACTGCAGGCCTTGGATAAGACCCAGTACTGTGCTGACTTCAGAACAGTCCCAGTGGTGGTGGCCACAGGGTTGATTGTGGCACCCCTCAACTCTATTTGTTTGGAAGAAAGAAAGGAAAAAATGGGTCTCTGCCTGGTAATTCAGAAAATTTTTCCAGATTTTACCCAAGATAACCAAGGTGATACCTCTACAAGTTTGAGAGAGCCACAGCATTACTTGGTTTGGAGTGTCCCCTAATGCAGACATGGCTGCAGTGACCAAAAACTACTCATTGCTTGTTTGCTTATACAATTAGTGTTAAGTTGTTATCAGTTTAAAATAATGGGTTATAAGTTATTAGTTGCAAGTCTCACGATAACCTCAACAAAAAACATACAACAGAAACACACACACAAAAACACAAGAAATCAAAACATACCACAAGAGAAAATCATCTTCACTAAAAGGAAGACAAGAAAAGAAGGAAAGAAGAGAGGACCACAAAGCAACTAGAAAACAAATTACAAAATCCCAAGAGTAAATTCTTACTTATTCATAATAACATTGATTGTAAATGGACTAGTCTCCAATCAAAAGACAAAGAGTGGCTGAATGGATTAAAAAAACAAGATCCAGTGATCTGTTGCCTACAAGGAACACACTTCACCTATAAAGACACAAACAGACTGAAAATAAAGGCCTGGAAAAAGATGCTCCATGGCAATGGAAACCAAAAAAGAGCAGGAGTAGGGAAATATATCCAGTTTTTCTTAGGGTTTGTATCATTAAAGGATGTTGAATTTTATCAAATGCCTTTTCAGCATCAACTGAAATGATCATTCGGTTTTGTACTTCATTTTGTTGATATGCTGTATCACATTGATTGATTTGCATATGCTGAACCATCTTTTGCGTACCTGGGATAAGTCCCACTTGGTCATGATGAATGGCAAATAGGCATATGAAAAGGTGCTCAATATTGTTGACCATCAGAGAAATGCAAATAAAAACCACTATGAGATATCATCTCACCCCATTTAAAATGGCTTATATCCAAAAGACAGGCAATAACAAATGCTGGTGAGGATTTGGAGAAAAGGAACCCCACGTTGCTGGTGGGAATGAAAATTAGTACAACCACTTAGAACATTCTGAAGGTTCCTCAAAAAACTACAAAATGAAGCTGCCATACAATCCAGCCATCCCACTGCCAGATGTATACCCAAAAGAATATCAAAGACATATCTGCATTCTCATGTTCATTGCAGCACTATTCACAGTAGCTAAGATTTGGAAGCAACCTAAGTATCCAACAACAGATGAATCAATAAACAAAATGTGGTATACATACACAATGGAGTACTATTGAGCCATAAAAAAGAATGAAATCCTGTCATCATTTGCAACAATATGTATGAGAGGTCATTATGCTGAATGAACATATACGAAGAGGTCATTATGCTGAATGAAATAAGCCAGGCACAGAAAGACAAACATTGCACGTTCTCACTGATCTGTGGAAGCTGAAAATTAAAACAATTGAACTCATGAAGATAAAAAGTAGAAGGATGATTATCAGAGGCTGGAAAGGGCAGTAGGGATGTGGGGGTTGGGGGAGAGTGGAGACAGTTAATGGGTGCAAAATATAGTTAGATAGAATGAATGAGATCTAATATTTGATAGCACAACAGAGTGACCATAGTCAATAATTTATTATACATTTAAAATAATAAAAAGTATAATGGAATTTTTGTAACACAAAGAAAAGATAAATGCTTGAGGTGGATACCCGTTTACCCTGATGGGATTATTACACATTGAATGCCTGTATCAAGATATCTCATGTATCCCATAAATACATACACCTACTTTGTACCCATAAAAATTTAAGCACAAATTTAAAAAAGAAAAAAAGATGCAGGATAAAGTGGAGAATGTTCCAAGGAGCAAGATTTGCACAAAAGAGTGGTGTGGTGAGAGTGGAATGCAGTCTTGCAGGAACTGAAGGATGTTTGATGTAGCTACAGGAATCTAGATTGCATGTGAAGTTTGAAGAGGAGGCTGTGGCAG
The DNA here is from genome assembly GCF_003255815.1 of Theropithecus gelada. Classification (NCBI taxonomy): domain Eukaryota; kingdom Metazoa; phylum Chordata; class Mammalia; order Primates; family Cercopithecidae; genus Theropithecus; species Theropithecus gelada. The sequence goes on along the minus strand of NC_037680.1, from coordinate 59,881,168 downwards.
AATGATGACAAGCTAAGGTATTTGCATTTTATTCTGTAGTGGAAGGGTCAGCAAACTTTCTATAAAAAGCCAGGTAGTATGTATTTTAGGAATTTCTGGCCAGCTATGGTCTTTGTTGCGTATCTTCATTCGTTTTGTGTTTTTTACAATCCTTTCAAAGTATGAAAACTTTTTCTTATTTTGCAGGTAGTACAAAATAGGCCAGGAGCTAGATTTGGCCTGCAGGTCTTAGTTTGCCAACCCCTGCTGTAGTCAACTGTTTATTTTGTCATATTGCCACAAACTCAAGGAACTAGAGAGAAAGAGAAACCAGAAGAGCCACCTCAAAGGAGACAGCAGGGCAGTGAAGAAAATGTTTGAGGGTCTTGAAGACAAACCGTCTGGTTTCCCAGAATAGAACATAAGGATATCACTATCCGCATGGCTCATTTTAGTTTTTGAATACTGAGGTAACAGAGAATAAAATACAGAGGAAAAATTGGGGAAATAATACATACACAGGCACAGGTTTGGGTTTCTTATTATGATAACAGCTATTTTGATCTTTAGAATTAGTTGTTCTCTAGCTATCAAAGAAAAGCTTTGCTTTCAGAACCAGGTCACTGTGCAGTGAGTACCATGTTCTTTTACATTGTAATTTACGGCCTCCTTTGAAAAAGCTTCTGAGTAAAAATCTTACTTGAGCAATGTTTTATTCTTCCTGCTTGCTATATCCAACTCACAAAATGAAAAGTCTGACACAGTAATGAGGATGTTAACTATTGTGATTTCTCAAGTATGTTCAGCTAACCTAAATTAGCTCATAACAAATGCCAGCAACCAATGGGGTCTCATATCCCTGTAAAGAGCAAGCACCATACCTGTCTGGAAGATTTTCCACAAAAGATGGGGAAAATAGAACTTTTCTGCATTGGTAAAAGACAAAATTACAAGAAACTTAGTTTAAACATCAAATTGGCTTTATTTAGCAATTCTAGAAGCTGGCAACACCCCATTCTATAAAATAGAATGGGTGTTTAACCGGACAGGACAAAATGGTTAGTTTTTGTAAGATGGTAACAAGGAAACAGCAATTTTAAAAATGATGGTGGATAATATCAGATTACTAAAGGTCAGTTTTCTTCTAAGGGTTAAACAGAAGGAACTCAAGTAGACTAGATTCCTTCTGACTGGTTGCTGGGAATCTCCTGTTTTCAGGAAAAACTGATCTTTTTGTGGATTTACCTGAGTCATTTAGCATGAGTGACTACATTTTTGTTTTGTCTGGTCTGCTAAGTCGTAGGGCAGGAGTCTAGTCCAAAATAATGGCCTCTCATAAACTTCGCTTAACAGCACTTATAACTCAGTTTTTGTCTTACATCATTGTATATCAATAGCCAGAGATATGGCCATTAGATTGACTCAACACTTATGCTATGGTACCAACACCTTCCCTGTCATGAGCCCAGCCAGGTGATAAAGCCAAAGTCTTCCTGTACCTGAAACCCATCCTGTTGCTGCTCCTCTGTCTAAAAATCAAAGTCAACATTTATACTCAATTCAGGCACCCGAAAGTCTAGTCTCCATTATTCCATTTCTACCTAAAGTGTCAATTAGTTCCACCAGTCCATTTCCCTGTTCAGCACAAAGCAAAGTCTGATTTTTCCTAAACTCATCTTTCCATGTGCATTTAACTGGATACCCAATGACAGTTTTTGGTGTTGTAAATGTATTCAACTTTCTGACACTTGGTGTCAAAATCTTATATCTGATCTTTTACCAATTCCTATTTCCTTTACTAACCTTACTAAATATAGCTGAAAAACACAATGGGGATCTTAAATACAAAAATATCTCATCTCTCTTAATAACTCAAAGTGATGCCATTTCCCTGCCCTTTGCAGTATTTGTTTACATGTTTATGTATTTTTACATATAAATCTAAGTTTAATTAAAATTCGAAACAAACCTAGAATATAACCATCATGTATATCTCTATCAATTAACAAGAGTTAATTGGGTTGTATTCTTAACAACAAAAAAAACTTAGTGAAAAATAAAAAAGAATAAACCAAAAGAAAAAACAATTCAGAAACTTAGCAATGAGCACAAATTAAGGAAACCAATAATTAAAAATATGAAAAAACTGTCCTTTAGACACTGTCAGAGTTATATTTTGATACCCAACCAGCAATCATCACATACAATAAAACTCAGAAATGTGAAGTTTGATTAATGTTTAAGTGGGCCTGTGGAAAATGGTCCTATACATTGCAAAGCTTATGTTCTTTGTTAAAAAATAATAATAATAAAAATAAACAAATGTGTAAGGTACCTACGGTACCAAGCACCAAACTACATAAGTAGAGAAAAAGATGAATGAGTGACCTGTGCTCTTTTATCAGAGCCCAGTGAAAGAGAAGAGTCTTAAGAATATAGTGAAATGGAATATATGGGATAATGGTATAGATAAATTATTGAAGTAACCTGAAAAAAGGAAAAAAAAGAAAGTCTTCAAAGAAATAAAGCCTTCACAAAGGTATCATTTGAACTAGCTCACATGAAAGAGTTTTACAGACTATGATTTACTACACGAATAAAATTTGTCATTTCTATATTTATAATGAAAAACATACATTCTTAGGCCGGTGAGGTAAGCAGCATATGCTCCCTAAATGGTCCCCTCTGCAGTCTGCCCCATTGGAAGCTGCGTTTGTAGAGACCCCAGAGTAAACAAGATCTAAGGCAGCAAAGCTCAACTCTGCCTGGCCAATGAGTAGTGAACAAGTTCATGTAGATTTTCATTTTTACTTGACTTTACACTTTAAAATTTTGGCAAAACAATTCAACATTTTTATCTAATTGACAAAAAATAGCAGTTATTTTGCCTACACCCTTGTTTATTGCACAAAGATCAGTAATGATACTAAGCAGAGTCTGTTTGCTAGGTACTGTTATCTCGTAAGAATTATCTCAGGAAAAAAATCATTCGATATTAAAAACAGGTTTTATTCACTGGTGAGCAAGTCAACATAGTGTTTACTCAATCTAGGTATAATTCTCAATGATGTTCACCCTTTAAGCTGATGGAAAAACAACATTAATTCATGCTCACTCACCAAGGATGGAGCCTATATTTAGTCCAGACCACACACTAACATTTATTGAGCCAACCATGAGGAGGTGATTTTCAGCCTGGTTGGTTAGTAAGCATATTGTACCAGTTGTTCAATATTTTTAATATCACACTTTTAGCCATGTGACCAGCCAAGGCAAGTCTTTCTCTTAACAATCAATATCATATAAAAAAGGTCTGATAATTCTTCCTATCAAATTTGATATGGGGTACCTTATTCCCTAATAATAAACATTCAGTGCTAAAGATCTCTCATTTCTTCTGAAAGTATAGAAATATTTTTGTTTTATTAGTTTTTTGTCAGTCTGTCAATGAATAATTATTATCTCTCTCAAAGTAAATATACATTTCAAAAGGTGTGAGTACCCCCTTGGAAATATCTAAGGTATGAAGTTGACAATAATAAGCAAGCAGCTTCTAATTAAACATCAGTGGTCAGGGTGCCAGTACAATCTTCTTAAATAAATAAACTAATTTCTCATTGGATGTCATTCAGGGTAGGAATCATGTTGTTTTTATGCCCAAAAGAAAGTTAAATTAAAATTTTAAATAATTTCAATTTATTTGTTATACCACTATATAATATCTTACCAGTTGCTTAAAATCTCCTCCTATATACTCTTGTATAACACTCTGTCATCTTCCCAGCCCAGCTCATGCTGATTTTCAAGGTTATCACGGAACTTACACTCTTTTATTTGGCTCAGCACTCACACTTATAATTAATCCTTACTTGGCAACTGTACATATCTTCCCAATTTCTCCTTCTATCAGGTAAATACAGTCTCAACTCTCAGGATCCTGGCAAATAAATTATATCTGCGTCTATTCCATCTGGATCATCCCATCTCAAATTTCCAGAATGTATCCTCATCCAGTTGTTTATCTTTTTCCAATCTATATCTTAGTTATCTCTTTAAAAATACTAAGAACAGATATAAGAAATTTCAATTATTCCAAGTTTCACAAAGTTTGACACTTTTATTACTGTGTTCAATAAATAAAACTTGTTATTCTATGCATCATAGAAAACTTTTTCTTAGTGTTCATGAAAATGATAGAATAGCTCTAATCTTTGCCTGTCTGCCATTTAAATGAAGAACTAAGTTATGTGGATCATAACTGCCATAACCTACAACGCTGAGACTCTATCAATTTGGCATTTTGAGTTATATTTAAAGTAGTCAGAAAAATGGTAATGACTCACATCTTTTTTCTGTGGTTGTCAGATATTTCTGCATATATATTTATATTGCGCTTTCTTGTTGGACACTGTCATTTGCAAATACCACCAACATTAGTAATTGACAGTGAAATAAAAGTAAAAAATTTTCATCACAAATGGTACTTCTTTTTCTCCTACAGGAAAAAAAAATCTATCAAAGTAACAGCAACATTTAATAATTACTATGTTAGTATCAAAAAAGTGTTTACGTCTCTACATACAAACTAATATGCCATCAACTGCAGCCCATCTTCAGCCCTTACCAGATTTTAAAAATAACATGTGTAAATGTCAACATTTGAAAATTACAGTGGTTGTACTGAACTGCTATTTTATTCTGGCTGGCATAGAAACTAAAAAATTCAGAAAAGACTACTTTTTTTTCCAATAACAAAATTCTAACAGCATTAAAGTATCTGAGGTGTCTGACTTAAATCCTGTTTTGAGAAAAGTTCCATTAGGAACTCAGAGAAAATGCTAAGCATGAGCTCGAAGACCTTGTTAATGACCCTCTAATGGAATTTTACATGTTGTTGTCACACTCCATATTGAAAGATTTTGACAGCTTAATAATGTCCTTGATGAATCAGAATCAATTTATGCTTAAGACCTATGACTCTCTTATGTAACTAACGAAGTAATTATTGCTCCTTCCTTTGCAAGAGAAAGTCTTTACGCAGTACTCTATGATAATACAAAATTTCACTCTGTGACCCATGATAGCATCCTGAAAAGTCTCCCTTCTAAAATACCATTTGTTGAGCTTTCAAGAAACAAGATCAAGACATTTACAAAGGTATTTGTTGCCAAAGCAAAGATAACTATTGCTAGTATATGCTAAAATGTGCTATTTTAGAAGTGTTTTCACCATGCACAAGACTGAAACATTGTATCATTGATATAAGGCTATTTTTATGGAACTTCAAAGATATTGATCTCATATCTTAACATCTGAAAGTTAACTTAGCAAGTAACTTCTACTCTCCAGAACCTTTCCCAAAGTCATGTGCAGCCAAAATATTCAACGAGAAATGATATCAGAATTCAGCATTTAGGTTTCTTTATAAAAATATTCCTTCCAATACTACTAGACCAGATTTGATTTTCAACCACTTGTCTATCTACTACATTGAAATAATAATATAAACCACTTCACATTTAGATTTATTCTTAGCAATTAAAAAAAGTATACTGAAACTATTTAGCTATAAATTTTACTCCAACCAAACAGCTGAGACCAGTTTTTGCTATAATGCTACCAATCAGAAATTAACAAAGTGAAGTCATTCTAATCTTGCCCTTTGTAGAAATGGACCCTAACCAAACTGTTGATTAATGTTATGATTGAAACTATTCTAAACCAACAAACACAATCTGTTAATGTAAATGAACTTTCCTGAGTGTTCTCCTAAGGATCAGCTAATTTAGAGAAAGACCAGTGTCATGTTCTACACTGTTCATCTGTCTTTTAGTGGGCCATTTGTTACAGGAGGTCTGTCAGACCTAAAGCCAGATCCATCCGGAATTTTGAGTCTGGGATTTGAAAAAAAAGTCAAACTACTATAATCACTGTAATAATTAATTACACAAATAGTACTCTAGAATCTACAAAAAGAATGAGTTACAGAAAAACTGAAGAAAAATAAAAAGACCAACATCAGAGCTCTACTCAATGTCACTATGCCTGAACTAAAAATAACTGCAGGACAGCTCATGACCGAGCAACTGACAGCCACATTTGGGGGTGGGAGGAGGCAGTTGGGTTAAGGAAGGCCCTCACATACTTTTACACATACAACTGGAAGGGAAAATGAAGGAAAAAAGAAGGCTCATTTATTTAGCAAATACTATATGTCAGGTCTATACTAAGACTGCCTTAATCTGTAAATAGCTATCTTAATCAATGTTTACAATAACCTTGTGAGAAAAGTCGGACTAGCTTTAGTGTTGACGAGATGAGATGAGATGAAAAAAGAAAATCACTTACCCAGAGGAGTAGCTATGAGGGACAAAACTGAAGCCGAAACCCAGCTTGATTAATTCCAGAGCCTTCTGTCTTTTCACCAGTCTCTGCTGTGAGAATTCTTCCTGTACAGGGAGAGTGTGATTTAATGTCATAAGTGTATCTCCAACACCCACTCAAAGGTTGCCATAAGTTCTTTATCTATTTGGTGGTCCTCCTGAGCCTTGAAATTCTAGAAAAACAAATTAATTTGTCTTTTGGTTACTTAATAATCTCTGATATCATTTTTAAACACTTAAATATAGGCTTTTTTCCAGTAGCCCCCAAGAATCACCACTTTACACCCAATTGTCACTTAGAAGTGAGGGTGCTATAAAATCAAGGCTTTCTCTCTTATCACAACAAACTTAAACAGTATTATACACATAAGAATATTTGTTATTAAAGTAAAAAAGGAAAAAATAAACAGCTCTATTTTGTAACAGCTTCTCTGTAATAGAAGACCTGTGAATGTGCCACGGGTTAGAAATAATCACACTATAAACATTTATTCAGCCAACAAACATATGAAAAAAAAACTCATCATCACTGGTCATCAGAGATATAAAAATCAAAACCACAATGAGATACCATCTCACGCCAATTAGAATGACCACCATTGAAAAGTCAGGAAACAACAGATGCTGGAGAGGATGTGGAGAAATAGGAACACTTATACACTGTTGGTGGGAGTGTAAATTAGTTTAGCCATTGTGAAAGAGTCCTCAAGGATCTAGAACCAGAATTACCATTTGACCCAGAAATCCCATTACTGGGTATATCCCCAAAGGATTATAAATCATTCTCCTATAAAGACACATGCACACGTATCATCACTGTTCACAATAGCAAAGTCTTGGAACCAAACCAAATACCCATCAATAATAGACTGAATAAAGAAAATATGGCACATATATACCATGGAATACTAAAGCTATAAAAAAGGATGAGTTCATATCCTTTGCAGGGACATGGATGAAGATGGAAACTATCATTCTCAGCAACTAACACAGGAACAGAAAACCAAACACCACATGTTCTTACTCATAAGTGGGAGTTGAACAAAGAGAACACATGGACACAGGGAAGGGAATATCACACACTGGGACTTTTCAGGGTGTGGGGGGGTGGGGAGGGATAGCATTAGGAGAAATACCTAATTTAGATGACAGATTGATGGGTGCAGCAAACCACCATGTTACATGTATTCCTATGTAACAAACCTGCACGTTCTGCACATGTATCCCAGAACTTATAGTATAATAATAATAATAATAATAAACAATCCTGGGGTGGCAAAAAGAAAACTATATACTGTAACCTGTAATTTTACAATGCAGCCAAAATGAACGTTTCCTTTTCAGGAAAAGCTTTTGGGCAAAAGTTTTTGGGCAAAAACTTTTGCATAACAAAGTTTCAGTTATGCAAGATAAGTAATTTCCAGAGATCTGTACAGTAATAGTACTTCTAGTTAACAGTACTGTATTATAAACATTTGCTAAGAAGACAGAACTTAAGTGTTCTTATTATAAAAAATTAATGAATGAATGAGTGAGTGAATGAATGGATAAATAGAGCAGGAGGAAACTTTTGGAGGTGATGGATAGATTTACAGTATTGATTGTGGTGGTTTCACAGGTGTATGCTTATCTCTAAACTCACTGATTGTATACATTAAACATGTCCAGCTTTTTGTATGTCAATCATACCTCAATAAAGTGGTTTAAAAAAAAATAAAGCATCTGGTGGCTGTTACTAAAAAATAAATAATCACAGTAGTTTGAAGATTAAGTTAATGTTAATCTTATTTAGAAGATTAACTTATGTTATTTAAAATGTTGAGACTAAATATAAATTCAAAAGCACCCCATCCAAACATACTAGAATACTATATCCATTCATTTTCAAGAGCAGAGCACCATTTTAAATTTCTTATACACTTAGTTAAATATGTAAATAATAATTACTTGTACTTGCTTTTTAACGTAATGTATATACACTAAAATTTCTCAATTTTATTGAATGAGTCATATTGCAATAGATATGATATACAGATAGCTATAACTTTAATGTTCCTCCTAATAAGTTTATATTTGCTAAAGTTTTTCCCTTAGCCCCGCCAAGAAAAGGAAGTAATTACATGTGATACAGTTTTGTGTCCATGGCTCAAACTATTAAGCACTGAAACTCCTTCTCAATGCCAAATCCAGAATCCTAAACCACAGATCTCGCCAGCATATGTCTCTTTTAAAATAAGACTGGGCAGATCAACGACCTTGAATTTCTCACTCCCCTTGACATTTCATCCCAATCACATCTCAGTATCCAATTAAATGCTTTCACTTACCATTAGAAGGACTGATTATTGCCAGCCTTTGCAACAGTGCTTATAGCCATCTGACAGGCCAGCATCAGTTAATCCTAAGAAGGTCGACTTTAGTTTGTCATTGTCCTAAAGGTTTGATATTCCTTGGATATAAATTCAAGGCAGGAATGCTTAAAATAGTCAGATGGCTTAGCTTAAAGCTGAATGCAGCTGTTATATGGATGTATCAATATGCATAATCACTTCAAATCTGCTCTGTCAGTAGACAGGTAAGCTCTTGCTTCTCTGTGCCAGACACTTGGACAGGCACCAGAACAGCCCTCTTACTCTAAAGCTTCATGGATTCTTTAAACATTAGTGAGCCTTCCTCTCTTCTTAGAGGCTACCATGACACCTACGCTCAGAAAACCATCCCAGGAATGTGTCTCCCTTGGTTAAGACCTTCAGCTAGATGTTTTTAAGCATTGGTGAAAGAATGTGCTGAAATCGTATTGCATCAAACAGTATGAAATTAGAGTATTTAGTGCCAAGGTAGAAGCAATTCTCTTTTATATTCATGAACAGATTTTGTTTTATAGCATTTTGCAGATATGATAACATCTGTCTGCATAACCTTCCCACAAGGGATGCCAGTGGGAGGACAATTATACAGATTTTTTACATTGATAATGGCAAACAAAGCCACCAGAGAGAGCAAAGTTATATTTCTAGTCCCTGGAGAGCCGGTGAAATAACTCAGGTCTTTTGAGTCTTAGGAAAATCTGCTTTCTGGTAGCTAGTGAGCTAGCTTCACTACTCATTAAAGAGCTTGTTTTAAGGGGATACACTTTTAAAAGCCCATTAAATGCTTTTATATCAATTTGAAGGATTTGAATCAGAAACGAAGGCAGGCTATTAGAAAGTACATGCTGTGTCTATAGCATGGGGAAAGAGATTGTGGTTACCCTGTCAGATCTAAAATTTGTTTAACTTTTAAATTCTCGAGTACTAGAGCTCTCTGCACACTTTGGAATCGACAAATTGAGTCAATTTGTTGTACCTGTGATTTCAAATTGGAGTCATGATATTTAAGTCTCCCATGGACAGGGATACAACAATACCCAATCACTCAGTTTCTTAGCACTATTTTAGGCCTTATACGATATTCAAAATACAATAAGTCATCCACCAAGTTTTTGATACTTAGAACAACATGCTATTCTAATACAAATACATGTGCCAAAGCTAAAACAGAAACACATTATTCCCACCCATCCCATTGTGGTTTCTCAGCTTTTTATGCAACTTAGCATATAACCTCGTATCAAAATTATTTTCCATAATTTATTCATGTTCCTCAGAGAATAGTCAGAGGAAACCACAGGTAGAGACACAGACTGTATCTCTAATTAAAGATTCTTTCCTGACAAAGGACAAGCCCTAGCCAAAATTAAAAGGTTTAAGTAGAATTTATTTTTGACTTTCTCTTCCCAATTAACAACCTTCTTTACCTAAATTGTATGACTTTTTCTCAATGCTTCAAAGCCATATGTAAATAAAGAAAAGAAGTGATGAGCATTTATAGAATGTAAAAGAATCTCAATTCAGTGCCTTATTCCTCCCCACCCAGCTTTTCCTAACACCTACCCTCGCCCTGCACAGGGCTGAGCCAAGACTAGGCTACCCCAGCAACAGTCCATACCCCGTCTACCCATACACATCTCCCCATTCCATCCCATCAGCCACCACATCCTGTAGTGCATGCCTGCAAAATATTTCTCAATTTTATCTCTTTTTTGCTAGTTTTATTTCATATCTTTAGCTAATGTTATTTTCATTTCTGGCCTGGAAAACTGCAAAATTTTTCTAACAGAAGCCCCTGACTCCAGTCTCATCCTTCAAATCTATGAATTTTCTAAAATAAATTTGTTGGCCAGGCATGATGGCTCATAGCTATAATCCCAGCACTTTGGGAGGCTGAGATGGAAGGATCACTTGAGGCTAAGAATTTGAGATAATCTGTCCTTGCAACTTAGCAAAACCCTCGTATAAAAATTTTAAAAATAGCTAGGCATGGTGGCACGTACCAGTAGTCCCAGCTACTTGGGAGGCTGAAGCGGAAGGAGCCCTTGAGGCTAGGAGTTGGAGGTTGCAGTCAGCTGTGATCACACCACTGTACTGCAGCCTGAGCAACAGAGTGAGGAGACCCTGCCTTTAAAAAAAAGATTATCACGTTGACTTTGCCTAAAATCCTTCAGTATTTCCCATAACCTTCCAGAAGATAATGCTGAAACTTATTACTGTGGAATCACAAGGCTTTCACTAACTGACCTGTGGGCCACCCAAGCCTTGTATCTCCATGCCTTCAGTGCCTAAAGTCATTCAATTACTTCCCCTCTTTTCTGTCACTCATGCACACCTCTATCAATACTCCCTCCCAGTTAACTCTTATCCTCGAAGACAGTTCACTTTTAAAACTCTGGTGAAGACTTCTCTATCACAGATGCAATCTTTATTTACTTTCCCATTATATTAAAATTATTTATTTATAAGTTCCATTCATACAACAAATATTTGTTGAGTTTCTTCTCTGTTCCAGACACCCAGATGTGCCTGAGCTTTGAGCAATAGAATATGAGCAAAACAAACATAGACTCTGATCCCATGGGGTTTACAGTTTAGTGGGGCGGACAGACTTTAATCAAAGAATCACAAAAGCATATAATTACACACTGGTGTTATAAAAGAACACTCACTAGAACTACAGAAACCTGAGCAGGAGGGCCTGTTCTAGTCTTTAAGGTGAGGGAAGTCCTCTCTGAGGAACTTACATTTGAACAACTGCAAAAAGGAAAAAGGGAAGAAGGGAAGGAGACAAGAAGAAAAGAAACGAGGGAGAAAGAGAGAAAGCCAATCAAATTCAGGGGCATCCCAAACAGAGAAAAGAACCTGGCTAAAGACCCTGAATCAGAAAAAAGTTTGGGTTAAGCATGTCATTCCTAACCTATGTACTGGAGCTTAGAATGTTTCTTTGCTGAAAAATGTTTCTTTGCTGTTTTCCACAAGTACACTCAGTAAAGTGAAAAGGTATATATTCTGGTTTAATATGGGGTTCCTGGAGTAAACTAAGTCATATAGTAAGGATTATGGGCTCACTGTGACATAACCAACATATTCAGAGGCAAGTCCTGTATACCAGACGACTCATGATTTATCAGAACCTTGATGTAAGTGAAATCAGCAACTTTCTCTTGACCAGGAGCTTCCTGCTCCAGCAAGAAATTATTTTCCAATCACTCTTAAGCAAATCCTCTGAATTTTAAGAAATATTCAGATTTTTTTCTTGAATAATACAAATCATGCAACCTTCAACTTTGTTGCATGAATCTGTTCTCATCCAGATATATAGCACAGAATCCAGATCTAGGAGGCTGTTTAAGAATGGATGTGGCCCAGACAGACATCACTAATTGATAACAACCTTCTTTCCCAAAGAGCATAAACTCAGCTTTAAAATCTCTCTCCTGGAGCACTCCAATCAAGTACTCTTGATCAGCCCAAACTTGTTTTAATTCAAATGTGTTTTGGCATTCCCAATCTCCTTCTTCTACCTTGAAGTTGAACTATACAGTTATTAATGGAATTTTTATTATAGTGACTTTTTAAATAAAGGTGTATTTGTATTTTCCCTAACAAACCCTGATTCCTCATCCATATTATAATGAATTAGAAGTAAACAGTGTCTAGTTTCCATTTGGACCGCTCTGAATCAACATGATTCAAGAGTTCCAGAAGCTTGAAAGTCAGCATTAAACTACACCAATGTCTGTTGATGAGAAAGAGTGTAGATGCAACTCTTCGCTCACAAAGTACAGCAAGAAGGTCTTTTACTCTCTTATCTCTTCTTCTAATGAGCTAGCCCTAAATATAGTACATTTCACAGTACACTGCAAAGGGATTTCTGGCTCCCTGTCAGAACAAGGCAAGATAGGACCAGACTCCTAAAGAAGTCATACGCAACCTGTTAGTACACCAGAGAATGGCCTACCTAACTATACTAGGAAGAGAACATGAGCTTAAAAGCTATGGGGGAAGTCTTCAGCCACAACTTGATCAGGAGGCAGTACTAGAATGTTTGAACCAGCAAGACAGAGCATTGTCCACTCCAAAATAACCCTAAAAACAAAATCAGTACTGAATTGCCAGCATGACGATAATACCATTTTGTTTTATTTTAGCTTTGCCTTGAAAGGACTTTAGAAATGCATCATTTTTCATCTTCCTCTCACTAGCTATGTCTTCCTCTAAATAATTCTCTACACCACAATCAAAATGATTTTTTAAGATCATGAAATGTTCCATGCTCATCTCCGTTTATAATTATTTACCTGCTCCCTTTGCTGTTAATATAAAAGTTAAACTCTTTTCTAAGGCTCATCACACTACACATGATCTGAGCCCTGCTCGCCTCCTCACCTCTTGCTCCTACATCTCTCATTACTCTCTGCTGTCACCATACTGGACCACCTTGAGTTCTTCTCTTACTTCTGGATGTTGCCCATGCCATTTCCTCCATCAAGGAGATGGTGCCACCATCCCTAATTCACCTGGCCATCTCTCTGGCTCCTCTGATAAGATCAAGTGACATATCACCTCTCCTAGGAAGGCTTCTTGGACCACCCTAAATTTAGATTCTGTATCATTGCTACATGCTCCCATAGCATCCGGTCCTTTCTTCATCATAGCACTTACACTGCATTGTATTTGGGGTCGTGTTTAGACTGTGTTCTTTACTACATAAGAAGTCCATGAGGGTAAGGATATTATCTGTCTTGTCCATCAAGGAATACCCAGCTCCTAGCACGAGGCCATGCCCATAAAATATGACATGAAAATCACCACATTCTCCAAAATTCAGATACCAACCATTCTTCAGTGAACAAATGAATCTGATTTTCTATCTCACATAACTTTAGGAAATACAGTATCTATTTGGGTTTTCTCCCTAAGTGCTTTTATGGGTCTCTGAAGAAACAGCTTATAAACCTGCTCCAGTCACTTCTACTCCCCTCAGGTTATCTTCCTCTCCCGATCACCATTAATCATCCTTCATCCTTGGTTGCTTCATATCTGCTTTGGAAGCTGCTGTTCTCCTGTACCACTTGGCTCTCTCCTGGTGTATGTTCATAGCAAAATACCATAAACTTGATGACTTATAACAATACCCACAGATTATATCAATTTCTGTGGGTCAGGATTCCAGATACAGATTAGTTGAGTGCTTTGCTCAGAGTCACTCCAGGCTGCTATCACAGTGTCAGCCCAGGTTAAAAATCTCATTGAGTCTTAGCATCTACCTGCAAGCTCCCTGGTTCTTGACTTTATGACTGAGAGCTATGTTTTCTTGCTTGCTGTTGGCCAGAGACCTCTCTCAGCTGGGAGTTGTTTTCAGGCCCTTGCTATTTAGCCTCCTCCTCTCACAGCATGGCAACTTACTCCTTTATGGCCAGGAGGAGAGTGCCTGCTGCTGCTTCTTGTCTTTATCTTTTAAAGGCTCATCCAAGATAGGTCAGGATGGCCCATAAAATCTCCCTTTTGGTTAACTTCAACTCAGTGAATTAGGCTACTATATTATATCTGCAGAATCCCTTTTGCCTTATGAAACAACATAATCACAAGAGTGATATCCCATCATATTCACGAAGTTCACCCACATTCAAGGGAAGTGGACTATATAAAACATAAATGCCACGAAGCAGGAATCTTGAGAGACATCTTAGAATTCTTCCAAACACACCTGGAAAGAGAAAATTCCTTCAGTTCTACAAAATACAGATATGAGCTGGTCATGGTATTTAAAATAAAACATTAATAAATTATTGAGTATAGCCAAAGGAATGGCAACTTAGAAAACTTAAAACTGAATCTGACCATCAATACCCATAGAATTGAAAGGCCATGGCCTTCTACAAAAGACCACCTTTCAGTGAGGCCAGACTGCTCGCCCACCAGGAAGGGCTTTTGAGTATCTCTCCCATCCAGATTCCAGCAATTTTTGCCTTGGCCAAACTGAGGCCCGGGGAGAGCAATAAAAACTAAGTCTTCTACTTACCCCTATTTTCTTCCCACACTTAGTGCTTATAATAATCTTCTGAGAATACACTCACTTTTTGAAAAAAGAAAAACTTTTACATTATCATAAAAAGCAGTTTACCTATTGATTGTCTTAAACCTTTTCATTCCAGAACAGAATCTGCTTCCAAGTGTGGAATTCTAGCTTCACTTCTTAGAACAACAGGAAAAATAAACTGCTGACAGTTTATTATTGAGAACTATTATTGACAGTTAATATTGAGAGCAGTCTTGTCTAAAGTGCCTCATCATACCAGACTTCCAGGTCTCGGTAAGCATCCCCTCCCAGGTGCTCCCACAGCATTCTAGATTCCTCCTCAGAATACTTTTCCCAAGAAATGCTAGAACACCTGCTGATTCTCTACATCCTACCTGTAACTTCATAAGGACAAGAACCATATCTGCTTTGCTCTTTAAATAGTATTTTACCATAGAACCCAGTCTAAATACACATTAGAATCTCCTGGGAAATTTTGTTCCTTCATTTGTTTGTTTCCATATTTTTTTGCTTTTAGTACCAATGTGTGACCCTCATCTCAACTGGATTAGAATCTCTGAGAGTGGATCTTGGAAAACAATTTTTTTTATTTTATTTCACATGCTCAAAAGACTACACATCAGCAGGAGTGACCCCACTTCAGTCTGCAGGTCAGCAGATTGGTTTCAGTGGTCCTGATCCATGTCTCCTCTTGGAACCCAGGTTGGTAAAGTAGTTATCTAGAGAACCTCAAGGCAGAGGTTAAAAAAAACTTCTAGAATTTTCTCTTTGAGACAAAATGGAGTAACAGAGATTATATTTATCCTTCTGCCTGAAACAACCCCCAAAATGGAGAAAGTATAGTAAACAACGGTTTTCAAGAACACTGGACATCGGGAAATGAAAGATGGTGATCCCTCATAGAACACAAACAAGCTGAGCTCTACAATTGCCTCATTTAGCTGCTGCAGTGTAGGAAGGGGGAACCCAGGCAAGAACCCATTTGATTCCCTGACTTGAGGAAATGGAGCATCATCTACAATGAGCCTACTAGAATAAATAAATGAATCTAGCAAAGTTGCATGATATAAGATGCAAAAATCAGTTGTATATCTATATAGTAGCAACAAACAACCAAAAATGGAAACAGAATATCATACCAACTGTAATTGCCTAAAAAAGGAAATACAAATAAATCTGCCAAAGGTGTGCAACACCAGTATACTAAAAACTAAAAAAAGGACCAAAAAATTGAGACATATACCAATATCAGAAGAGCCAATATTTTTAAGATGGTAATTTTCTCCATTTTCTCCACACTGATTCATGGGTTCAAGGGTATTTACAAATAAAATCACAGCAGACTCTTAAATTAAATTTTTAAACTGACTCTAAAATTCATATGGAAAGCAAAGGACCTAAAATAGTTAAAACTACTCAGCAAAGAGAACAATAATTTGGGGAATTTATAATACCTAATTTTAAAACTTACTTTAAAACCACAATAATCATGACAGCGTGGTTTTAGCACAAATAACAGACAGCGTAGTTTTAGCACAAATAACAGACAAGCACAAATTACAGACAAGCAGTCCATAAATAGAACCTCATATACATGAGCAACTGATTATCAACAAAGATGTAAAGTAATTCAATGGAAAAAGGATAATATTTTCAACACATGACACAAGAAATATTGGATATTCAGATAAAGACATTGAACTTTGATTTATACTTTATATCATTTACAAAAATTACATCAAGTTCATCACAAACCTAAATGTAAAACCAAAAACAATAAAACATATAGAAGGAAACATAGAAGAAAACTTTTTTTTTTTTTTTTTTTGAGACAGAGTCTCATTCTTTCACCAGGCTGGAGTACAGTGATGCAATCTCAGCTCACTGCAACATTCACCTACTGGGTTCAAGCAATTCCCCTGCCTCAGCCTGCTGAGTAGCTGGGACTACAGGTGCACACCACCATGCCCAGCTAATTTTTTGTATTTTAGTAGAGACAGGGTTTCACCACGTTGGCCAGAATGGTCATGATCTCCTGACGTCATGATCCACCTGCCCCGACCTCCCAAAAAGTTTCTTCATTACAAGAAGAAAAATACAATTCATAAAACAACAAATTGATAAATTGGACTTCATTAAGATTAGTCATTTTTCTTCTTTGAAATAACATTGCTTAAAAATGAAAAGGGAGACTACATACTGGGAGAAGATAATTTCAAATCATACATCTAATAAAGCACTTGATCCAGAGTGCATCAAGAACTTCCAAAACTCAATTAGAAGAAAAAAAAAATCAATAAATCATAGGTAAAAGATTTGATAGACATTTTACCAAAGGAAAATTACACATGACAAATAAATCCATGAAAAGATGTTCAACATCATTTGTCATTTGAGAAATAAAAATTAAAACTCGTTGAGACACCATTAAATCCTAATTGAATGGTTAAAATTTAAAAATACTGACAATACCAAGTGTTGACAAGAATGTGGAGGAAATGGATCCTCCATACAATAATGGTGGAAGTGTATAATGTTGCAACTACTTTGGAAAACAATTTGACAGTTTCTTTAAAAATTAAACACACATCTACCATAAGATTCAGTTACTCCTCTCCTAGGAATTCATCCAAAAGAAAAGATCTGTTCGTACAAAAGCTGTTACACACATGTTCGTATCAGCTTTCTTTGTAAGAACCAAAAACTGAGAACAACCCAAATGTCCATCAATAAGTTAATGGATAAACAAGCTGTGCTATATCCATACAGAATAGAATACAAAGGAATAAACTTTTGATATACTCTACAATATGGATGGACTCCAAAATAATTATGTTGAACAAAAGAAACAAGAAAAAAGAGAATGCATACTCTATCATTCCATTGATATAAAATTCAAAAAATGTGAACTAATCTACAGTGAAAGAAAACAGATCAGTTTTTGCCTTGGTATGGAAGAAATCAGTCAAGAATAAGAGGAGAAAGGTTTTTAGGGAGGCACTAGGAAACTTTTGAGGCTGTTGAGTATGTTCATTATCTTGATTGTGAAAATGATATCAACTTAAATGTTTTAAATATGTACAATTTTTTGATTGTCAGTTTTATCTCAAAATAGCTATTTTGTTGGAAGGAAGGAAGGAAGGAAGGAAGGAAGGAAGGAAGGAAGGAAGGAAGGAAGGAAGGAAGGAAGGAAGGAAGGAAGGAGAAACAAAAGAAAATAGAGAAAATCCACTGCTGCCCTCTCAATATAAAAACTAATTAATTAATAGCAGCTAACCTAGAAACCTATAATCTGTAAAAAATGGTTATCAGAAATTTAGAAGAAATAAAATTATTGTCAGACGAAAGCTAAGACTTTATCACCAACAGAGCAGGACAAATAGGAACTCAATATCAAAAGGAAAATTCACTCAGAAAGAACCTCAGAGACATGCAAAGAAATAAAGATCAATAAAAATTATAAATATATAGGTAAATCCAAATGAATATTAAATGTAAAACAAAATAAGGTCTCATTGAATTTAAAATGTGTATAGAAGACAGACGAAAAATGACAAGTGAATCAGCAAAAACTAAATTGAATAAGAGTTCTTTGCATTGTCTAGGAAGAATTAAAAAAAAGACTGATTCGTATTTTACTTTGGAAAATCAGTAATACATATTCAATAGTGGTTGCCTTAGTGGGCAGAGAGGAGACACAATAGAACTTCTGAAGTAGTGGCAATATTCATCTCTTGACCTGGATGATAGTTATGAATATTTGCTTTTTTGCTTTGAAATAAATCATTGAGCTTTGTAATGAATCATATTTGCTTTGTAATGAATTATATTTGTTTTAGGTATTTTTTACATATGCATTTTATATGTTATATTTTATACTTAAATGTTTAAAAACTATGAGAAAAAAAAAACTCCAAGGAGTAAGTCCAACTCCCATTTTTCAAGCCTCTGCCCACATCCCATTGCCCAAAGTATATCATATGTGAGAACACAAGGTTCATCTTCGTTGCCCTTCTGCCTTCTGCCATGTGAGGACTAGCAAGAAGGTCCTTAGTAGACACCAGATGCCAGCAGCTTGATCATGGACTTTCTAGCCAACAAAACTGTGAGAAATAAATTTCTGCTCTTTATAAATTATGTAGTCTGTGGTATTCTGTCCATCTGCAGCACAAATAGGCCCTACTATGAGCAAAATACATTCATCCTAAGACACTCAAAAATTCACCCCAACACAACATCAAACTAAAGTCCTGATCTACATCAGGTCCAAATGTGGCCACTCTTGATCTGTAGATCTAGGAAGTAAAAAGACAAGTTCTACTATGGTGTCAAAGGGGACAAGGTCACTGCAGTAAACACTGCCACTCAAAAAAGGTGAAGAATGACAGGCACACTTCAATCACTGGTCTCTGGAAATTTTGAAATTACATTGGGCAGTTATTGTCAGGCCTTCTTCTTTAAAGGAAAGAAATTTCCTTTGATAAGACTCTGGTTCTACTCCATGTAAATGGGTCAGTGCCTTTCTGGGAAAGGTGCATTTTTTTTTTTCTCATGGTAGCCATCAGAATCTCCCACAAGGCAAACTTAGTCATGCAAGACATTTGTTTTCTGCTACTATGCCATTTGTCAAAGCAAGTCGCATGGCCAAGTCAAAAAGAAGAGTACATTACTGTACATCCACCTTGAAGCCTTAACAAGCATATGGTTCCATAACACTACAACAAAAGAGTGAAATTACATCCCAAATCAGGGTCACCTGAATATAAACATAAATATTTTCATTTATAACAATGAATATTAAACTTTAACAAATACTTGAAGTCAATAAATATTTTTAAAATCATTACTAATAAATTTTATTCAGAAAGAATGTCTAATAGTTAAAAAGGAGCACTTACTGTCAAGAAATAATATACCTACACTGAAACCAATTCATGTGAAAATGGATTTTAGTTGATTCAATGCTCATTATGAGCTGACATTGTAATGAGCCTTCCAAAAACCTAATGGAGTTAGGCCACATTTTAAAAGTAGACTACCCAACTCAGGGGATACCATCACTATTCTTTTGACTGTTCAAACCACATTTTATAAAATATGTTCCATTCTGAGAGCCGCATTTTAAGAGAAACACTGATGAAATGAAATGCATCGATAGTGAGGTGCCCAAGAGAAGGAAGCATCTTGGAATAATGCCATATAACAAACATTTAAAGAAATTTGGAAAGTTCACTTAGAAAAGAAAAAGAAAAAATATCTTGAAATGTTTCCAGGCTGTCATTTGGAAGAGGAAATAGACTTATTCATTGTTGTTATAGATCAAGGGTTGGCCAACTTTTTCTGTAATAGACCAGCTAGAAAGTAAATATTTAGGCCTTGCAGGCTGTGTAGTCTCTGTGCAACCATGCACTTTACCATTGTAACAGGAACGCAGTCACAGACAGATTAATGTGCATAAATGTGTTCAATATCTTATTTTTAGACACTGAAATTTGCATATTACAACTGTAGTTTCTCCATTTTTTTCAACAGTTTAAAATTTTTAAAAACATTTTTAGGTCATAGACTATACAAAAAGGCCAACTTTTTCCCACATGCCAAGTATGCAAACCTCTGCTATAGATGACAGCATAAGACATTGGGTCCCAGTTGCAAGAAAGCAAGTATCAGGAAGAAAAAAAAAATCATCATTGAAAGAAAAAAAAAAACCAGAAAATGAGTTGCTGGGCAGGTGCTATTGACACCCTGCCCCCACATCTTTTTGGCTTGCCACTGAGTTCAGTGGACAGTTCCTCTGTAAACTGATAACTGTCCATGTTAAATACTCTCTACTGAGTTACTCTGCCTCAAAACTTTCTCCAGAAACACAGGAGTTAGCAAAGCCCATCTGCAGGGGAGCCTGGGAATGCTGAGGATCAAATTCTACCTGATTAGTGTCCGTCAATGAGGGTGAGGAGAGGAGGAAAAAAATACGTCGGCTTTCCCACCTTGGTGGAAAAATTCTAAGGTGGGTTCTGCACTGTTTATCAGGGAATCCCTGTTGTAACTAAGCCCCAGTTGCCTACAGTGATAACACTCTCTAATGAAAACTATACTGGCTCTCCCCGCTTTTATGCCTCACTTTCTTCACTCTCTCACTTGGACTTCTAAGGACCACTATTCCTTAAGGCCTTATCTCAGATTCTGCTTTCTGCAAACTCAAATTTAAACAGAGGTGTCAGTTTGTGGTAATAAACATACCTTTAGGGACAAGATGATCACTTGCTATCAAAGTCATGGAAGGGCTTTTCAAGTTAGACCAGTGGTTCTCAATTGATTTTGCCCCTATGTGGCATTTGGTCTGAAAATATTTTTATTGTCACAACTGCCCCTACCTCTACCTGGCACCCAGTGAGTAGAGGAAAGGGATGCTGCTAAACATCCCACAATACATGGAACAGTCCAACATGACAAAGAATTATCCAGTCCAATGTCTTTAGTTAACGCTGAGTTTGAAAAACCCTTGAGTTCGGCTGGAGATTCACCCAAATGGCCTTTAAAGTCCTGTAACTACTATAAAAGTCTACGATTTTTAAGAAATCACACTCAGGTTCTTAGCCCAAATGAGCTTCAAGAGATTCACAATACCTTGGAAATTAGGTGCAGAATTTTTTGCCTGTGTCTATTTTTGCATTTTTGTGGAGAAAGTGTCCACAGCATTCATAAATTTCTCTAAGGGGTCTGTAACCCATAAAGGTTAAGAACCAAACTCTGTAATAAATAATTCTTAATAATTTTACCTTAGGTCTAAATCTTTAGTCACTTTTTTTTCTCTTCCATAGTAATAAGGAATGCAAGAATTGACTTTTCAGATTTGATAGCCCTTCTTCCTAAGGCTGTGTAATTCTGATAGGTTCAAGAAGCAGGCAAAGAAACTGAATTTAGTTAATTATGCTACATTAGGAGGACATGAACTTCCTGGAAATCAATCTGGCACTTTTCTCAAGTACTAAGAAAACTATTTTTTTAAATTCTTGATTAATGTAGCTCAGCAAATATTACTACATACTGAGGAAGGAACCAAGCAAATGAAAATTGCATAGAAAGAACTGTTTTATATCCCCTCATTCCAAGTATTTTTGGACACAAAGCCACTGCCAACAAGGTGCCTAAGATAAAGAATTAGTATAGACCCTCCCTTCTGTAGATTTCTTAAAATGGGGCCATATAAATCAAACAGAATTACTTTATCTGCGGCTAAGAATTCCATAGAGACTTATTGAACCTATAAGAGATGGCAGAACCTGGCCAAGTTCTGCCTTTTAGGTAATAAATTCTACTACCGTTCTAACTCTGCTTTCAGAGTTTTCTCTAGTTTTATTTTAGGGCAAGATATGTGGATTTCTCTGCAATATTAGAGTTTTGTTTTGCAAGAATCCAAAGTTTGCTGCCTTAGATTAATTATGACTGCTCTTGCATTCTGGCATTGTGTATGTACAAAAGAATAAGCAAAGTAAGAACAACTAAACTTGCATAACATAAATTCAATGAAAAATGTAAATCAGACACAAAACTACTCAGAAGTAACATGATATGTAATTTTCTAATGATAGATATCATTTATGAAAACTTTCTAATGATAGACATCATTTATGAAAACTTACTATATGCAGGTATGACAGATTCGGAGAGATAGAATAGGACATAGATCAATATGTAGGTAAATTTAAAACTTATAATAATTATCTGAGCTAGGAACCCAGGTCTCTCTGACTTCAAGACTCATTCTTATCCCCACAATACAATACCACTGTACGTTATGTGAGTCCAATTACAAAAAGTTAGGGAGATTTAAATCTCTGCACTTGGAATATATGAGCTACCAAAGAAAATTGAGGAAAGTAGCTAGAGTTAATAACCTGATCTGAAAAAGTTTTAACCTTCAGAGAAATTTAGAGCATCACAGGCCTCTGTGCTTCGCAAATGAGCTGAGGGTCTGAGGTGTTCATCACCAAAAGAGGCCAGAGCTTTGTGGGAGGCATAAATAAGTATTCAGATTTTGAAAGAGGGAGTAGAAGTTGGCTTCTGTCAAAAGTAGGAGTCTGAGTCTTAATGACTCTGAAGGCTGAGCTGAGAATCAGGCCTAGAAGAAGTAGAAATCCTAACTTACACCTGGTTTTGACAATTCACTATAAAGTCAATTTAGATGAACAGAATAATTCAGAAAGATAAGGGTGATAAGATAATAGTAAGGTTAAGACTTCTGAGACTTGGAAACACACAGAATGAAGACAGTAACTGAGTGTCAGCCTGTACTCCACAGGGAATATTTCCGGTGAAGAAGAGGAACAGCAACAGATAGGAGAATGCTTCTGTATATGTATTGGACATTTTCCGCTTTAAACCACAGAATCTGAACTCAGCCTATTCGAGGGTAAAAAATCCTAGCCATATAACTGAACGCTTCAGGAATAAATCTAGCTTCAATTATAGCTAGATCAAGAGGATCAGAGATGACCAGAGAACTTTCTCCCCATCTCAATTCTACTTTTCTAGACTGTCTCTATAATGGCAAGGTGGTCACCAGAAGCTGCAGGCTTTCAAGGTCCTAAAAAATTATAATCTTAAAGAAAAAGAAAGCTTATTTTCCTGATTGCTCTGACAAAAGTCAGCATCTGTCTGACCTGGCTTAGATCATGTGACAATCCCTGGACCAATCACTGTCACCTGATAGACTAGGCTGGCCCTGCCTCTGTCACATGTCCTCCCCTGGCTGTGTTTTGGGAAGAATGGGGGTCAAAATGAAGCCCATCCAACCACAAGGACAGATGTGGGAGGGGTAATCTCCTATAAGAAGGGATACTAAGCAGAAAAAAATAAAAATAGAAATATTACATCAAAGGCTACGATAGGGCTTGCTTTGAAAGTACAGATTAAAACTCACTGCAGCCTAGAGCTAGAGGTATACCCATGGGTGGCAGGGGGTAGAAAGTCATACTTCAAGCATTTAGGCATTGTTGAATATCTACTACCATATTTCGTTGACTGTAAGATGTACATTTTTCACATGTTAACAACTGAGATATCAGAATGTTTCTCACAATGAATGAGATTCTACAATTGCTGTCAGCCAGGGGGCAGCTGTGATATAGTTTTTATAATCTGCCAAGAACTTGGTCATAGTTCTTCATATTTTTATCCTTTTAATTAAGTTATGTACATTGTTAATATTTGTAGAGTTTGTTTGTAAAAATACCATCTAAAAGATTAAACTATGATGCCTCATTGAAAAAAGTGTTATTATATACACAGAAAAGGAATTTGTGAGATGGGGCATACATTTAATATTAATGAAGCACATATGCATGGTTTGGAGAATAATGGCTGTTTTATATTTTCTTGCAAAGTAACACAAAGTGCTTTCTGATACTTTAGAAAGGATGACACCCACAAGTAGATGAAGCCATATTACATTTTTTACTGATATATGTAAAAAGCATTGCCTTTCACAAGCCAAGAAATGCCCCTAAAGTAACATTAAATGATAAATATTTCTGTCTAAATAGTCCAAAATAACTCTTTAATATCAAATGCCAATACGTATATTAAAGTGGTGATATATTTATTAAAATACTTTTACATTTATTACATTTGCAAAGTAATAATAAATCATTCATATAAGTGGTAACATTTGTTAGTAGTACATAAAATAATGTTATATCTTAAAATCAACAAGAAAATATATGACAGCCACTGTGGTAGATAGCAAAAGTGCAAAGAGAAATAATTCATAGTTCCTGTATTTGAGGTATGCAGTGTCTAATGGGGTATAATAGAAGAAGGTTACAAGGACAACCTTCACCATGCCAGAGACTTTACCTTGTGTATTGCACATTCCTCTGTACTCTGGCCCAATCTCCATTTCAAAAGTATTGTAGGGAAAACATTTATAAGAACATTTGCAAGTTATAAATTAATAGATTTATTAATTATAAAGTATTTAGCTGCCTTGAAAACTCCAATATTCCAGATGCTTAAGCCGAAACTCCTAGAATTGTTCTTGACTCCACTGTGTCTCTTAGAGCAGAGATGGATGTCACCTCACATCCAATCCAGCAGAAAATCTTTAGCTTCAAAACATATCTACAGAATCTGAGTGCTTACTACCACCTAATCCAAGCTGCACCATCTCTTGCCTGGAGCACTGCAGGAGACTCCTGGCAGGTCTTCCTGCTCTGCTCTTACTCACACATGTCCCACCCATGGTGATCCTTTTAAGCTAGGGGTGCCCAATCTTTTGGCGTCCCTGAGCCACACTGGAAGAAAAAGAATTGTGTTGGACCACACATAAAATACACCAACACTAATGATAGCTGATGAGCTAGAAAAAAAAAAATCACAAAAAATCTCATCGTATTTTAAGAAAGTTTACAAATTTGTGTTGGGCTGCATTCAAAGCTGTTGCAGGTTGGACAAGCTTGCTTCAAGCATAATGTAGATCTTGACACTCTCGTGCCACAAGTCCTGAAATGACCTTCTATTTTACAGAGAATAACAAAGTCCCTGCAAAGGTCTCCAAGACTCACTGATCTCCAGTATGACTACTGTCCGTTTCAGTGACTTCACTCCAGTCTCCTGGCCTCCGTACTATTCTGTACTATACGCCAGGCATGCTCTTGCTCCAAGCCTTTGCTCTTGCTTTTCCCTCTTGTTTCCCCTGTCCTTCCCTGAGATAACTCCTGGCCAATCCTCTCGCCTCCTTTCAATCAGAATTCATCTCACCTTGTCACTGAGGCCTCTCCTAATCACTTCACTCACTACTGCAGTTGTCTCCTTTCCTCTCCACTCCCAGTCCTCCTTACCCTGATCTAATTTTTCTCTTAAGCTCCATGAGGGCTATCTTTTCTGTTCACTGCTGCATACCAGCACCTAGAACACCTATATAAATGAAAGCTCCATAAACATTTACTGAGTGAAAAAAATGGATGATTTTACTAATCAAATCTGCATATGAATATAAATTTATGTCTGTAAAACCACTTAGAATGGGCAGAGAGGATAAAAGCTAAAAACACTCTGAAGTTGAAGAGTAAATTATATTCTGAGAGAGTACCCAGAGGAAAATGGTCTATAGAGCCTGTAGAACTAAAAGTCCAGAAAAGGCAAGTGAGAGGGAAGACTGGAAAAACAGGATCTCTACCTCAGGTGAAGGGCAGGTCTGCTGGGAGGGATGGTTCAGGCTTCTTGCATTAATGCCTCCATGCTACACCCAATTGAATGCATAAAAACTTCAAACAAACTCCTCTGAAAATGGGCATCCCCAGAGACATCTTTCATTCCCCCACTCTCATCTTCTCTATGGACTATAAATAATGTCCCTGCAGAACACTCACCTTCTAATATTGAACCCAGAGTGTGTACCCAGTACGGACACCTCTCACTCTTGTCAAAATAAAGCCTACATTTTTCTTGTGGACACAAAGCCAGCACACAAGCAAGCCAGCAGCAACCAAACCCTATACTTATACACTCTCCTTTCTCCCCTCCTGACTCCCTTATGTTCTATATGCCACCAAAGGTGTGAAAGGAGAAGAGATAGTAATAAAGCTACTCAGGGACTCATTAAACTAATTTTTATTTTTTTATTATTATTATTATTATTTTTTTTTTTTTTTTTTTTTTTTTTAGGCAGAGTCTCCCTCTGTTGCCCAGGCTGGAGTACAGTGGCATAATCCCGGCTCACTGCAAGCTCCGCTTCCCAGGTTCACGCCATTCTCCTGCCTTAGCCTCCGGAGTAGCTGGGACTACAGGTGCCTGCTACCACACCCAACTAATTTTTTACATTTTTAGTAGAGATGGGGTTTCACCATGTTAGCCAGGATGGTCTCGATCTCCTGACCTCGTGATCTGCCCACCTCGGCCTCCCAAAGTGCTGGGATTACAGGCATGAGCCACTGCACCCAGCCTAATTTTTACTTTCAATTCTATCCTTCCCTCTCTTAAAACTCCTCTACAGAAATAAAAGTTTTAAAACAATATTCAAAAGCCAATAAAAGCAAATGTCATGTGAAGCTGAATTTGTGAACGTTCAAACCGCTTCACCTCCAGATTCTCAAATTCTCTTTCTGACCCAGTCACTTAATCCCCCATTTTTCTTTCTTCTTGCTTAAATTGGGCAGGCCCACTACAAGACAGCACAACCCACCACTTAAAATCTTACCCCATTCATCTACCTGCAGAAATCCCACCCATCCTTCAATTCCTGCCTCCAATTCTAAATCCCTTGGGAAGACTGCAGAACTTGGCTTGTTCCCTTTCTTCTTTCCTTTTCAAGTGCATTGTATGCACTTGACATAATTCCCATAACAGACTTGAGTACCTTCCTTATTCCTATATCCCTTAAGTATGCTGTGCATAATAGCCTTAAACTGAAGTGCTGTAGAGGCCACAACCATAAAGAAAGCGCATTTGGAAATGCATGAAAAAAACAATTCCAAGAAGACAAAAAGGATCTGAAGATTTTATAATGCCTTCACTTACATTGCACTGATACTCTTTCCTATTTAGAACTGAACAGATTTTTCATTAAAAATGAATTTTCATTATTATTATTTTGCTGTATGAAATTAGCTCTTAGAGGCAAACGGTCACATTTTTAAACCCAGAAGTAGTCAATGTATTTTTTGTTTCCAGAAACTTAGAAATGTGAGTAGACTCTGCCTCTGTGCCGATTGCCTTAGAAGAGGCATAGGAGAAGGAATGCAGGGGGATAGCTGCCAACACCCAAGACTCAGCTCTAGCAGGAATGAGCACATCTCAATACAAGGGGGAGGAGATACTTTGGGAGTAAAAGAGCTAAGTTAGTAGGTAAGCCTATAACTTATGGTCCAAACCAGGTCACTTTTGAGAATACAAGGGACACTATTAACAATTCTATCAAGCAACAGTAATAGTTATTAACTGTAACTGACACAAGCAAACTGGGACCTATGGCAATCTGACAAAAAGCCAACGAACCTGAGGCCTCACGGTACAGCAGAAGAAAGACCATTATAGTTCTAAACCAGTTCTAGGTAGCTTAGAATAAATTCCATGATATAGCTGCTTATTGAAAGAGCCATGTAGCATTCTACAATCACAAGAAGGCTAAGCAGAAGAAATAAAAAGGAAAAGAAAATCTTGAAAGTGTTCTTCTCTGCCATCTTGGCAGAGGTAACAACTAAGGAAGGAAGGAGTACGGCCCCATTATCTACCACAACCAAATCAAGGAAAGAATCGTAGAGATACAAAATGATTTCCACATAACCCAAACTGATGCTGGGAATGGCCTTAGAGACAATCTAATCCAGCTTCCAAACACGTATATGAGGTAACAGAGCTGAGTAAAATTAAATCAAACTTTTATGTTCTTAGAAGAGGGTAATTTATAGTTTAATTCACTCATTCTTTCATTTGATAAAAATTTATTGAGTACTCCCAATGTATCAGACAGTAGGATAAGCACTGGGAGGTAAAAAGATAAATAATACAATCTTGCCTTTGAGGATCTGTATATTTATAGTTGAAATGTACTAACAATATATTTCAAAACTGAATATTGAGTATACCATGGGACTATTGTGTTGATACCACTTGAGAATTCTAGCCAAATGGCAAAAGGAAATGGATTCCTAATAGAGAGAATGTTGGTAAACACTAACACTAAATGATAACTTTGCTGAGAATTCTTGCAGTTGAAAAAATGTTCATTAATCAATCCCTTTTCTCTGTCTTCTTTTTCTATTCCTTCTCACCTCAGTTTTATTGTGCATCAGCATATTCAAAGCAATGGGAATCAAACTGTAGCTACGATTTTCTTGTGTATATGTACTATAAATATTGGAGTTCAAAATATACTTTTCTAGATTTCCTAGAATCCTGAAGAATACAAATCTAACTTAATTACACCCAGATCTTTCTCTTCTAAAAGAAAAAAGGTCTTCCGTAAAACAAATGAGCCTCTAAAACCACATTGAATCTTTACCATTTATTCATAGAATATCATCATGTAGAAAGATGACCATTATATCAAATTAGTCTAAAGAAAAGATCTTTCTGATTCATTCATCCTTTATAGAATTTACTATAACAATGATAAGGAAAGAGGATTTGAGGACTGAGTGAAACCACTACCCAGAAGAATGATTTCCACATAACCCAAACAAAACATTGTTTAAGCCCACAAATATGGGTGACAGTCTTTCATAGAAGATCATTACAACTATTGAATAAAATGATTTGCCATATCAATAAAGCACCAGAATGCAACATCATGAAAAGTTTTCTTGCTAAAAGTTATGCTGCGACAATTTCCTAAGTTTTTTCCTAAGCTTACTTCTCAATATTGCCAAATTCAAATTTTAAGCAACAGCTTCATTAGTCTTTCATGTTCATAGAAAAAAATGGTTTTGTCTTGAGTACTCAAACAAATGACTTTTTATGTATATGTTAGCAGCTCAATATATAAGAAGTATCATGAAAGACTGAAAAAAATAAACTTCCTCAATATTATACTCTAGTAGTCAATAATAATAATAAACTGGTACAAAATTTTAGAGCCTTAAATATTTCCAACCTACATTGATCTTGATGATTTGCATTATGTGAATGCTAAATTAAATAAGGATGATGGGGCATGTGAAAATATATTCAGAAACCCTCACACTACTCCTACTTAGTATGGTATCTTCATAGTAAAAAAGGCATTTAAATATAGCCCAATGCTGAAAATATCCAGATTTCCTCCAGTACATAGGAATAACAATGCTTAAAAAAGAAAAAAGCAAGGAAAAAAAGATTATTAAATAAAATGTAACTACCAAGTCTACATAGTATGATGAAGCACAGATGGAAATGCCAATAATTCTTGTTACCAGGTTCCATACAAATCTGGGGTTTCACAGATTGTAAATGATGAGAAAAAAATGTAAATCATAAAACAAACTAATTTTTTTATTATTATACTTTAAGTTCTGGGATACATGTGCAGAATGTACAGGTTTGTTACATAGGTATACATGTGCCATGGTGATTTGCTGCACCCATCAACCCTTCATCTACATTAGGTATTTCTCCTAATGCTCTCCCTCCCCTAGCCCTCCATCCTCCTGACAGGCCCCAGTGTGTGATGTTCCCCTCCCTGTGTCCATGTGTTCTCATTGTTCAACTCCCACTTATGAGTGAGAACATGTGGTGTTTGGTTTTCTGTTCCTGTGTTAGTTTGCTGAGAATGATGGTTTCTAGCTTCATCCATGTCACTGCAAAGGACATGAACTCATCCTTTTTAATGGCTGCATAGTATTCCATGGTGTATATGTGCCACATTTTCTTAATCCAGTCTATCGTGATGGGCATTGGGGTTTGTTCCAAGTCTTTGCTATTGTGAATAGTGCTGCAATAAACATACATGTGCATGTAATTTTTTTATTTCACTTTACAATTGTATACTTTAGAAGTGACTGGGCTGGACTGAGACTCTATAATTTGTTTAGCCAGATTTTGCACTAGCCTTCATGCAAAACCATGAAACTCTGTCACAGAATCAGGTTGGCTGCATGGGTTGTTCATTCAGGTATAAGTAAGCAGTACAGCCTATGTTTATAAACATAATCTTTTACATCACTCAGACGTGGGCAAGATCCTGACTTTGTGATTTTGTCCAAGTTAGTCCAAGTTTCTAAACCCCAGTTTCCGTACTTCATAGAGCTGTTGAAGAACAGAATGAAACACATTATGTTAGCTGTTTTTAATTACTTATTAACAGCACTTTTATCTACCATCACTGTGGTAGCAGAATAATGACCTCCCAAAATGTCCACTTCCTAATCCCAGAACCCATAAATGTGCTACCTTACATGGCAAATAGAAATTATGTTTGCAAATGGATTTATGGTTTCTAATCATTTGACCTTAAGATGAGGAGATTATCCTGGATTACCTGGTTGAACTCTATGTAATAACAAGGGTCCTTCCAGTAGAAGAGGGAGGTCAGTAGTCAGAGTCAGAAGTTGTGACTACAGAAGAATAGTCATAGAAATTTAATGCTGCAGGCTTTGAAAATGAAGGAAGGAGCCATGAGCCAAAGTATGTAGGCAGCAGCTAGAAGTTAGCAAAGGCAAGGAAGCAAGTTATCCCTTAGAGGTCCCAGAAAGGAATGCACCTCTATCACATCTTGACTTTAGTCTAGTGAGGCCAGAGTCACCTTCTAACCCACAGAACTGTAAGATATAAACTTGGGTTGTTGTAAACCACTACATATGTGGTATTAGAAGGCATACTATTACCCATATGGCAAGAGCTGTGCTAGGTGCTAGAGACAGTAATATGAGTAGGGAACTCTAAGGATACATTTCCCTCTCCAGAAATCCCATTTTATGACCCTGGAATAACTCATTATACTACGTAATACTATGAGTATTGCCTTTAAAGGTTCTATTCCTGGCCAGGCTTGGTGGCTCACGCCTACAATCCCAGCACTTTGGGAGGCTGAGGCGGACCGATCGCTTGAGGTCAGGAGTTCAAGACCAGCCTAGCAAACATGGCAAAACCCCATCTCTACTAAAAATACAAAAGTTAGCCCACGTGGTGGCAGGTGCCTGTAATCCCAGCTACTCAGGAAGCTGAAGCAGGAGAATCACTTGAAGCTTAGAGGCGGAGGTTGCAGTAAGCCAAGATCGCGCCATTGCACTCCAGCCTGGGCGACAAGAGGGAGACCTCGTCTCAAAAAAAAAAGAAAAAAAAAGTTATATTCCTATAGTCTAAACTAAGATAATTTGTTTTTAAAAAGAAAAAACAATTATGTGGCATTTTACAGACCCATATCTTGTTCACCTTCTACAGGATAAGCAGCTTCAAACAGAAACTTTGGCTCATATGAGGCCTTTCACAGAGATGGCGAGTTGCCTGCCAAAATCCTGGCTATCTTTTTACCTTACTCCTATACTATTGGGATAGAAATGTTTACAGTTAAAAATCTAAATTTCTATGCTTCCCTTACAATGAGATGTAAGCTAAAGTCTTAAGGCTGAACTATTAGGAAAGTTCTCTTAAGCAGATTACTTAAGTGGCAAACACCCTTACTCCCTTTTCTCCTTCTTTCTGCCTGGAACAAAATGGAAATTTTGTGACCATGAGAAGAGAAACCAATTAAGATCGAAAACAATGCTAAAAATCAAGAGAGAACCCAAGGATAGAAACCATGCACTACAGAAGTGGGTGAAGAGAGATTGAAGGAGCCTGAGATGATGTGATATTGTATGGACACGGGACTGCCTATTTCTTGAATCCTTTTACATGAGGAAAAGACAAATTCTAAATTCCAACCAAAAGCAATTCCTAATACCTGACCTAATGCTCCCTTCCCTAATTTTTGAGTGAAGTTTCTTTTAAAATCAATTGGAATTTAACACTTAAAGGAGGTCACTAAATGGTGCTGGAATAACCGGAGAGCTGCATACAAAACAAAACAAAACAAAAAATATATATAAACATAACCTTACATCCTTCACAAAAATTAACTCAAAGTGAATGACAGACCTAAATGTAAAACATAAAATGGTAAAACTCTTAGAAAATAACATAAGAGAAGATCTGCATGACCTAGGGTTTGGCGATCACTTTTTAGATACAGCACCAAAGGCATGATCTATGAAAGGAGAATTGATAAACTGAACATCATTAAAATTAACAAATTCTACTCTGCAAAAGACACTGTCAGGAGAATAGCAAGAGAAGCCACATATTGGGAGCAAATATTTGCAAAAGACATGCCTAATAAAAGATTGTTACACAAAGTATACAAAGAACTCCTAAAACTCAACAATAAGGAAAGAACCAACCTGATTAAAAAATGGGCCAAAGACCCTAATAGACATCTCACCAAGGAGGGTGGGGCAAGTTAGCATATAAAAAGATGCTTCACACGTCAATTGTCATCAGGAAAATGCAAATTATAACAACGAGATATCACTACACATCTATTAGAATGGCTAACATCCAGAACACTAACACCACCAAAGGCTGACAAGAATGTGGAGCAACAGGAACTCCTACTCACTGCTGGTGGGAATGCAAAATAGAACAGCCACTTTGGAAAACAGTCTAGCAAGTTCTTTCAAAACTAACATATTCTTACCATATGATCCAGCAATCACACTCCTTGGTATTTACCCTAAGGAGTTGAAAACTTACATCCACACAAAAAACCAGCACACAGATGTTATAGCAGTTTCATTCATAATTGCCAAAACTGGAAGCAACCAAGGTGTCCTTAAGTAGATAAATTGATAAATAAACTATGATACATCGATACAACAGAATATTATTTAGTGCTAAAAAGAAATGAGCTACCACACTATGAAAGACATGAAGGAAACTTAAATGCATACTACTAAGTGAAAGAAGCCAGTCTGAAAAGTCTCTATACTCTATGATTCCAAAGATATGACATCCTGGAAAAGGTAACACTATGAAGGCAGTGAAAAGATCAGTGGTTGCCAGGGAGTGGGGTAGGGGTAGAGAGGGATGAATAGGTAGAGCATGGAGGATTTTTAGGGTAGTGAAGCTACTCTGTATGATGCTATAATGATAAACAGAACCCAAAGGTTTTGAGATTCCCTTGCTAACCTGAGATTATAGTACCAGAACAGCAAGCAATATTGCCCTAACAGGAAATGAGGGGGAACTGGATATGGGAAGTACCCTGTGTGCCTTTCTCAGGATGCTTTTACCTGGAGAAGGGCCTAATCTCTAATTGTTCAATCTGCAACCAGGGGATCCTTCATATGGGAAACTTGTTTACACTGGCAGATGCCCTTGTGGCTTTTGTCTGACCCATGTCCAGTTTGCATCTGCCTGACCATCACTCTGGCTGTGACAGACCAATCTTGCGTTCTTCCCAGAGTCCCAGAGAAAATCCATCCTTGGGTAGCCTTTGTTCATCAGATGGAAGGTGCCAATTACAGTACACCACCACAGTAGGAAATCAGTTGAAAGATTTTTACTTACAGATCCTGTGCAAGGAAGCTATAATGAGTTGGGAGGGCACTCTTCTATCTTTGGGTCATGTGAGGCAAGAATGAAGAGTTAGAGAGAGAGAGCACAGGTGCACATGGCAATTAGCAGTATATATGAAGGAATAGGGTGTAGGGTGCTTCAAGTTTGCAGACAAGTGCCCTGGATGGTCACTTTAAAGGTAGCAGAGGAAAAGCAGGAGCCCAGTCTGCTAGGCGGGGAAGATGTCTCGAAGTTCTTATCTTTGGCCAGGACTTGAGTCATTTTTATGTGGTTTAGCACGAGAAATTCTGTTGAGGATGACTGAACTCTGCTGCTAAGAAAGTTAAACCTGTATTCAAACTGGATGCGCAGGCAGCATAAAATTGTAAGAATTCACACTACAGCATGTCATTATAGATTTTTCCAAACTCATAAAATGTATAATAGCAAGGAAGAACCCTAATTTAAAGGATGGACTTTAAGTGATTATTGTATGCCAGTGTAGGTTCATCAGTCGTAACAATCGTTAACATTCTCGGGTGGGAGATGTTGAAAATGATGGCGGTGGCTATGCATGCATGGTTGGGGGTGTAACATGGAAAATCTCTGTACCTTCTGCTAGAGTTTGCTATGTACCTAATACTACTCTAAAAAGGAAAGCTTATTATTTTTTTTAAAAAGACCACTAGCTCCTTCCCCTGAAGCTCTGGAAACTAAAAATATGAACTGTCTACCTCTTAACTTAGACTTCCTGAGTCTCCAGAACTCTTACTTTCAATAAATAGTCAGCATTCTCATAAATATTTACTTACAAATGTAACCATTTTTAAGTGTCCTTTGTACATTCCTGTGACTAAACAGAGCAACAATGAATAATATATGTTATTACCTTGGAAGGAACTATAATGAAGAGCTAAATAGGTTTTCTAGTATTGCTGCTGCTTATCAGGAAGTTTGGGAGGTGTTAAGTCTTTCTGTTTGTTTAGAAACTCTAGACTCTAGCACAGGATGTAGAAGTCAATGTTCTAGGAATCCAGATTTCCACCCATAAAAGTGTTGTAGTGTAAAGGCCTGACTACTTTCTATAACAGCAATTCGACACTTGCTGTAAAGAAAAAATCATTATAATCAGTTCACAGTAAGACACCGAAGAACAGCCAGAGGCAAGAAAAATGCGTGGACCTCAAAAATAGGTTTAAGGAAGCTGAATCACAAAGCAGAATTCTGTATAACTTTTTCTCCTAGATTTTTCCCTTGTTAATACAAAAGATTTATGATGAAAAGAATCAGTCTCTCATTCAACTCCTCCCCTTCAACAGATATGCTCCCCAGGGATAATATATCTTAACTGTTTCAGTTTCTATGGGGTTTTGTGGCTATCTCCATAAGTATAAATAATAAGTTTGTTTTATTGTCCTGACTTACTAACTTTAGTTGGTATCTACTGACTGTCATGAATATAAAATGTGAGACGTTTATTTACCTTTCTCCCTCCTCCTCTCCGTCTCTTCTCAGTGTTGGATATTTATATTGTTATTTTTAAATTTGTATTGGTTAGCTGTTAACTATAAATAACATTTTCATTACACTGACTTTCCACAAGAGCTCTTGAACACACATTGTAACACAAGCACATTAACACGCAAACATATTTTCTTTGCTTCTCACTAAGTTGATTCTGAAAGATGAAAATCAATAAACTCAACCATAATGACTATGTAAATTTGCTCTAATATTATGCTAGAAATATCAAAGACTCTTCACAGGTCCCATTACCTGACTCTGAATAACATATGCATTTTGCCTAAAAGAATCAATTCAATAAACATTTATTTTGTACCTACCACACACCAGTTAGACCAAATATGATGGATAAAAATGTGAAAGAGAAATAAATGTGTTCTTGTACAAAGACAACTATGATGCAGGCAGAAAGTTATGAGGAGATCTGGAAAATAGTAAGTTGTAAATGCTGACTCACACACCTTTCAAAAACCTTTTAATTTATTGCAGCACTATTCACAATAGCAAAGACTTGGAACCAACCCAAATGTCCATCACGATAGACTGGATTAAGAAAATGTGGCACATATACACCATGGAATACTATGCAGCCATAAAAAAGGATGAGTTCATGTCCTTTGTAGCGACATGGATGAAGCTGGAAACGATCATTCTGAGCAAACTATCGCAAGGACAGAAAACCAAACACCACATGTCCTCACTCATAGGTGGGAATTGAACAATGAGAACACTTGGATACAGGAAGGGAAACATCACACACCAGGACCTGTTGTGGGGTGGGGAGCTGAGGGAGGGATAGCATTAGGAGAAATACCTAATGTAAATGACAAGTTAATGGATACAGCAAACCAATACAACACATGTATACATATGTAAGAAACCTGCACGTTGTGCACACGTACCCTAGAAATTAAAGTATAATTTTAAAAAAAATTGGTATATTAATTATTAGGATGCATTTAATCATGCAGCAAACATTTAAGTACCTATTATGTACCAGGTACTACATAGGACATTGTAGAAAAACTGGTGAACCAAAATGAACATGCTGCTCTGAACCTGTAAGGAAAAATATATTGTAAGATCATAATAGAAGTGGATATGATTTAGTCTTGAGAGAATTAAGGCAGACTTGAGAGTAGGAAAATTGTGGTAAGATTTAAAGGAAATAAAATCCAAGCTACGTAGAGAGGCAGAATGGCACGGACTGTAGCATTCTGGATGGAGCAAACAACATGCCTAAGCCCTTAGGATTGCCCACCAGGCAAATAGGAGAAAATCAGGTGACTGAAACCCAGAACACAAGGGAAAATGCAAATTGTTTGATGCCTTATAGGTGGAATATAAGTAGATACACAATTAAAACAGATATGATATATATATTTATGTGTGTGTGCATGTACTTTTAATTTTATATGCATGTAATACAACTTTTAAATGATACATTATCATACAAAGTAATTTTGATATACATTCCTATATATATTATACATTTAAAGAATGAAACTTTAATTTTTCCAATTCTACGGATTGCTAAAATAATAAATCCTTTCTCTACCAGAATAATTGTATTAGCAAACTATAAGAATTTATATACCCCATGCATAAAGTTTAAGTCGCTCCTTCCAAAAGTTTTCAGCCACATGTCCACTGTAACTGGAAAGACAAAGGTGACTTTTGTAATGGCCACACTGGTGAAATTACTCTCTGCTTTGCATTTCCTGCTGTTCTTTCTTAACCTCTCCCCTTTGTTTTTCCAAACACAGAATGCTCTTATAAACTTTATTGTTCTGTGAGACCCATTTCCTAGAAGAGTATCTTCTCAATGATACTTTTGACTTATTAACAAAATCAATTAAGTGGGTCAATTTTTAAAATGTAATAGTACAGAAAAAACAGTGCATTATACATAACAATGGAAAGTGTTGTTTCTGAAACTTTTGTTTTAGCTACACACACACACACACAAAATGGGTCAATAGAAAAAATGCATGTCTTATTCTCAGTCAAAAATATATGAGAAACGCTATTCTAGAAACTTCTAGGCTGTAGAAGTATTATTTACACCCGTGGGAATATTTTGTTCCAATGTATGATTGAACATTTTTAGCACAGAAACATTTTCATCATCAAGCACAACAATTAAAATTGAGTAAATAACTACGCAACTTGTAGAATTCAGACAGAATTGAGCCTTGTTAAGACAGAATTCTATAAAAGGTGCAACTTTGGTGATTGTACATACTCCAAACCTCTGATCTTGCCTAGAACAGGTAGGTAGCATTCACCAGATTTGGCAACTACCTGTAATAATTCTTAACATAGTTAGTTAACTTACCTATAGAACTACAAAAGTTAAATCTCATTCAATGATATGCCCTTTAACATTCATATTGATATACAATAAAATATAAAGAATATATGACAGTTCTCATGTTAGATTCCAATTATAACCCGCTAAGAAACTGTCAATAACTTCTAATGTATGTATAAAGGAAATTTCTGATTAATTTTCAGTATTCTTATCCACGTCCTACTTTGAAGAAGTTTCTCAAGTGATAAGACTTTAATCATTTGGTGAGTACTATTCCTTGACTTACTGCATTACCAAAGAAGGACCTTTCATGGACTAATGAGAATGTGCCATAAACCAAGGAATACAATTAAGTCTGTGCGTGTGAAGTTGTTTTCTGTTTTGTTTTATTTTGTTTTTTTTTTAAAAAAAAAAAAAAAAAGGCCGGGTGCGGTGGCTCACACCTGTAATCCCAGCGCTTTAGGAGGCCGAGGCGGGCGGATCACGAGGTCAGGAGATTGAGACCATCCTGGCTAACACAGTGAAACCCCGTCTCTACTAAAAGAAAAAAATACAAAACAGTTAGCCGGGCGAGGCGGCGGGCGCCTGTAGTCCCAGCTAATCGGGAGGCTGAGGCAGGAGAATGGCGTGAACCCGGGAGGCGGAGCTTGCAGTGAGCTGAGATCCGACCACTGCACTCCAGCCTCGGCGACAGAGCGAGACTCTGTCTCAAAAAATAAATAAATAAAATAAAATAAAATAAAGTCGGGGGGAGCCTAAACATTGCTTCCTACCTCGAGACTTAACAATTATTAAAAATTAATAAAGAAGGAGAATTTTCGAGTAGTACAGAATTTCGTTATAGGGAAACCATACTAGGTAAGAGGAATAAGAAGACTATTCAAGCTTTCTAAAGCAGTAAATTTTTTTCATAAAGTTCTATATGAGCAAACATTTAATTTGACCTACTTCTAGAATTGTTTTTTATTGAATGTGTGCACTTACGGTGCTTTAAAATTAGTATTCTTTTAGTAACAATAAGTTATTTAAATATTTCAGAATCTAAATCAGAAGACTGTAAGAGGAAAAATTACCAACTAAGAAGCAGGGTGAGCAGGTTTTGAAACCTCATAGTCATGCCTTTAGGAAGAAGCAGGGTAATTTAACTGGAAAGGAGGCTGGTTGAAGGGAGATCAATATGTAATTTTAGCTAGATCGCTTCCCTATTGTCCTTCGGGCGAATGCCAAAGAAGCTCTCTGCCAGGCTTGGGACAATGGGTCAAACCAGAAACATTGCTTTGTACCTGAAAGAGAAAATGAAGCTGGTACAGACAGTATGCTGAGACAGTCTGAGATTCCATTAGAGTGGCAATCATGAATACGGTGAGATGCAATTTCTGTGGCTACGAGATAGTTTCACCATCACCAAGTCTCCCTAGACAACATCACTGATGCATTTATGATGAAACTTCTCATTTTCTGTTATGTTTTGACTCTTGGACCTTAAAGTAAATTAATCTTTTATCAGTTCCATACTTCATTGTGTGTCATGATTTGGAAGAGATAATAAAATACCGGCTGGCGCTGCCCCCAGAAAGGACCCTGAACCTGCCTTATTTCAGGAAACTGTACTTAAGGGAATTGATTTACCTGCCAAGTCCACTATAAAGAAAGGAATTGTCTGGAAGCAAAGCAGAACCAGAAAATTAGGATTTGTTGTCTAAATGTAGACACCATCCTCAAAGACTGGGAGGTGGAAAAATAAGGTATGTTATCAAATTCAGAAAAGTAGGAATTAAAAATTATCAATGCATTCTTAAATGTTATTATTTTAAAACATTTTTTCATTGTTGATTTTGCCTTCCATTTCTAGGCATGAAACTTCACACTATGTAAAATTCCATAGATTCTTTGGAGAGAAAAATAGCATTTTAAAATAAGTCTCCTCAAGTTCACAGTTTATATTACTGGTAAGGGTGTGTGTGTGTGTGTGTGTGTGTGTGTGTGTGTGTGTGTGTGTATAAGGATCAGGTACATCATTATCTAAAAATCATTTTTCTTTTTTTACTTTAAGTTCTGGGGTACATGTCCTGAAAGTGCAGGTTTGTTACATAGGTATATATGTGCCATGGTGGTTTGCTGCACGTATCAATCCATCATCTAGGTTTTAAACCCACATGCATTAGCTATTTCCTAATGATCTCCCTTTTCTTGCCCCACACCCCCTGACAGGCCCAGGTATGTGATGTTCCCCTTTCTATGTCCATGTGTTCTCATTGTTCAACTCCCACCTATGAGTGAGAATATGCAGTGTTTGGTATTCTGCTCCTGTGTTAGTTTGCTGAAGATGATGGTTTCTAGCTTCATCCATGTCCCTGAAAACACATAAACTCATTATTTTTTATGACTGCATAGTATTCCATGGTATATATATGCCACATTTTCTTTATCAAATCTATCATTGATGGGTATTTGGGGTGGTTCCAAGTCTTTGCTATTGTAAATAGTGCTGCAATAAACATATGTGTGCATGTGCCTTTATAGCAGAATGATTTATATTCATTTGGGTATATCCCCAGTAATTGAATTGCTGGGTCAAGTAGTAATTCTGCTTCTAGATCCTTGAGGAATTGCCACACTGTGTTCCACAATGGTTGAATTAATTTACACTCCCATCAACAGAGTAAAAGCGTTCCTATTTCTCCACATTCTCTCCAGCATCTGTTGTTTCCTGACTTTATAATGATAGCCATTCTAACTGGCATGAGATGGTATCTCATTGTGGTTTTGATTTGCATTTCTCTAATGACCAGTGATTATGAGCTTTTTTTCATATGTTGGTTGGCTGCATAATTATGTATTCCTTTGAGAAGTGTCTGTTCATATCCTTTGCCAACTTGTTGAGGGGGTTGTTTCTTGTAAATTTGTTTAAGTTTCTTGTAGATTCTGGATATTAGCCCTTTGTCCGATGGATAGATTGCAAAAATTTTCTCACGTTCTGTAGGTTGCGTGTTCACTCTGATGATAGTTTCTTCAGCTGCACAGAAGCTCGTTAGTTTAATTAGATCACATCTGTCAATTATGGCTTTTGTTGCAATTGCTTTTAGTGTTTCAGTTATGAAGTCTTTGGCCATGCCTATGTCCTGAATGGAAGTGCCTAGGTTTTCTTCTAGGGTTTTAATGGTTTTAGGTTTTCTGTTTAAGTCTTTACTCCATCTTGAGTTGATTTCTGTATAAGGTGTAAAGAAGGGGTCCAGTTTTCATTTTCTCCATATGGCTAACCAGTTTTCCCAACACCATTTATTAAATAAGAAGTCCTTTCCCCATTGCTTGTTTTCGTCAGGTTTGTCAAAGATCAGATGATTGTACATGTGTAGTGTTATTTCCAAGGCCTCTGTTCTGTTCCATTGGTCGATATATATGTTGTGGTACCAGTACTGTGCTGTTTCAGTTACTGTGGCTTTGTAGTATAGTTTGAAGTCAGGTAGCATGATGCCTCCAGCTTTGTTCTTTTTGCTTAGGATTGTCTTGGCTATACGTGCTCTTTTTTGGTTCCATATGAAATTTAAAGTAGTTTTGCTCTAATCTGTGAAGAAAGTCAGTGGTAGCTTGATGGGAATAGCGTTGAATCTATAAATTCCTTTGGGCATTATGGCCATTTTCATGATATTGATTCTTTCTATCCATGAGCATGGAATGTTTTTCCATTTATTTGTATCCTCTCTTATTTCCTTGAGCAGTGGTTTGTAGTTCTCCTTGAAGAGGGTCCTTCACATCCCTTGTAAGTTGTATTCTAGGTATTTTATTCTCTTTGCAGCAATTGTGAATGGGAGTTCACTCATGATTTGGCTCTCTGCTTCTCTACTATTGTTGTATAGGAATGCTTGTGATTTTTGCACATTGATTTTGTATCCTGAGATTTGCTGAAGTTGCTTATCAGCTTACGGAGTTTTGGGGTTCAGACGATGGAATTTTAAAAATATACAATCATGTCATCTGCAAACAGAGGCAATTTGACTTCTTCTCCTCCTATTTGAATACCTTTTATTTCTTTCTCTTTCCTGATTGCCCTGGCCAGAACTTCCAATACTATGTTAAATAGGAGTGGTGAGAGAGGGCATCCTTGTCTTGTGCCAGTTCTCCAAGGGACTGCTTCCAGTTTTTGTCCATTCAGTATGAATATTGGATATGGGTTTGTCATAAATAGCCCTCATTATTTGAGATATGTTCCATTAATAACTAGTTTATTGAGAGTTTTTAGCATGAAGCAGTGTTGAATTTTAGCGGTGTTGAATTTTACCAGTGGCCTTTTCTGCATCTATTGAGATAATCATGTGGTTTTTGTCATTGGTTCTGTTTATGTGATGGATTACATTTATTGATTTGTGTGTTGACCCAACCTTGTATCCCAGAAATGAAACCAACCTGATCGTGGTGGATAAGCTTTTTGATGTGCTGCTGGATTTAGTTTGCCAGTATTTTATGAAATTTTCTTTTGTTGTGTCTCTGCCAGATTTTGGAATCAGGATGATGCTGGCCTCATAAAATGAGTTAGGGAGGATTCCCTCTTTTTCTATTGTTTGGAATAGTTTCAGAAGGAATGGCACCAGCTCCTCTTTGTATGTCTTGTAGAATTTGGCTGTGAATCTGTCTGGTCCTGGGGATTTTTGGTTGGTAGGCTATTAATTACTGCCTTGATTTCAGAACTTGTTATTGGTCTATTCAGGGATTCAACTTCTTCCCGGTTTAGTCTTGGGAGGGTATATGTGTCCAGGAATGTATTCATTTCTTCTAGATTTTCTAGTTTATTTGCATAGAGATGTTTATAGTATTCTCTGATGGTAGTTTGTATTTCTGTGGAATCAGTGGTGATATCTCCTTTATAATTTTTTATTGTGTCAATTTGATTCTTCTCTTTTCTTATTAGCCTGACTAGCAGTCTATTTTGTTAATCTTTTCAAAAACCCAACTCCTGAATTCATTGATTTTTTTGAAGGGTTTTTGTGTCTCTATCTCCTTCTGATCTGATCTTAGTTATTTCTTCTCTTCTGCTAGGTTTTGAATTTGTTTGCTCTTGTTTCTCTTGTTCTTTTAATTGTAATGTTAGGGTGTTGATTTTAGATCTTTTCTGCTTTCTGATGTGGGCATTTATTGCTA
This sequence comes from Theropithecus gelada, assembly GCF_003255815.1. Lineage (NCBI taxonomy): Eukaryota > Metazoa > Chordata > Mammalia > Primates > Cercopithecidae > Theropithecus > Theropithecus gelada. Next base: position 59,838,406 of record NC_037680.1, on the reverse strand, counting down.
TAAATTTCCCTCTCAAGAGTGCTTTAGCTGTGTCCCAGAGATTCTGGTACATTGTCTCTTTGTTCTCATTGGTTTCAAAGAACTTCTGATTTCTGCCTTCATTTCGTTATTTACCCAGTAGTCATTCAGGAGCAGGTTGTTTAGTTTCCATGTAGTTATGCAGTTTTGAGTGAGTTTCTTAATCCTGAGTTCTAATTTGATTGCACTGTGGTCTGAGAGACTGTTTGTTATGATGTCCATTGTTTTGCATATGCTGAGGAGTGTTTTACTTCCAATCATGTGGTCGATTTTAGAATAAGTGCTATGTGGTGCTGAAAGAAATGTATATTCTGTTGATTCGGGGTAGAGAGTTCTGTAGATATTTATTAGGTGCACTTGGTCCGGAGCTGAGTTTAAGTCCTGAATATCCTTGTTAATTTTCTGTCTTATTGATCTAATATTGAAAGTGAGGTGTTAAAGTCTCCCACTATTATTATGTGGGTGTCTAAGTCTCTTTGTAGGTCTCTAAGAACTTGGTTTATGAATCTGGGTGCTCCTGTACTGGGTGCATATACATTTAGAACAGTTAGCTCTTCTTGTTGCACTGATCCCTTTACAATGATGGGTCTTGACTTTTTATACAATTTATCAGTTTGTGTCCTTTAATTGGGGCATTTAGCCAATTTACATTTAAGGTTAACGTTATGTGTGAATTTGATTTTGTCATCATGATGCTATTTTTTGTTGTTGTTATTTTGCACGTTAGTTGATGCAGTTTCTTCATAGTGTTGTTGGTCTTTATATTTTGGTGTGTTTTTGCAGTTGCTGATACCGGTTTTTCCTTTCCATATTTAGTGCTTCCTTCAGGAGCTCTTGTAAGGCAGGCCTGGTGGTGCCCAAATCCCTCAGCATTTGCTTGTCTGTAAAGGATTTTATTTATCCTTCACTTATGAATCTTAGTTTGGCTGGATATGAAATTCTGGGTTGAGAATTCTTTTCTTTAATAATGTTGAATATTGGCCCCCCACTCTTTTCTGGCTTGTGGGGTTTTGCAGAGAGATCCACTGTTATTCTGATGGGCTTCTCTTTGTGAGTTACCTGACTTTTCTCTCTGGCTGTCTTTAACATTTTTTCCTTAGTTTCAACCTTTGAGAATCTGATGATTATGTATCTTGGGGTTGCTCTTCTTGAGGAATATCTATTGGTGTTCTCTGTATTTCCTGAATTTGAATGTTGCCCTCTTTTGCTAGGTTGGGGAAGTTTTCCTGGATAATATCCTGAAGTGTGTTTTTTAACTTGGTTCCATTCTCCCTGTCACTTTCAGGTACACCAGTCAATCGTAGGTTTGGTCTTTTCACATAGTCCCATATTTCTTGGCTTTGTTCCTTTTTATTTTTTTCTCTAATCTTGTCTTAATTTATTTCATTATTTCATTATGCCTTATTTCATTATTTCATTAAGTTGATCTTCAATCACTGATATCCTTTCTTCCACTTGATCGATTTGGCTATTAATATTTGTGTTTGCTTCACGAAGTTCTCATGCTGTGTTTTTCAGCTCCATCCAGGTCAGTTATGTCCTTCTCTAAACTGGTTATTCTAGTTTGCAGTTCCTGTAACCTTTTATCAAGGTTCTTAGCTTCCTTGCATTGAGTTAGAAAATGTTTCTTTAGCTCAGAGGAGTTTGTTATTACCCCTCTTCTGAAGCCTACTTTTGTCAATTCATCAAACTCAGTCTCTGTCCAGTTTTGTACCCTTCCTGGAGAGGAGTTTTGATCATTTGGAGGAGAAGAGGCATTCTGGTTTTTGGAATTTTTAGCATTTTTGCACTTTTTTAAACTCATGTTTGTGGATTTACTTACCTTTGATCTTTGAGACTGATGACCTTTGGATGGGGTTTCTGTTGGGGGACGGGGTTCATTTTTGTTGATATTGATGCTATTGCTTTCTGTTTGTTCATTTTTCTTCTAATAGTCAGGCTCCTCCTCTGCCGGTCTGCTGCAGTTTGCTGGAGGTCCACTCCAGATCCTATTTGCCTGGGTATCACCAGCAGACGCTGCAGAACAGCAAAGATTGCTGCCTGCTCCTTCCTGTGGAAGTTTTGTCCCAGAGGGGCACCGGCCTGATTCCAGCTGGAGCTCTTCTGTATGAGGTGTCCGTCAACCCCTATTGGGAGGTCTCTCCCAGTCAGGACACACAAGGGTCAGGGACCCACTTCAGGAGGCAGTCTGTCCCTTAGCAGAGCTCAAGTGCTGTTCTGGGAGAATCCTCCTTGTCAGGATCCACTGCTTTCTTCAGAACTGGCAGACAGGAACATTTAAATCTGATGAAGCTGCCCCCACAGCCACCCCTTCCCCCAGCTGCTCTGTCACAGGAAGATGGGAGTTTTATCTATAAGCCCCTGACTGGAACTGCTGCCTTTGTTTCAGAGATGCCCTGCCCAGTGAAGAGGAATCTAGAGAGGTAGTCTGACCACAGCTGCTTTGCCTCATTTTGTTGAGTTCCACCCAGTCCGAACTTCCAGGCCTTTTTCATGCCGTCAGGGGGAATACTGCCTATTCAAGCCTCAGTAATGGCAGACGCCCCTCCCCCCACCAAGCTCAATCATCCCAGGTCGACTTCAGACTGCTGTGCTGGCAGTGAGAATTTCAAGCCAGTGGATCTTAGTTTGCTGGGCTCTGTGGGAGTGAGACCCACTGAGGGAGACCACTTAGCTCCCTGGCTTCAGTCCTCATTCCAGGGGAGTGAATGGTTCTGTCCCACTGGGGTTCCAGGTACCAATGGGGTACAAAAATAAAACTCCTACAGCTAGCTAGGTATCTGCCCAAACAACTGCCCAGTTTTGTACTTGAAACCCAGGGTCCTGGTAGTGTAGGTGCACAAGGAATCTCCCGGTCTGCAGATTGCAAAAACCATGGGAAAAGCATAGTATCTGGGCTGGATAGCACAGTCCCTCATGGCTTCCCTTGGCTGGGAAAGGGAGGTCCCCTGTTCCTTGCACTTCCTGACTGAAGCGATGCCTCACCCTACTTTTCTGCTCACCCTCCTTGGGCTGCACCCACCGCCTAACCAGTCCCTGTGAGATGAACAGGGTACCTCACTTGGAAATGCAGAAATCACCTGCCTTCTGCACAGCACCTTTGACTTTGGGGCATACCTTTAAATCTAAAACTTTTAGCCCTAGCATTTTAGTGATTATCCTACTGTTCAAATTTATTTCCACCCACTGACCCCCAAAAAATATTTCCTCTATATTGAGAAAGTTTTCCAAATATATATATTTTGATTGATAGTCAAGGATTTTACCTCTATTTAGACATATATTAGGAGAAAGGATACTATGAAAGAGAATTAGAAAACTAGGGAAAGACTTGGGCAAATCTGTGCATCTTAAACTGGAAACATTCAACCCCATCGACCTATCCATATGTAAAATTTTTATGCAGTCAATTACCTTCAGAAATACACTTATTATGGAACCATCTTTTAATTTATTTTTAACATTTAAATCTGCCAAACATCATGGCTGTTGCTGAATGCAATTTCAAAATAGCCTTTTGTAACCAAAAATAAATAAATCAAGAATGATAAATTACTAAGTAATAAAAAGGGTTACTTCCCCTTGGGTAAGTTGTATTGAGGACATTGTTGGTTGCATCCATTTTCCCTTTCCTAATTTAATATCTGTTCAGGTATCCACTCTTAGACTACATCGCTGGTGAACTTCAAGGGAAATTGATCATACTAATCATTTCAAAGATGGCTGTGACTTGCCCAAGGTAATCCAGTTTCTTGCTATAACTGGTTCAGGAAACCAGGCCTTAGCCGATCTGCCCATAGCATTCCTTTGATTACAGGTTATTAATTAAATGAGTAGGCCAGTGAGATGTGAAGGTTAATTTACTGGACAACATAGAAGTAAAGTTTCCCTGTCAAGAGAAAATCAAAAGAGATAGGCTCTGTATTAGTTGTTTATGGATGTGAGGTCCAGTACTACTGCAACCATCTTGTGAAAAGACAGAGATGAAATCAACACAAAAAGAATGAAATTACCAAGAATATCTGAGCCAATCAGACCAAGTTCTAGTTAAACCAAGCCTTACTACCACCATACTTAGGAATATTTTCAGGTTTTTGTGGGCCTGTTTGAGTTGGGTTTTATATTACTTAAAATATTCTAACTAATACAATAAATAGAATTATCTTCCATAATTAAGACAATTATAGAACAGCATGTTTCACTTTTTGCTTTTATGCTAGGAAATTAGAGTCATACTTAAAATTCAACCACAAAAATTACATATCCTTCCACGGCCTGCATTTTTAGTCTCATTTTAACAAGGTCCAGTTTTGTCACCTATGTTTCTCTTGGTTCTTGTCATGATTATTTGTATTCACATGTATCAACTTAAAAAAAACATTATTGCAAACCACCACAGATTACAGAATAAGTTGAGGCATAAATAAACTAACAAAGTAAAAAAATGAATTAACAAAAAAAAAGTGGAACTTTCTCAGAAGGTCCATGGCACAAACACAAGCAAGAAAAATTGAAGAAATGATTAAATATATTTTACAAAGCAGAAATTTTTTATTATAGAAAGTGTTGTTCTGCTCATTTTCCAGATAAATGGAACTCATTGTTATATCTTTATATAACCAACCAGAAGAAACACGAATTGTTTTTATATGATTTTTAATGATTTAAATAGAATTCAAATTGCAAAATAACAGAATTGATAGCCTAAGAATTATTGCAAAGTGCTTCATGTCATGCAGCTCATTTTATTTTTTCTGACTCAGGCCATTTCACTTCACTAATCTAATTAATTTGTACCAAAATATGTCACTCCTGTTGCATTAAATTTTACATTAAAATCATTTGCCTGCCAAAGGATATTTTTCTCTAGAATTGGGTTTATGGAATGAATGCATATTGCCTATTACACATTTTCACCATTTTCATGAACATTTGATTACTTTCCATAAGTATCTATAGCGTGGATATCATAGTGTATTTCACACCTAAAAATACATATCAAATATTTAATGAGAGTACTACAAACAAAAGTTTAATACATATGTATATATACTCTTTTAAAAGATATATATACTTTTATATTTTGTATGTAAGCCTGATGGAAAAGGAATCAACCCTGATTGGTTTCACCTCTCCTTCTTTATGTTGTAAATCCAAATTGTATTTCTTTAGGAGCTAAACCATAAAAAGCAAGACATACTGTCAACCAGACAGGCAGGAAATGCTTGCTAATCTTTGTTAGTAAGGGCCAGTAATTATAATTCCTTTAAAAAAAAAAGTGGAAAAAATCTTTGATGCTGTTTTGGCATATGAATGGTTTACAAATCACAGAATGATTGAGTTGATTTTGGAAATGACAGGAAAGCGTGTTGAAGAATGAAAGAAAAGAAGCCCTCCCTGCCCCACTGAGGGCACAAACTTCCACCATCAGAGCTTCCTTCTTCAATGCATATTGCTTTCATCACTAAGACTCTTGGGATGATCACTTCAATTTTCAGTTGTTAGAACCATGAAAAGAAGTCTCGGTAAGGGAAGAAAACAGTAGTGAGGAATTGGACAGCAAAATGGAAACACCATAAGCTTTGCCTGTTTCCTACTTTAGCCCAGGCCAGCTGAGAAGTGTACACACACAGGTCACTGCAGACTTCTTCAGTCAGTCTATCTAAGCCATCCACATGTGCTGAAGGCTTAACAACTAGACAGACCTCAGAGTTTCTGGGCAACCTTATGACCTTACTGTCACTGCTCTATTTGTACGGCTCATTGTAAATCATATCATTGTTATGTGGTTGTATGAAATCATTTACAAAGCTGAATCCATGAAAATTTTCTTTTGTAACATTTTCGAAATACGACAATTATAAATACAAAATTAAATATAAGCACTATTAAAATCTGCAACCCTTATCAAAATATATCTAGAAATAATTTGCATTTAGTGACAGCCATATATTTATGTTACATGACGTGTATATATATTAGTGACAGCCATATATCTATTATGTGTATATATATATATATAAAATGTGTATATATATATTAGTGACAGCCATATATATATTACATGACGGCACATGAACTGACCCATAAACTGGGTAGAACTACAAGACAAACAGATTTGTTGCCACTTATCAATCAATCAAACACTTATGTAAGAAACTATGCAGTTCTGGGCACTTCTGGTTCTGTGTATTCCCACCCCCACTTCCTATTACCAGGATGGTCTTTGGTAGCTTCATATACATGAGGAAGCCTTACACAGTCATTGGTAAATAAGGCTGTTGCTGCGAGGTACTAAACTAATGTGAGTCTGAGTGTGAGCAAATCACACACACACACACACACACGTAATGTCTTCTGAGCAGGCAGAAAAGCAAAGCTCTCTTTAAACAGATTACTTTTGACACTTTAATGACTTTAACAAAGCAACTAATGCAAGACTCTAGAGGCAGGGCAAAGTTCAGAGTCTGAGACTTCCTTAGACCCTAAACCTCAAAGCAGGTGCCTTTATGGAAATAAAAAAGAATGCAAGAGAAGCTCTTTCTCATATGCCCTTATGCCTCAAGCAGAATTCCCACACTCTCATCTCCTGAAGGACCACAGACCTCTCTGGCCTCAGAATGAGTTATTCTGAATTAGTTTGTGGTTTGTAGATTGCAGATAACATTTTAATTATTATAGTGCTTACATATGGCAGTCATTCAACAATTTTTGGTGTTAAATTCATTGCAATAGTTACTCATTATTCAATAAAATAAATAAGATTTCAAATAGATAATACCTTTAAAATTCCAGCAGAACAGATACTACACTCTAGTGACTGGCTTTAAATTAATATATATGGATATTCATTAGAACTATTAATCTCAATCATTTTCTTCCGTGTGTTTATTTTTCAGAGGGATGCGTGATGATAAAAAGGATGTTACACACGAACTATAAGACCTAAGAGTTCATGTGTAGTTCATTTCTGTCTTATAAGTCCTTTCAATCTGGCTTTATATCCCTAGCAATGACTTTAAAAGCTTTCAAGAAAAATACAAGAATATTGACAACTTTCTGAAATGCTGCCCTCAGAGTCCATATCATTGATTCCTTATTCCCCAGTCCTATGCAACTATAATCACAGAGTGCCACAGAAGACAGGACTGACTTCCAAGTCAGATAGCCCCTAATTAGTATTCCAACACGGTTGTCTTAATGTGCTACATATCCACTCTAAGCCTCAGCCACCTCATCTATGAAATGGAGATAATAAAAGTACCCACTCCATAGGATGGCTGGAACTTCCATGGAATAGTGCATGTATAGCAGCAGTGTCTACAGCAGTGAGTACTGAGTAGATGTTACTTCTGTCTTGCATTCCCTTTCTGCAATGCCCACACTGTTGTTTTCCAGTGCAAGCTACATGTTAGGAGATGTAACCTCTCATGTAGGTGGGATTTGTAAACATTGCCATATTTTGGTATCAAATGTGCCTAGGTAAATCCTGGGCCCCTACGTGTCCACCATGTAGAAGCTGCCACCTAATTCCAGTTGGGCTTTCTACTTCTGTTTTTACTGAACATGCTTTCTCAGGTGAAAATGGAGATTGGTTTATTTCCTAGGGCTGATACTGATCCTACCTCTTGTCAATTATTTCTCCAAGGTGGCAGAAAAACTTTGGCCTCCTCTCCACATCCTTAAATGACAGCCACCATCCTCCAAATGAACAAATTCCCAAACTTTGGCTCTGAGTAATGTTGTTGTGAAGTACCTCCTATCTTGGTTACTAATTTGATTCCATGGTTACCAGGGAATATGATATTTCTCCAGAAATAGCATAATCGTAGCAACAACTTTAGGAAAAGATACTATTGAAACCTTAATAATTTTCTTATGAAAATGCATTACTGAAATTTATGGAAGGCCAACATATGCCCAACTTAAATTCATTGTGTTCCAAAAAGCCATGTGTAAACCAGTTATTTGGAACTTAAAATGTATTTGCCCATAAAATGTTTTACACTGCATTTAGTGTTCCTATCTATCACACATAATCTTCTGTAATCCATGTTGTACCTGAGGTATGGTCCCAGATGCACTAATTTATACAATGAGTCTCTATTTACGTAACTCAAGTTTTCACAAACCTCATCACCTGGCAAGTCTAAATTAATTCACTTGTTCAATACAAATGCATTGCATGCTACTAATGCCATGCACTATCCTAGGAACTTCAGATACAAGACAAAGTTCTTGGCCTATGTTTATGCACTAGTGGGGAAAAGATCATAACCAAAAAGCATTTTATAACCTCAGGTATGAAAAACTGCTATGAAAGATCAAAAGCAGGAAAAAGGGGAGGAGAAAAATGGGGTATACTTTTAGAGAGGGTCTTTCTGAGGAGGTGACATTTGAGAAGAGATTTAAATAAAGTAGAGGTGTTAGGAAGGTGAATGCCTAGAGGAGAAACATCCCAGTCAGAGAGAGCAGCCATGCAAAGGCCCTTAAGTGGACTGGCTAGGTTGTCTCTAGGAAATGCAAGAAGGCTGGGCAGTTAGCCAAAAGGAAGAGGCTGAGTGCAGGAAATGAGGTCCAGGAAGGGCCTGATCACTGAGGTCTTGCAAGCCCTGGAGATTACATTGGATTTTATTTTGAACATGTTGAGAAGTTACTGGAGAGTAGAGAGTGAAAGAAGGACATTTTTAAAGGACATTTCTAAATGATTATTCTAGATACCAGAGGAAAAAAAACTGCAAGGGCACAAGGGAGAAAGCATGGAGATCAGATAGGAGAATATTTCTGTATTCCACATAGAGATGATTAAGGCTTGGACTAGAGTTGAAATAATGAATGTTGTGAGAAGCGATCAGATGAATGAAGGAGTCTGTATCAAAGGCAATAAGGCAAATTCATCAAATTAGTCTAATTATTCCTTTGCTACACATTTCTCAGTCACCTCTCAGTCCTCAGAAGAAGAGACCCCTAGCAGGTCTGATAAGATAAGAATGCTAGACATTCTTATCTAAGCAGAGACAAAAACCAGTCAAAATTATAAGCCATTTCTGCAGGAAAACCAAACTTGTTTCCAAAAGGGCATGCCAGGAACACATTTCAGCCTCTCAGAGGTAAAAATTACCAAAAGGTTCTGCTACCAAGGAATGTGCTAACTTTATCTGCATATGATAAAGCAGTGGTCTCCAACTCATTTCCCCTGATTTGTGCCCTGGGAGATTACTGGTCAAAGTCTCCTTTATGAGCCTAAAGCCCACTGATATTACCATAAATTTAATAATTTTTTTGGCAGAAAAAAATATAGAAATATTAAACAATGGCTATTATTATAATCAAGTAAGTCTCACCAAAAGATCAAAGAAAAATTGCACCAGATGGAATTAAACAGGCAAGACTTTATTCAAGACTATTGCAATAGGGGAGAGAGATTGAACTCAGCTCTGCTCAAACAAAGCTGGAGAGTTTTTAAGTACTGATATGAGCTAGAGGAAAAGTACTGGAGAGCATTAACAGGGAGGTTGGCCAATGTGATTAGAACATCTACACTTGCTAAAGGGTACTTATTGAAGTTATGTTCCTAACTTCCCTGAAGGACTGTGAGATAGGGGTTCTAGCTTTCCTAGTGCTTACATTCCAAAGGAATGAGTCCCAAATTCTTAAGAAAGACATTCCTGGGTTGTAGAAGATTTACATCTCAGAAGGACAGAGAAAGAATTTACAATTACAAGTTTTCTAAATTCTCTAAGGAAAAAAAAAAGGGGGGAGGTTGGGGGGATTATAGCCAGGAAGAAAATTGTCTAAAGTTTAGTCAAGCTGAGGAAAGTGTTAAGGCTGTTTTGGTTAGGAAGAAAACACACACACACACACACACACACACACACACATTACAAAGTTTGTGTGATAAATCTTTGCCCAAAACCAACTGGCTATTCATTGCTATTAATCCTCCTTAAACAAAGTGATGAGGTTCTAATTTGGTGTTAGCACATAAAAGTTATCTGATCCAGAAAAGGTTATCATACGTCTGAACATTGCTGGAGCCAACACCACTCAGTTGTGGGTAAATAGAGCTGTATCTACCTCCCAAAAAGTTAGGAGGTCCAGAATGGCTCAGATGTACAAATTTTAAAAGATATCACAAGTAAAGATTAATAAGTCTCTTGGTCTTTGGGATACTAAAATCTCTGCCTTATTCTTTTGTTTAAGTATTGAAAAATCAAAGGTTTAGTCTAGAGAAAGGAGTCAGCCCTGATTCTAGCAAGAGCCTTAAAAAGTCATTTCTTATAGTTTTGAACTTGAGAACAACATTGCTTCCTGAGAAAATAGGGGTTTACAATTCAGGCTCCCCCACTGTTCATACGAGAATGCTGTCATATAAATCAAACATTTATAAATCAAGAACTGCCTACAGAGGTCAAGATTAAGAGACAAAGAATTAAGAACTTAATTCTTTGTTGGTTTTTAAAGGATATTGACATTTGTATAACATTTTGAATTAACATAATTAGAGAAATGGAGAATAGATTAGTGGCTCCCAGGAGTTAGGGATGGATGGAGAGGGCAAGCAACATTATAAGGGGCAGCATAAGGGATTCCTATGGTGATGGTGCAATTAAGTAGCTTAATTGTGGTAGTAGTCACACCATAATTGTAGCTTGTATCACACAAAGCTACAGATTTGATGAAATTGCATAGATTATTGAGCACCCCTCCCCCACCCCAACCTCCCTTTTCTTAGAGAATTTACTTTAGAAAACTTGTAATTGTAAATTCTTTCTTTCCCTGTCCTTTTAGGATGTCAATCTCCTACAACCCAGGAATGTCTTTTTCAAGGATCTTGGAAGCCATCCCTTTGAAATACAATCACTAGGAAAGCTAGAACCCCTATCTCATAACCTCTAAGGGAAGGTAGGAATGTAACATCAATAAACTCAGTGAACACACACACACACACACACACACACACACACACACACATGTATGTATGTATGTATAACCGGCAGAATCTGAATAACCTCTATGTTTTGTATCCATGTTACTTCCCCGGATTTGACGTTATATTAAAGTTACACAAGATGTCCACATTGCAGAGAATGGGTGAAAGGCACATGGGACCTCACTATACATTTATTTGCAATTTCCTATGAATTTATTATTATTGCACAGTAAAAAGTTAAAAAAAAATATGGGCAAATTGCAGTGACTCCAGAGGGTGACCAAAATGGTAAGGAACAGGAGATATTTCATCTTAAAACAGAAAGCAGGAAGAGGGGGCACTAAAGGCTTTATAATTGTTGAAAGAACTGCATCTGAGATTAAGTTTATTCTGTAAGGCAGGTAGAGGTTCAAGAGAGGCAGATTTCAGCTCAATGCAAGGGAAGGTTTTCTAACACTTGAGGCTTTCTGAAATGAAATGAAGCCTCAAAACATAGTAAACTTAATTTCACTGAAAACGTTCAATCAAACTTGGATGACTAATTTTCAAAAACATTGCTAGAGTAATTTCAGAATAGGATAGGAAGATGGATTTTCTAAAGTGTCTTGCCAAAAAAAAATCCCTACAGTTATTATATCTTCTTCTCTGGCTGTAAGTATTACTATATATAGACTCAACCCACCGTATACTTACCAACCCAGACTCCAGTTGTAAAAAATCAGAATAACTATAATGCACCAAATGCCACTTTGCTGCATTATCCAGAGAATTTTCAAAGGGTGACACACTTATGTTACAGTGAGTGGAAAACATTTAGCAAAGTGTTTTCTAAAACAGAGCTGCTCACTCAAAACAGGAAGCATGATGGAATTCAGAAAAAGAAATAATATTGTTGTGCCACAATGTACAACTGCTAACATGTACAAATTTGAACTAGATTTTCAAAATCTAAATATATACAGAAAAAAATTACCCAAGGTGTTGGAAAACCATTTTCTAGTTCAAAATATATCATGCCCAAGTTTGTTTTAAAATTGTTTATTTAAAATTACAGACACAATGTGTTAAATGTAGAGTAGAACCAAAAAATGTTTAAGACAGAACGGACCATTGGATCCATCTTGTTGAACTGAAGGGCAAGTTACCTAATTCCAGACAGAATTTCCAGGCCAGAGCTTTTTCTACTACACCTTGCTCAATCTAAATTAAATACCTCTTACAGCAGTTATCCTGCAAAAAGCATAAAGACAAACCACACTTCTGTCAGTAGCCAGAACAGCTAGAAATATGAATGAACTCAGTCAAAAAAAAAACACTCTAATGGAATGATCAGCCATCCCTGAATGTTGTTTTTAAAGTTACAATGATTGAAAAATGTTCATGTTTTTAGTTAATCTGGGTTTTGGTTTTTGTTTTTAAAGGACACAAAGATCAGAAGGAGGAACTGTTTCTACTTTAGGCTCTAGCATGAGGGTCACCCTTGCTATAAAGCCCAAATATAACTATCTGAGGGACAAAAAGAACCACTCAATCTAGATAACTATGCTGTGGTGGGGAATGGGCAAAAAAAGCAAGCAGTCATAAAATTAGCACTGAGAAAAGGGACAAAAATAGAGGAGCTGCAAGTTCCATGAGTTCTGAGCAGTGGGCTCCTAATCTGAGGGTGTACTACCAATAGATTTAGTTTTATACCATCAATAAACTGTTATTGCAAGTGAAATTCATAGATTTAAGTATTGATTTCCTTCAGTCTTCTCTAGAAATATATAGCTTTCTTGAAACAGTATTTATATAAGTTATATTCTAATGGCTGTTTAGTTTACCCAGATATTCATCTTATGCCCACACTGGAGTCACTTTAACGCATCTATCCATTAATTCATTTATTGAACATATATTTATACCATACTTGTTACATGGCCAGTACTCTCCTAGACACTAGAAATACAAATATCAAAAAGAAAATGCCTTAACCACCTACCCCAATGAAGGATCTTTCTTACGATGTCCCTGAAAGATAGTCTCTGTTTGACTAGATGCAGTGACAGGAAACTGAGTAATTACCTAGGCATACAATTTTATTTTTGGACTGATGTAATTTGTTCAAAAAATTCATTTAAGGTAGTACAAATTATTTTAAAATATTCAAGCAAAAATAATGTCATATCTCAGAAATCAGAAAAATCAAATTAAAACAAATTCACCAAAATTGGCAGGAAAGTCACTGTCAGTCATTCCATGGAAAACACACACACACACCCCAAACATCTGTACATAAATGATACATAATTTGCATACATACACGCACATACACACAAAGACATAACTTATTTTGAAATGAAAACAGACATAATCCCTCAGTCATGCTATCTTTTCTCCTCAACTATCTGCCCATTTCATCAGCTCTATATGGGTTCAGGTATATATTATTCCACCAAGAGTTGGCAACTCAATTGACCACGGTAGATTCTCCCCGAGACCCCAACATTTGACATAAAGTCATTCCCTGCCTCTCACCAGCCACAAACTCAAAGTTCTGACATCCTAAAGCTGATAGAGGCTCCAGAAACCAAGTTTACCAGAAAATACACTACCCTATCTTTTTCAGTGTGCCTGCAGGTCAACCCTTCAAGTCTAAGCACACAGTCTATATCCCTTCTCTTCTTGGACAATTGACTCCATTTGCTTCCCAGAGCTTTGACTTGTTAATTTTTCCTTCAGAGGAAGAAAAACTTAACATAGCAACACCTGAGCACTGAACAACTACTGAGTATATAAAATAAGATTCACTCAAATTTGAAGTTAAAAGACCCTCAGGAAATGACAACCAGAAAATGAAAGAAAGTTAAGTGATTTTGCTCAAGATCAATGTAAAATTATTAAAAATGCTAATACATATACTGAGAAAACAGATATCAGGAAAGAAAGTATGTCAATACAGAAGATTAAAATAATAAAAAAAGATGTATGTTTAAAGGATAAAAAGGGAAGATGGCCAACTTGACGCAGCCAGGAGGAATATCTCCTGCCAAGGGACCAGAACATCTGGAAGACTGGCACATTCATGCAGATATTCAGAGGGAAGGCATTGAATGTGGACAGAGCGAAGACACAGATGCTGGGCTGAAGGGGGAGAAAGCTGGGAATCCTCCACGGGGCTACCATGCACCAGGACTTAACCTCCCAACCCAATGTAGGATCTTTCTTACAACGTCCTAGCCTAGGAACTAGTGTTCCTAGCCCCCAACAACTCCTGCAGAAAGGGTGAATTTTACAGGCAAGGAGCAACCCACTCGCCTGCCATGGGCCTCTGTAATTCTGGCAGGAGGAGATCCCTCTACCACTATGGACACTTGAGTTGGCAGGGAGAGCTGCTTACAGATGTGGTAGTGGCAGAACTCCCAGTGTGGAGCCAAGCGTGTTTGGTGCAGAAGCATCTTTAGTGGTGCAATCAGGGACACCCATGCCCCTAGGATGACTTGCTCCCATAGGAAGCTTTAGCCCTAGGGGAACTGTCAGATCTGAATTCTGCAGGGCAGTCGTGCCCATGAGATTGGGCAGGTCTGACCTGATAACCCCTCAGTCTGCTGGCCTCTCCCGGGGCCCCAGCCTGGCTACAACTGCTTGCAGTGCATCCCTCAGGTACTTCCTAAGGGCCGTTGTCCTAGCTCCTGAGCTGGTGGACAGCACCTAACCTGCAGAGTACTCCAGCAGAGCAGACCTACAGACTAACACCAGAACGCCTACACCCTCCTCCAACTGCAACCTCCCCCTTGCTGCTTTGCTTGCATGCACTCACCCACAGCCACCACCTATATTTCTTTGCCAGAGCATGTGTAAACAGGTGAACTTTCCCCTCCCTTCCCTGCCAGCACGCACAGTTCTGCACCCACCAGTGACCCACCCTGTGCTAACATGGCCAGCAGCGGAAACACACACACTGTTTCCAGTGGGGCTCCCATCTCCCAGCCATGCTTCCACTGCCTCTGCTGCAAATGCCCACACAGAAGCCAGCACCATGGCATCCATTAGCACCCTGCCACAGTCAACAAGTGTGCTCCTTGCCGCATGGCTGCTGCTGCTGCTGCTGCTGGCACATGAGAAGGAGGACGGATCCTTCAAAGAGACTTAAAATTCCAAACAAGCATAGCAGGAGACTTCAACACTCCACTGACAGTATTATCCGATCATCCAAACAAAATTAACAAAGATGCCCAAGACCTGAACTCAACACTGGAGCAAATAGACCTGATAGACATCTATAAAACTCTCCACCCAAAAACAACAGAATATACATTATTCTCATCATCACATGGCAGACTAAAATCAACCACACAATCTGACAGAAAATAATCCTCAGCAAATGTGAAAGAATCAAAATTATATCGACCACTCTCTCAAACCACAGCTCTATAAAAGTAGAATTCAAGCCTAAGAAAAGCATGAAAACCACATAATTACATGGAAATTAAACAACCTGCTTCTGAATGACTTTTTGGTAAATAATGAAATAAAGGCAGAAATCAAGAAGTTGTTTGAAAGGAATGAGAATAAAGATACAACATATCAGAATCTCTGGGACACAGCTAATGCTGTGTCAAAAGGGAAATTTATAGCACTAAACACTCACATCAAAAAGTAAGAAAGATCTCAATTTGACAACATAAAATCACAGCCGAGAGAACTAGAGAACCAAGAGCAAATGAACCCTAACGCTGGCAGAAGACAACAAATAACCAAAATCAGAACTGTACTGAAGGAGATTGGACAAACACAAGATAAATTCAAAAGATCAACAAATTCAGGAGCTGCCTTTTTGGAAAAAAAAAAAATAGTAAGATTGATAGACCATTATCTAGACTAATAAAAAAGAAAAAAGAGAAGATCCAAATAAAGACAATTAGAAATGACAAAGGGGATATTACCACTGACCCCACAGAAATACAAAAAACCATCAGCAACTACTATGAATACTTCTATGCACACAAACTAGAAAATCCAGAAGAAATGGACAAATTCCTGGACACATACACCCTCCCACACCTGAATCAGGAAGAAACTGAATACCTGCACAGACCAATAATAAGCTCTGAAATTGAATAAGTAATGAAGAGCCAACCAACAAAAAAGCACAGGACCAGATGGATTCACAGCTGAATTGTACCAGATGTACAAAGAAGAGATGGTACCATTCTTACTGAAACTATTCCAAAAAGTTGAAGAGAAAGGATACCTCCCCAACTCATTCTATGAGGCCAGCATCATCCTGATACCAAAACCTGGCAGAAATACAACAAAAAAAGAAAACTTCAGGCCAGTATCCTTGATGAACATCAATGCAAAGTTTTTCAACAAAATACTGACACTCTGAACCCAACAACACATCAAAAGTTGACCCATCACGATCAAGTAGGATTTATCCCTGGGGTGCAAGATTGGTTCAACATATGCAAATCAATAAACATGATTCATCACATAAACAGAACCAAAGACCAAAACCACCTGATCATCTCAATAGATGCAGAAAAGGCTTTTGATAAAATTCAATATCCCTTCATCTTAAAAACTCTCAATAAACTAGGTATTGAAAGGACATACCTCAAAATAGTAAGAACTATCTATGACAAACTCACAGCCAACATCATACTGAATGGACAAAAGCTGGAAGTATTCCCCATGAAAGCTGGCACAACACAAGGATGCCCTTTCTCATCACTCCTATTCAAGATAGTTGGAAGTCCTGGCAAGAGCAATCAGGCAAGAGAAAAAAATAAAAGGCATCCAAATAGAAAGAGAAGAAGTCAAACAATCCCTGTTTGCAGATCACATTATTTTATATCTAGAAAACCCCATAGTCTCAGCCCAAAAGCTCTGTAAGCTGATAAACAACTTCAGCAAAATCAAAGATATAAAATCAAAATACAAAATTCACTAGCATTCCTATATACCAACAACAGTCAATCCAAGAGCCAAATCAGGAACGTAATCCCATTCACAATAGCTATGAAAAGAATAAGATATTTAGTAATACAGTTAACCAGGGAGGTGAAAGATCTCTAAAACGGGAATTACAAAACACTACTCAAAGAAATCAGAGATGACACAGATAAATGGGAAAGTATTTTCTGTGCTCATGGATAAGAAGAATCAATATCATTAAAATGGCCACACTGCCCTAAGCAACTTAGAGATATAATGCTATTCAAATTACCAATGACATTCTTCACAGAATTAAAAAAAAAAAAAAAAAAAAAAAAAACCAGCCTGGATAGCCACAGCAATCCCAAGCAAAAAGAACAAAACTGGAGACATCATGCTACCCAACTTCAAAGTCTATTACGTGGCTACAGTAACCAACCTGCATGATACTGATATAAAAACAGATACATAGACCAATAGAACAGAATAAAGAGCCCTGAAGTAAGATCACACAATTACAACCATCGCAACCAACTAAAGAGCTTTGACAAAGCTGACTAAAACGAGCAATGAAGAAAAGACTTCCTATTCAATAAACGGCACTGAGATAACTGGCTAGCCATATGCAGAAGACTGAAACTGGACCCCTTCCTTACACCACATAGTCAAAATGGACTAATGACTTCAATGTTAAAAACCAAAACTATAAAAATTCTGGAAGATAACCTAGGTAATACCATTCTGAACGTGGGAACTGGCAACAAAAACAACTGCAACAAAAGCAAAAATTGAAAAAAAAAAAAGAGATCTAAATAAACTAAAATCTTCTGCACAGCAAAAAAAAAATTTTTTTAGCTATAAACAGAATAAACTGCCTATAGAAATGAAGATTTTTTCAAACTATGCATCTGACAAAGGTCTAATATCCAGCATTTATAAGGAACTTAAACAAGTTTACATGCAAGAAAGAAAAGAAACAAAAATCAAAAAATAGACAAAGGACATGAAGAGATGCTATTCAAAAGAAGACATACATGTGGCCAACAAGCATATGAAAAAGGCTCAATATCAGTGACCACTAGAGAAATGTAAATCAAAACTGCGATGAGATGCCATCTCTCATCAATCAGAATTACTATTACTAAAAAATCAAAAAATAACAGATTCTGGCAAGGTTGCATAGAAAAAGGAACACTTATACACTATTGGTGAGAGTGTAAATTAGTTCAGCCATTTTAGAAAGCAGTGTGGTGATTCCTCAGAGAGCTAAAAGCAGAACTATCATTTGACCCAGCAATCCCATTATTGGGTATATACCCAAAGGAATATAAATCATTCTACCATAAAGACACATGCACACATATGTTCATTGAAGCACTATTCACAACAGTGAAGAAATTGAATCAACCTAAATGCCCATTATGTTAGACTAAAGAAAATGTAGTACATATACACCATGGAATACTATGTAGCTATTAAAAAGGATGAATTCTTGTCCTTTGCAGTAACATGGATGGAGATGGAGGTCATCACCTTAGCAAACTAACACAGTAACAGAAAACCAAATACTGCATGTTCTCACTGATAAGTGGGAGCTAAATGATGAGAACGCATGGACACAAAGAAGGGAACAACAGAAACTAAGGCCTTCCTAAGGGTGAAGGTGGAAGGAAGTAGAGGAGCAGAAAAAATAACTATTGGGTACTAGGCTTAATACCAGGCAACAAAATAATCTGTACAACAAACCCTGTGACACAAATTTACCGATATGACAAAGGTGCGCTTGTACTCATGAACCTAAAATAAAATTTTCTACAAAAAGGAAAACTTGGATTTCAAAGAAAGTTCTGGCTACTTCTTTGAAAGAAGGAAGGGGAAAATGTTTCATTCATTCAAGGATGAACACAGAATTCGTAGAACAAGACATGGTTAATATTTCCATCAGTGGTTCTGCATCATAAATTTGTAACTGGTCATCAGATACATTTGTCATGAGATGAAATCTCTCATTCTGTAAGTTCTTCCAAGCAGTCCTAATCAAACCTCTTGTCAAACCTAGCATCAAAGGAAAGAAGTCATGCTATTTTAAGGCAGCTCTCAGGTCTACCAAAGTCTAAATACGCTCAGTGCCTTCCAAAGTACTCAGCAGCGTTTCACCATGTTGAACACTAAAAACCTCTAAGGTTGCTAATAAATTCTTCTTAAGAAATAGAAGAATGATATGCCAGAATAGTGGCTGATATTAATGCACTTGATTTTGTACCTCAGAAATCAAATTCAATGATAGGTGATTTTAGCTTGGGCTAAAATTAAACCAGAACTTCTGCACTTCTTGATTCCTCTTTGTCTCTCTCCCTTCTCTGGTCAACTGATAAAACTGTCTCATAAGCAAGTTCATTCCAGATGTGGTGATTAATCCATCAGGGTATCATAGCTTTGAGTCTAATTATTAAGATGATGCAACTCTCTGCTTCCTATTAGTCTTTGTGTATTACTAACTCACTATGACTTGTATAAAGAAATAGAAAAAGGGTGAAGGAGCCTATACAAGTTTATTCAATGGTGAAACAAAGGAGGGGTGATCAATTTAATCAGGGAAAGTTCATGAGAAGTGTGTCAATAAAAGTTGTAAGGAAGAGGGAAAATGTGAAATGCAACTTTGTTCGTTGCACAAGGACGGAAAAGAGAAGAATTGTCCAGACAATTTCAGGCCTGCCCCAGACTGAGGCCAATCAAGTTCCAAGGGAGCAGAACCATAAAGAGCCTGAGCTTCAGGAAATCACTGGTTCAAGTCAACATTTCCATAGTTGGATCAATTAAGGGATTTTTGCCTTTCTTCTCTGGCCAATCCCTTACTTTTTTTCAAATAATGTAAATCCCTGCCTTAATTTCTAGAACTTTTATTCCCCAAGGCTTAGGTCTTTGCCTTCCCTTTCAAGCATTCAAGGAGATATTATTCTGTTTCTAGACCCAAACCTTATAACAGGGCCCCCTATCTACCTCAAAGTCAGCCTGCCTAGACTTCCACTGACTGTCTGAATTCTTTTTGCTACCAAAATGCTGAGATGTGTTCATATCTGGGATTCCTTAACTTGAAGATTTTTGGTAATTTCTATGAAAACTCTTCCAACTAGTGGGTTTATCTGGTTTTTGTTTTCCCATTTTTCTCAGTCTAGCCATCATAGCCAAAGTTATAATTTTAATCCAAGTTGTGAAATATCTGCTTTGCTTGTAAAGAGCAAAATTGACTTGCATGTGATTTTTTCACTTAACTCAAAAAATAATACTGTAGTATTTGGAGTATAATATATTTAAAGTTATTTACAGTAAAACAAAGTGACAACAGAACATAGCAATCCATATTATGAACCAAACAATAAAATAATAGTATAGATTTATGATGTAGTTAAATGTTCAAACTTTGAGCTGAAGTAGCTGCTCATAAATGCAGTCTATTGAATTTATCTCTGAACATCCTATTGACCCATATGTCACCAATAAACATTTCTATAATATTAAAAATAATGATAATAATACTGCTTTGAAAGGTCAAATTAAAACGTTAAACAAGAAGACTTCCAGTCCTGGGTAGGATGGAGTAGTTTGTGGCAAACTAAAGTTGCAAAAAAAAAAAAAAAAAAACTAGAAAAGATGGGGGAAAAAATGTTTGTAATCATCAGAGTTCTGAGAAAGCAATTTGTGCCATGGAAGTTAAAGTTCCAAAGAAGACAGAACCTCAGAAAGGTGAGCTAATGATCTGAAGCCACTTTCTTCCTGTGAGTATTTGCTCATTCTAGGCTCAGGCAAGAGGCTAAGAATCTGACAGGGAATGCCACAATGTTAGGGTGACAAAATCAGAGTCTTGAGAGGTCTTAAAACATGCCGGCATCTTCTTCAAGACATTTTCCAAATTCTGAAGGCACATATGGCTGGAAGTAGAAACCTCCGAAGAGAAAAAGGGTTTTCAATCTTAAAGATTTGAACACTATGGATAGATGTTAAGAAGCCACCACCAGGGAAAGGTTCCCAGTGAGTACAGCAGGATCCTAGTTCAGAGCTCTATAGAACTATACCCTAGGATAAAGAGAGGAAAACAAAAACAAACAAACAAAAAAAACCAGTTGCAACTTTAAAAATAATTTTTAAATGCAATTCAGTCTTAGCACTGTTTAATCCCTGTTTTAGTCCATTTTCACACTGCTGATAAAGACATACCCAAGACTGGGCAATTTACAAAAGGAAGAGGTTTATTGGACTTACAGTTCCACATGGCTGGGGAGGCCTCACAATCAAAGGAAAGGTGAAAGGCACATATCACATGGCAGCAGACAAGAGAAGAGAGCTTGTGCAGGGAAACTCCCCTTTTAAAAATCATCAGATCTCTTGACACTTATTCGCTATCACAAGAACAGCATGGGAAAGACCTACCCCCATGATTCAGTTACCTCCCAGCAAGTGCCTCACACAACACATGAGAATTCAAGATGAGATTTGGGTGGGGACACAGAGCCAAACCATATCATTCTGCCCCTAGTCCCTTCCAAATCTCATGTCTTCACATTTCAAAACCAATCATGCCTTCCCAATAGTCCCCCAAAGTCTTGACTCATTTCAGCACTAACTCAAAGTCCACAGTCTAAAGTCCAAAGTTTCATCTGAAAGAAGGCAAGTCCCTTCTGCTTAAGAGCCTGTAAAATGAAAAGCAAGTTAGTTACTTCCTAAATACAATGGTGGTTCAGGCATTGGCTAAATACAGCCATTCCAGATGGGAGAAATTGGCTAGAACAAAGGGGCTACAGGTCCCATGCAAGTTTGAAATCTAGCAGGGCAGTTAAATCTTAAAGCTCCAAAATGATTTCCTTTGATTCCATGCCTCATATCCAGGTCATGCTTATGCAAGAAATGGGTTCCCATGGTCTTGGGCAGCATTGCCCCTGTGGCTTTTCATGGTAGAGACCCCCTCCTGACTGCCTTCACGGGCTGTCATTGAGTGTCTGCAGCTTTTCCAGGCACATGGTGTGAAAGGAGCCGGGCACATTCCTCAGCCCCGGGCTCAAAACAAACAAGCCCAGTATAAACACATCCCATCCTCCCATCCCACCACATATCGCCATATATCTCTCAAACTTCCTGAGCCCAGTACAAACACATCCCATCCTCCCATCCCACCACATATCGCCATATATCTCTCAAACTTCCTGAGCCCAGTACAAACACCACCTGGAAAGTCTCCGATAAGACGACAGCCGTTCAAAGTTTTACTGAAAGCGCGGGAACCAAAAGAATTCCTTTGTTCCCCTGTAACTTTCGGGCTATAAAAAAGCAAGCGCTCGCATTGTTCGGGGCCCTCTTGTATGTTGTGGAATGGAGGGACCAGGTTCGAACTTGTAGTAAAGATCCTTGTTGCTTGGCTTTGACTCTGGACTCTGGTGGTCTTCTTTGGGGAACAAACGGTCTGGGTATAACAGGTGTAACCTGTTGGTAGATCTACCATTCTGGGATTGGGAGAACAGTGGCCCTCTTCTCACAGCTCCACTAGGCAGTGTCCCAGTACAGGCTTTGTGTGGGGGCTCCGACCCCATATTTTCCTTCCACACTGTCCTAGCAGAGGTTCTCCATGAGAGCCCCATCCCTGCCACAAACTTGTGCCTGGATATCCAGGTTTTTCCATACTAGGCAGAAGCTCCCAAACCTCGATTCTTGACTTCTCTCCACCTGCAGAGTCAATACCACATGGAAGCTGCCAAGGTTTAGGGCTTGCACCAAATGAAGCCACTGCCCAAGCTGTACCTTGGCCCTTTTTAGTCATGGCTAGAGCAACTGGGTTGCAGGGCACCAAGTCCCCAGACTGCACACATCACAGGGACCCTGGGCCTGGTCCGCAAAACCATCCTAGGCCTCCGGGCCAATGATGGGAGGGGCTGCCATGAAGACCTCTGACATGCCCTGGAGACATTTTCCCCATTGTCTTGAGGAATTAACATTCAGTTCCTTGTTACTTACGCAAATTTCTCGGGCTGGCTTGAATTTTTCCTCAGAAAATGGGATTTTCTTTTCTAGTGCATTGTCAGGCTGCAAATTTTCAAAACTTTTATGCTCTGCTTCCCTTATAAGACTGAATGCCTTTAACAGCACACAGGTCACCTTTTGAATGTTTTGTTGCTTAGAAATTTCTTCTGCCAGATACCCTAAATCATCTCTCAAGTTCAAAGTTCCACAAATCTCTAGGGCGGGACAAAATGCCTCCAGTCTCTTTGCTAAAACATAACAAGAGTCACCTTTGCTCCAGTTTCCAACAAGTTTCTCATCTCCATCTGAGACCATCTCAACCTGGACCTTTTTGTTCATATCACTATCAGCACTTTTTTTCAAAGCCATTCAACAAGTCTGTAGGAAGTTCCAAACTTTCCCACATTTTTCTGTCTTTTTCTGAGCCCTCCAAACTATTCCAATCTCTGCTGTTACCCAGTTCGAAAGTTGCTTTCACATTTTTAGGTATCTTTTCAGCAACGCCCCACTCTACTAGTACAAATTTACTGTATTAGTCCGTTTTCATGCTGCTGATAAAGACATACCTGAGACTGGGCAATTTATGAAAGAAAGAGGTTTATTGAACTCTAGAACAATACTTCTTCTTTTGTAAATTGAGAGTTCAATAAACCTTTTTTTTTTTGTAAATTGTCCAGTCTCAAGTATGTCTTTGGAACTTATATACTTCTTCTTTTGTAAATTCTTTTGTAAATTGCCCAGTCTTGGGTATGCCTTTGGAACTTACATTTCCAGATGACTGGGGAAGCCTCACAATCATGGTGGAAGGTGAAAGGCATATCTCACATGGATGAAGACAAGAAGAGAGAGCTTCTACAGGGAAACTCCCCTTTTAAAACCATCAGATCTCATGAGACTTATTCACTATCATGAGAACAGCAAGAGGAAGACCTGCTCCCATGACTCAATTACCTCCTATCAGGTCCCTTCCATAACACACGGGAATTCAAGATGAGATTTGTGTGGGGACACAGCCAAGCCATATCAGTCCCCAATTGGATCAATGTGCTCAGCCTCCCCTCTGTCTGCCCAACAGGAAGACATGAGGACTCTCTAGTGGACAATATATTCAGCTGGAAAAGCCACAATTTTTGTAACCAATGTCTGACATTAAATAAAAATTATTAGGCATGTCAAAAAATACTACCATAAGAATGAAAACCAAGAGGAAATGATCAAAAAAGTGGATTCACAAGTGATCCAAATATTGCTTTAGCAGACAAGGGCTTTAAAAGAACTATGAATAATAGGTTCAAAGAATGAGAGTAAATGATGGATAAACCATAATAAATTGGGTATTTTATCACAAATTGGATCTATAAAATAATCATGCAGAAATTCTGGCATTAGAAATATATCTGGACCAGGCAAGGTGACTCACACATGTAATCCCAGCATTTTGTGAGGCCAAGGCAGGTGGGTCACTTGAGTTCAGGTGTTCGAAACCAGCTTTGTCAACATGGTGAAACCCGTCTCTACTAAAGATACAAAAATTAGCTGGGTGTGATTGTGTGCACCTGTAATCCCAACTACTCACATGGCTGAGACAGGTGGAGGCCACAGTGAGCCAAGATTGCACCACTGCACTCCAGCCTAGGCAACAGAGTAAGACTCTGTCTCAAAAATAAATAAATAAATAAATAAATAAACAAACAAATAAAAATTTTATATATATATATATAGTATTAGAATGCAATAGATAGGTTAATAATGGGTTGGAAATAGCAGAAAACATCTGGAAAACAGACCAATTTCTGAATAGAAATTCAAAGAAAAAAAAGAATGAAAAATACAGGAAAGATCATTAGAGACATGTGAGATGTAAGGGAAAGATCTCATGCAATGTACCAGTAGAACACAGAATAAGAGGATAGACATGAGGAGAAAAAATATTTGAAAAGACAATGACCAGAAACTTTCTACTGATGAAAGACATAGCAATCCAGATTTAAGAAATTCACAAGTAATATAGCCCCAAGTAGGATAAATACAAAACTATACTAAGGCATATAATGATAAATCAGCTGAAAACCAAAGTTTGTAATGTGTCAGCCTGCTTTTAAGATTTTCATGTATGATTTAACATGTAACAACTTTTAAGCCAATAATTTTCCACAAAACAGCTCTGGAAAAGTTACAATACATTTCAGAAATATATGCTTTTAGTATAGCAACTTTTCCCCTGAAAAGCACACAGTATTAGTTTCCTAGGAATGCTGTAGCAAACCACAAGCAAGGTGGCTTAAAACTGTAGATATGCATTGTCTCACAGTTACGGAGACTAGAAGTCCTAAATCAAGATACCAGCAAGACCACTCTCCCCCTTAAATCTGTAGAGGAGAATTCTTCTTTGCTTCATCTAGCTTCTGGTGTTTACCTGCAGTTCCTGGCATTCCTTGGCTTGCAGATGCATCTTTCTAGTTTTCCTTGAATTGGCAAGGAGAGCTGTTTAGAGAAGTGGTAGGGACAGCGCATCAGCTGATATGGAGCCCAGATGGTTTGGTGCAGAAGTGTCTGTAGTAGGGCACAGCCAGGGATGCTCATCCCTCTAGGCTAGACTTGCTCACATAGGAG
This sequence comes from Theropithecus gelada, assembly GCF_003255815.1. Taxonomy (NCBI): domain Eukaryota; kingdom Metazoa; phylum Chordata; class Mammalia; order Primates; family Cercopithecidae; genus Theropithecus; species Theropithecus gelada. The sequence goes on along the minus strand of NC_037680.1, from coordinate 59,812,914 downwards.
ACTGTAGCCCTGGAGGAACTGTCAGACCTGAACTCTGCAGGGCAGTCTTATCTATGAGATATGGCCAGTCTGACCTGAGCATCCCTCAGTTTGCTGACCTCCCCTAGGGTCCTAGCCTAGCAGCCCTGTGTGCAGTACAGCCCCCAGGTACTTCCTAGGAGCCCTCATCATAGCTCCTGCGCTGGCAGACCAGTGGAGAGCTCCAGCAGGGTGGCCCCCACGGGCATGCACCAGCTCACTGAATCCCTCCCACTTCAGCTTCCGATGGCCACCCCCCATATTACTTTGTTGTTGCATGTGTGCATGGGCGGTTTTTGCCTTCCCTGACCCACCAGCACACCTGTGCGCATGCACCCTGTCCTACCACTGCTGCTGGTGGGAGTGCACTTCACACCTCCTACCCTGCCATACTGCCATTGTAATCAGAGCCTTGGCTGACACAGAGCCTGCCAGACCCCACCCACCAACACCCCGCCCCTGTACAAACATGGCAGCTGGAGTGAAATTAGGCATGGAGAACAGTGGACCATCTCCCACCCTGGGTGGTTAGCCCTGAGTGAACATGAACAAAGGGTGAATTCAGACCTGCACCTGCCAGCACCCTGCCCCATGCTAAAACCACAACCAGTGCAACCATGCACACAGTCACCAGCAGCCCCCTCAAAACACACACACACACACACCTGCCCCTGCAAGCTGTGCTGCCTCTGCAGCTGCTGTGAATGCCCACATGGAGGCAGGCACCCCAGTAACCACTAGCACCCTGCCAGAGCCAATAAGCATGCACCCCACCATATTGCTGCTGTTAGCACATGCAAAGGAAGATGGATTTCGCTGCCACTGCCCTGCAAAACACTGGTTGGACCACCCATTGGACAGACTAGTGGTCTAGGAGCATCTCAACACCCCCCAGTACCATGTTCCTAACCTCAAGACACACAGAACAAAGTTGGAGTTTGATACAAGTCTCCCAGAGTTAGGGCATGCAGTCCAGAAGTCCTGAACTGAGCCTTGGCCCCTAAAATCTTCCAGAAATGAAGCAAGTAAACTGACCCCACCTTATACCACAATCAGACCTTCAAAGGCATCCAATAGGATCAAAGAAAAAACCCATCCAAAGAACAATAACTTCAAAGATTTGACAAACATCAGCCCACAAAGACGAGAAAGAACCAGTGTGAAAACTCTGACAACTCAAAAATCCAGAGTGCTTTTATTCCTCCAAACAACCACACAACCCATCTAGCTAGGGTTCTGAACAAGGCTAAGATGGCTGAAATGACAGAAAGATAATTCACAATATAGAAAGGAATGAAGATCATTGAGAGGCAAGAGTACATTGAAACCCAATCCTTGGAAGATAAAAATCACAGTAAAACTGTGACAGAACAAATAGCCAGTATAGAAAAGAGTGTAACTGACCTGAGAGAGCTGAGAAGCAAACTACAAGAATTTCATAATGCAATTGCAAGTATTAATTACAGAATAGACCAAACTGAAGAATCTCAGAGTTTGAAGACTGCCTTTCTGAAATATGATAGACAAAAATAGAGGGGAAAAAAATGAATGAAAGTGAACAAACAAAACCTCCAAGAAATACAGAATTATATAGAGACCAAATCTATGACTCACTGGTGCCCCTGAAAGAGAAGAGAATGGAACCAACTTGGAAAACATATTTCAGGATATCATCCATGAGAACTTCCCCTACCTAGCTAGAGAGGCCAACATTCCAACTCTCGAGTTAGATACTTCACAAGATCATTCCCAAGACACATAATCATCAGATTCTCCAAGGTCAAAATGAAAGAAAAAAAATGTTAAAGACAACTAGAGAGAAAGGTCAATTCACCTGCAAAGGGAAGCCCATCAGACTAAAAGCAGATCTCTCAGCAAAAACCCTACAAGACAGAAGAGATTGGGGGCCAATATTCAACATTCTTAAAGAAAAGACATTCCAACACAGAATTTTATATCCAGCCAAGCTAAGCTTCATAAGCAAAGGAAAAATAAGATCCTTCTCAGAAAAGCAAATGCTGAGGGAATCAGTCACCACCAGTTCTACCTTAAAAGAACTCCTAAAGGAAGCACTAAATATGTGAAGGAAAGACCATTGCCAGCCACCACAAAAGCACACTTGAGTACACAGATCAGTTACACTTTAAAGCAACCACGCAAACAAGTCTGCATCATAACCAGATAACATCATAATGACAGGATCAAATCTACACATATTAATACTAACCTTGGATGTAAACAGGCCAAATGCTCCAATTAAAAGGCACATAGTGGCAAGCTGGATAAAGCAACAAGACTCTACAGTATGCTGTCTTAAAGAGATCCATCTCATATGCAATGATATCCATAGGCTCAAAATAAAAAGATGGAGAAAAATCTACCAAGTAAATGGAAAACAGAAAAATGCAAGGGTTGCAGTCCTAATTTCAGACAAAACAGACTTTAAATCAACAAAGAACAAAAAAAGACAAAGAAGGACATTACATAGTGGTAAAGGGTTCAATTCAACAAGAAAACCTAACTATCCAGAATACACAGGCACCCAACACAGAAGCTACAGGGCTGCAATCACCAAAACAGCATGGTACTGGTATAAATCAATCAGTCAATCAATTGATCACCAGATATGTAGACCAATGAAACAGAATAGAGAACCAGAAATAAGACAACACATCTACAACCATCTGATCTTCAACAAAGCTGACAAAAACAAGCAATGGAGAAAGGACTACCTATTCAATAAGTGGTGCTAGGATAACTGGCTAGACGTATGCAGAAGATTGAAACTGGATCCCTTCCTTACACCACATACAAAAATCAACTCAAGATGAACAACTTCATTGTAAAACTCAAGACTATAAACACCCTGGAAGACAACATAGGCAGTAAGTTTCTGGATATTGGAAATGGCAAAAATTTCATGATGAAGATGCCAAAAACAAGTGCAACAAAAGCAAAAATTGACAAATGGGATCTCATTAAACTAACAAGCTCCTTCAGAGCAAAAGAAACGACGAACAGAGTAAAAAGACAGCCTAGAGAATGGGAGAAAATTTTGCTAATCTATGCATCTGACAAATGTCTAATATTGAGCATTTATAAGGACTTAAACAAATTTACATGCAAAAAAGCCATTGAAAAGTGGACAAAGGGCCTGAACACTTTTCAAATGAAGACATACTTCTGGCTAACAAGTATATGAAAAAAGTGCTCAAAATCACTGATCATTAGAAAAATGCAAATCAAAACTACAATGATATACCATCTCAGAACAGTCAGAATGGCTATTACTAAAATGTCAAAAAATAACACATGCCGGTGAGGTTGCATAGAAAAAGGAATGCTTATACACTGTTGGTGGGAGTGTAAATTAGTTCAACCATTGTGGAAGGCAGTGTGGGGGTTTTTCAAAGAGGTTAAAAACAGTACTATTCAGCCCAGCAATCCCATTACTGGGTGTATATCCAGAGGAATGTAAATCATTCTACCATAAAGACACATGCACCTGTATGTTCATCTCAGCATAGCAAAGACATGGAATCAACCTAAATGCCCATCAATGGTAGACTGACTAAAGAAAATGTGGTACATATACACTATGAAATACTATGCAGCCATTAAAAAGAATCAGATCATGTATTTTACAGGAATATGAATGGAGCTGGAGGCCATTATCCTTAGCAAAGTAACTCAGGAACAGAAAACCGAATATCATGTATTCTCTAAGTGGGAGCTAAATGATGAGAACACATGGACTAATAGAGGGAAACAACAGACATTGGGGTCTTCCTGATGGTGAAGGGTGGGAGGAGGGAGAGGACCAGGAGAAATAATTAATGAGTACTAGGCTTAGTATCGTGGTGATGAAATAATCTGTGCAAAAGAACCCCATGACAGGGGTTTATCATATAACAAACCTGTACATGTATCCCTGAACTTAAAATAAAAGTAAAAAAAATTAAAAATTAAAAACAAATGCAAAACTAACCAGTTACAAAAGGAAACAATTAAAAGAAAATTTATATATATATATGTATATATGTGTTATATACATGGATATGTATATATGTGTTAAATATATGGATACATATATATACACACAGGATCTGTAAAAATATATACATATACACACATATATGTATACAGGTCCTGTACATAAGTATTCTATTATTAGTGATATTGTTAATATTCCATTATTCAATTAATGGTCATTGTTATTATTAAAATCAATAGTAATTTTAACCACCGTCTTTGCCACCTTATAAAGCAACAATTATGTGGACAAAATTACCTTAAACTATTATTATGACCTTCAGAATAGGTATGCCAGTTCACACAGGTGTGACTAACCATATTGCATAATGCTATTTATAAGTCTCACAGTGCACTCATTTTTGTTTTATTCTCATGAGCTATTCAGTTTGATACAACTAAGAAGGAAATTTTTACAAAGTTTCACTGTGTTTACAAAAATGTCCGTTTCTCCCAAGAGAGTTTGACATGGTGCAGGGAGTAATGGTGGGGAGAGCGGGGACCCATACATTTCTATGGAAGTCTTATCAACTAAATGAAAGTCCATAGCTGATGAAATCATGTATACTTTTTTTTTTTTTTTTTTTGAATCGTATTTTTGCTCTTATTGCCCAGACTGGAGTACATGAGTACATTCCTCTGCTTGTTCTGTATTACTAATCTTTTTTTTTTTTTTTTTTTTTTTTTTTTTTTGAGACAAAGTCTCACTCTGTCACCCAGGCTGGAGTGCAGTGGCGTGATCTTGGCTCACTGCAACCTCCGCCTCCTGACCTCAAGCAATTCTCCTGCCTCAGCCTCCCGAGTAGCTGGGACTACGGGCATGTGCCACCAAGCCTGGCTAATTTTACATTTTTAGTAGAGACAGGGTTTCTCCATATTGGTCAGGGTGGTCTCGAACTCCCGACCTCAGCACTGCTTCATTACCACTCCCAATCACAAATTCTACTGATTGTTAATCAGTAGGCTAAAATCACAAAGCATCATGAAACACAAGTGGTATCCTAGAGCTTCCTTGTGATACAACTCTGTTGAGTAGGCTTCAATTCTATTGTACTTGCAACATTTGAAAAACTAAATGGTAAGATGACTTTCAAGTAGCTGTTGAATAATGAATGATGTAGTATAGCTACAAGGATAGAGTAATTAATATTTAAGAGTGACAGGCTCACTTCCCTGGGAAGGGAGCAGAAAGTTCAGCACGATGAGTGGCTATATAAAAAGATTACTCTTGCAGCAAAATCCAGAAGCTATGTTCTAGTAAAAATCCATAAACAACTGATTCATCAAATAATTACTTTCCTTCCTTTATTTAGTGTACAAAGTATTTTTGGGCCTACAGTGTTTTGAAAAGGGATACATTCACTCCCCTGCTCTTATATCAGACCCACTTCTACACATTTTCCTGCTACTTACAACCCCTCCCACATGTTGAGGAAGAGTCACTGATCTGATTAGTAGAGAGGGGTCAGATGACTGAGGGGTCACTAATCTGATGAGTCAAGACCCAGGACAGGCACTGGGTCATGGTTTGCTAGAGGTTGAGGTTACTGAGGCTTCAAATCAGCACTCTGAAGGATGGCTGTCTCTTCTATTTTCTGTTCCAAACTTTTTCACACCTCCTCTACATCTCCAACTGTGTCATCAGTTAGGGAAGAGTCATCACTGAATACCAAGACATTTTTCTCCTCAAAGGCATGCTTTAGTGTCCCAGATTTAGACTTACAGATGGAATGCCTCTAGCTATGTGCTCCAACTCAGTTTACCAGAGGGTCCTGCAATTAGAGATTGGAAATTCCTAATATGGATAATAATAAACTTATACTTTTATTGCCCGGTTTTTTCCTTATGCATAATTCCCACTTTTAAAAAACTGTAAGGAGGGGTAGATGACCAATAATGGAGAAAATTTTGGACACTATAGAGTCTAACTGTAACCTCACCTTAATTGTACCAAAACACAACCTCCATTGTAATACACTTTTCAACTACAGTCATGTAATCATTCTAGTCATAATTAAAATTATAAACACAATCTTTTAATATGCAAAATCTATCTAAATATATTAATAGTAGTTTCAAGTTTATATATACCAATATGATATGTGTGCACAAGTATTTTATATCCTACAAACATATGGATATGATATTAAGAATACTTGAAAGTCTAGGCTCTCTCTAAGTTTGCATTAATAATCAAAGCTTAAAGTGAGTTCTGTAATATTATGTAGAATTATAGAGCTGTAGGTGCATCAGTTGGGTCTCTTTTGGTTGTAAGTGATGGAATGCCAACACAAGCTGGCTTAAGTTTAAAAAAAAAAAATTATTGACACAGAGATGAAAAGTACAAGGGTAAAACTGGCTCAAGGGCTTGGCAATCCAATTACTCAAAGAATGTCATTATGGTCTGTCTTCATCTCTCAATTCCTCTTTTTTCTCGGTCACCTTCTTCATCAGACAAGCTTTCCACATAACATGGCCACAGTAAATTCTACTTAGAAACCACAGTACATTGAGACAGTCCCTTTCCTGACAGTTACAGCAGAAGACCATGGCTGCTTCTCATAGGCCCAGTTTAAATCATATACCTAACTCTGAATCAATCCCTGTGACTAGATATTTGGATCTTGGTCTTGTACCCAACCCTAAACCACATGGACTGAGGGTTTGAGAGAAATGGATTTCCTTTGAAAAGTCGGGGTACAATTAACAGGAAAAGAAATGGGGTTGGGCAAGATAAAAATAAACAAAATGTCTATTATAAGTATTTTCTATAAAAATTTCCCTATAAGGGAGAAATTTTGTTTAATCAAATCCCTGGACCTCATAATGAAACACCTGTATAAACACCGTATTTCAACATTTTTATCTAAATGTAAGAAATCCAATTTCACAACATTTGAAATTACCCAGAGTGTTATTATCTTATAAGCCAGTGTGCTCATCCATGCAGTGATTCTTTCCCCTCCTCCTCAACTTCTTACTACCATTTAAACTGTCTCTTTTGATGGCTCCAACTTGATGGAGATATGTATTTATCATAAATTCAAGTTTGAGACAGGCACAAAGCGAGAAACATAGTCTGCATATTCTATATAATTTATTCATGATTATAGACATTAGAAGTTTAAAATTAGAAATTACCTAATGTACCACTACTTTCTATGTTGTAGAAAGATTTTTAAATGCTGCCTTGAAATAGATCATTACTTTGAAAAATATTCATACATCGAAACTCTTCATAGCTTCCTTTGTTTGGCTTCATAAATGATATAGATTGTAGGACTTTCATTATTTCATGCTACTGATTAACTTATTGATTTGTTATGGGTATAATCCATTGGACTGAACAAAGATTATAAATGGCATATCAGAGCTTCACTTTGGGAATTGCATGAAATTGAAGAACAAAACCATTATGAATCATATACTCTGCCTTCATTATAGAGAATAAAAGGACATATAAAAGACCTATACCAAGTAACTAAATGTGAAGCACTCCTCTTCCTCTCCCTTTTGTCCATGACAGACATCACCAACTGATCATTGCACTTTTCACACCCTTATCAAAACAGCATTCCAAGCAGCCACTACAAAACAAGGAAGCACTGAAAAATAAAACTATTTACCAATTTTGATCTTAAGATGGTTTATTTAATCAACCAACAAGAATTGAAAAATTACCTTTGCCAATAGTTTTTTGTTTTGTTTTGTTTTGTTTTGTTTTTGAGACGGAGTCTTGCTCAGACGCCCAGGCTGGGGTGCGGTGGCACGATCTCGGCTCACTGCAAGCTCCGCCTCCCAGGTTCATGCCATTCTCCTGCCTCAGCCTCCCGAGTAGCTGGGACTACAGGCGCCCGCCACCTCACCCGGCTAAATTTTTTTTTGTATTTTTAGTAGAGACGTGATCCGCCCGTCTCGGCCTCCCAAAGTGCTGGGATTACAGGCGTGAGCCACCGCGCCCGGCCTGCCAATAGCCTTAAACGGATTTTTCTTCCAATCCTGGATTCTTTGAGTTTGACTTTCTTGGAATTATACCTATATATATACTTAGGTATAAGCAATGTTAATAACTACCTAAGAAACCAGAGTTATTGAAACATTACATGAATCCCTGCTCAATCCTTTCCAGAGAGTAATTTGAAGTAGCCAGAAACAGCATTCAGTAGCATTCTGGCTTCTTACCTCTGGTCACGGTCATTAGAATACCTCAAGCTTCTCTATCAGAGTGGGTTCCTGGGAGTCTGCAAGAAATGTAGAGAGCTCAGGAATTGTACCTGGCCTTGCAGAAGCTCAGACACAGGCTCCAAAGATTTTCCTATTCTCCAGAATTTCCTCAGGGCAAAAGCCTTCTTCTAGTCAGTTTTCCAGATTAAAAAGTCTTCAAATAATCATTTATTTAACTAACTCAGTTTAATGTTTTTGAAATAAATGAGAAGACCTGCTTCTTTAAGATTTCAATTCATTTGTTTCTGCTTTAAGGGTCCCATTGGTTGCCTTGATAAGGGAACATGGCAATGAATACATTAATAAAGAATTAGAGCAATGTGATTATTCTAATACAATTGTGCTTACCCATGGGATGACCATGTGGCTTTGGCATCATGTACTGTGCATCTGGGCATAAGTCTGCCTGGGGAGTTTGCTTGAATAATACCCTCCCTCATTTTGTGGAAGCAAATTCACAGAAACAAGCTATTCAGTTCCAAGGGGAAGGAAAGCATTCCAGCAATGACACAAGCATTGGTTTCAGCATTGTTTCTAGGAGAACCAATTCTGTGAAACGAATTGTTATTAAACTTATGAAATGCAATAAGAAATATATCTCATCAAGCAATGTGACAGCTCTCATTTTATGGGATAGTTATTTTAGGCCAAGTACTTTATAACAACAACATAGATCACATGTTGTAAATTTCTGTTATAAAAATTATGTGCGTGTTTCCATAGGGAAGAATCCACCAAATGATGGAATTGGTCAAGTTTTATGGGAAAGCAGTTACAATTATAGGTAAGTCCCATGGCATGCACTACACCTACTCCTGGGGATAGACCTGCCTAGCAGTTCATTTTTCTATTGCAGCACTTTTCTTATTCCAGATCTTATTTTCACAGCCAGACAGAAACTATCCCCATTCCCTCAAAATCATATGAATCCTGGACAAGTCTGGAGATTTTCTGACTCAAGATCCCTCAATATGGTTCCCTTAGATACTTTCTGTCAAAGTATGTATAGTATCTAATAGCTTGAGGTTATCAAATTAATTGAAACTGGAAAGGTGAAAAGGGCAGTCTTGAGAGAAGCTTCTGAATTGCCGATCCACTAGCAGGTACTTTCAGCCTGAAAAATTATTAGTTCTGTAGGTTTGGGGTGTATATATGTAAATAGCTATATTTCATCTAGGGAATTCCCTGTCAGAAGAAAATATTTCAATTTAGTCTTCTGAATTAACATTAAACTGAGAAACATTTCTCAGCTAATTTTTATTATGCCTGAAAAGGTATTAGTACATTGTCCCAGTGCACAGAAACTTGGGGACTTGCCCACAATGTAATCACTTACTAAGAGTCTCTGCTTTGTTTGAAAATAATTTCTAGTCCAGGCACAGTGGCTCACGCCTATAATCCCAATATTTTGGGATACTAAAGTGGGAGGATTTCTTGAGGTCAGGAGGAGTTCAAGACCTGCCTAGGGAATATATCAAGACCCTGTCTCTACAAAAAATACAAAAATTAGCCAGGTGTGGTAGTGTGCACCTGCAGTCCCAGCTACTTGGGAGGCTGAGGCAGGAGAATTGCTTGAGCACCACTGCTTTCCAGCCTAGGCCACAGGGAAAATCCTGTCTCAAATAATTAACTAAATAAATAAATAAAATTTCTATAAAATAAAATTGATATATTTTGCAAACTTAACTGAACCAATCAAATTTCATAAAGTATCATTAGATTTTAGATTCAACTGTAGAGTCTCCTATATAATATATGCAACATTGCCAATTAACTGTCCAGGTCTTACCTTCAGCTTGTTGTATGTGTAAGGCACAATGCTAGCTGCTGTGAAAAATATAAGCAATGTATAAGATGTCCTCAAGCAGATAAGAGATAAACTCCAAAAGTACAACATAGAGTCAAAACTGATAAGTACCATGAGAGAGAAATAAAGGAATTTCCATGAGGGGTTTAAAGGAGAGAGAAAATATTTTTGTTTGAAGGAATCAGAAAATAGCAGAACTGGCCTTGAAAGATGAGTAGATTTTAAGCAGTAAAAATTTTAATAAAAGAGATGATAACTCCAGGGGAAGAAAACAATGAGTGGTAGAGAAGTGGTAAAATGTTGGAGAACTGGTGAGAAGCCTAGTTCGTCTGCAAAATAGAGTGCAAGAGGAAAGTTAATGAACACAGCTGGTTGGGCCAGGACATGGAACAATAAATTAAGGGACTTTCAAATTATTTGGTAACAATGGGGAACTGTTGAAGGTAATGCACAAAAAAATAATAAGTGTTATGTTTTTAAAATCAATCAAGTAAAATCAAAGACACTGGATGCTAAGACACAAGCTGGGAGAACATTACAATAGTCAGATGAAAGGAAATACAGGTCTAGATTAATAGCAAGAGGACTGGTATGAGACTGTAGGTTTCCCCAAAGAAAGCTAAGCTATATGGTGACATGAACCATATTGTTCTTGTGTGTGGCAAATAATACACAAATACTTGTTGAGTGAATGCAGTGGAATTGAGATATACTATAGCAATACCCTGGCAGACTTATGAAATTGATTTGTAATTGAATGAAAATGGAGGTGATTAAGGTTTTGAGGTATTAAGAGTAATTTCATAATAAAAAATTCAGGAGAAAATTTGGGGATGATGCATTGAGTTATTCATTCATTCAACAAATATATTTGAGCACCTACTATATGCAAGTTTATACAGAATTTTGAAGACACTGTTTGAGGAGGTGCTAAGACAGATATTCAAATGAAGATGAACAGCAGGCTGTTTAAAATGCGCGTCTATGTTCAGTAGAAAAATTTTAGATGACAAAGCATTTTGATAACCTATCAATTACCCAGGACTTCAGTATGCCTGGACTTACTAGTATATCACATGGAATTCTTCGCAAAATCCAAATCGCAATGTCCGCATTGTAAAGTAATTTAAAGCTTCCACTTTAAAGTTGTTTAAAAACACATTTGTTCTTTTTCTAAGGTGAAAATTATGATGTCATAAAAGCTAGAAAGAATAGATATTACTTATAAGAAACTCAAAGCTTAATGGTTTAATCAAATATAACTCTATCTTGACACCCACATTCTAAACATCACCAAAATTTAATTTTCACTAACTATAATTGATATTGATGATAGAAGTTGATGAAAATAAATACTGGAATTCTCAAAAATTATAATTGTTCTAAGTAAATGAAAAATTTCCCGAGTTTTCAATATGTCTCTTCAAAACATGAAAGCTTTATGAAAATTTTTGCATGTATCCCATTTTTCTTGTAAAATATTCGCCATTAATTTTTTTCTAATCAAATTAAAGGAAAAGTCAAATGATTGGTATATAGTTATCCACCAAAATAAGGCAGTTGGAGACCAATTTTTCTGAAAGTTCCATTTGTAAAGTCAAGTCACAATACCTAATGTTAGATATGCCTCCCTTTCATTTTTAGGGCCTGGAACAAACTTTAAGGGGTAAATCAATAACCTAAATATATATAATCTACAGATGCCACATATGCTTCTGTGGTTCTACTGTCTCAGCCACCTCTTTGGCATTTGTATGTATTCAAGAACAGTAGTATGGGGGGGGGGTTGTGTGTGTGTGTGTGTGTGTGTGATTTGTCTTCTTTCTTTCTAAATAGAATCTTATTGCAAGGACCACATTCTTTGTATCCATCCTAATTCCCATCACAACTCATAGACATCTATACCTAGTAGTTACTAAATTAGTTATTGTGAATGACTAACTTCTAATGATTCTATTTATCTTTTTTATTAGAGGTATGGGAAGAACACTCCTTCATTTTAATCCATAATGTAAAACAGTCCATTTAACCTAAACAGCCTTAAGAGAGCTTCTAAATGTGGGTTTGTTGGGTAATAACAGCATTTTTGCCTTCTAAGGTATTTGTTTCTCTGCTGGTTCATTTCTCAAGATAAATAGTTGTTTCCATATTTTATTGGAAATAGAACATGCATAATTGGACCCAATGAGCAACATCTATCCTTAAAATGTTCCCAATCTATGTGGCATATGCAGAGTATAATGAGAAAAGCTACAATTATCTTGTTGTACTAGGGCATAGGAAAGTAAAATAATCATGTTTCACATCTCATGGAGAACTTTGAGAGAAAACATTTTATTCTCAGATGATTTAAATATATCACAAAACGTTTAACATACATCAATCAAGATGAGAATAACTCCTTAATTATATCTAGTGAAGATAACACCAAAAAGAATATATTCTGAGACACCAACTATGAAAGGAAAGAAAATGAAAATGTTACAAAAACAGTCCACAAGGGTGTAAACAGTTCAGCAGGCTATCCCGATAAGAATGGTAAAATTCTTAATTGAGTGAAGAGGTGAAGTATTTCTTTAGCAAATGGGTAGCATCCTGGGAAAGTATTTGAGTTATGCCTTGGGTAAAAGTGAGCCACTATGCTTGGAAGACCTAAAATAGTGCCTAGGGAACTTCCATTATAAAATCCACACTAACCCAGGCATCTGCACCTTAGTTTTCAGCTCCATCACAGGGATAATAAACAACCCCATAAAACTGTCTCTGCACCACAGCAACTTTTTCAAAGGCATTGTGGGTATTTAAGCTGACTGGGTAGAAAAGAATGCTTAATAAGTTTGGAGTAGTTGGCCATTTTAAAGATATTCACAGATTACAATAGAACTTTTTATTTTGCAGCAATAATTGACACAAGAATAGCTTCATGGGGTGACTCTGTATTCTTATAAGCTTTTTATGGAAAAGTGATACAACAAAATGTTTTCACCTCATTTATTCTCCCTTTCTGGCTAATGTGAAGTTGCATTAAATTGTTCCTGGGGCCTGGAGTCTGGCTGTGGTAGATTTTAATTTTCTAGCTGTAATTTCAAAGAAAAAGTAGAAATATAATTTTTTAAAACACAAAATACAGCATTCAGTTTAGTAAACATGCCCTGGACCATTTCCCCTTATAATTTATTACTCTTTGAACAAATATTTATTGAGTTGCAACTCTATGCCAAGTACTGTTTCAGTTACTGGGAATATAGGAATGAGCAAAACAAAACACTATCGGCTCTAATTGAATTTACATTATACTTGAATACAAAAGATAAAATAGTAGACAAATACATTAAACATAATTTCAATTTATACTTTGTGCTATAAAGAAACTAAAGAGGGTACAGTGAGAGAGTGACAGTTGGAGTGGGGTGCAACTTTAGATTATGCAGTTATTTCTAAGCATGATGAGAAGCTACCAGATGTTCTTCAGCAGAAAAGTAACATCCAATTTGGCCAGGTGTGGTGGCTCATGCCTGTAATCCCAGCACTTTGGGAGGCTGAGCCAGGTGGATCACCTGAGGTCAGGAGTTTGAGATCAGCCTGGCCAACATGGTGAAATACCGTCTCTACTAAAAACACAAAAATTAGCCAGACATGGTGGCAGGCACCTGTAATCCTAGTTATTTGGGAGGCTGAGGCACGAGAATCGCTTGAACCCAGAAGGCAGAGGTTGCAGTGAGCCGAGATTGCGCAACTGCACTCCAGCCTAGGTGACAGAGTGAGACTTTGTCTCAAAAAAAAAAAAAAAAAGGAAAAGAAATGAAAGAAGAAAAGTAACATCCAATTCATATTTTTAAAAGATCTCTTGGATTTTTGTGTGGTTAATAGATTGTTATAGTATAAAAATAGAAGTAGGGTGGCCAGGTACAAAGTTATTGTAGCAGCCCAGGAAAGCAATGATGGCACCCGGATCTAGTGGAGAACTGGGATGATGAGCATCAAAAATACATTTGAGATATATTTTGGTGTAGGGCACACAGGCATTACCAATGTATTGTGTATATGGAGGTGTAGTAAAAGAAGAGTCGAGAAAACATCTTAATTTATTGATGGAATATGGAGCTGTTTAGTGATGGTGAAAACACTGGAGAAAGTAGACTTGGGGGAAAAAACACAATTCTCTTACGGTCCTTGTATTGGTGTAGGATACATTAAGCTATGGTAATAATAACCACAAAATTTCAGTGACTTAACCTAACCGAGATTTAATTTCCACCTATCCTGCCTATTCAGCACAGATCAACAGAGAATGTTGCTCCACACAGTCCCTCAGAGGCCCAGGATGATAGAAGCTCCACCATGCCCTACGCATATCAACTGAGTCACAAAGTTTCCTTGGTTTCCAGAAGAAGAGAGAGACCGGAGGATCATGCATGGGCTTTTTATTTGTAGCTGTTTCATTGTATATATTTAAGATATAGCATAGGCTTTCTACTACAAAACACCTGGATTTGCATTTCATTGGCCAGAACTACTCACATGTTCTCATCTATCTTCAAGAGGGCTTGGAAATGTAGAGGAACAAATGGAATATTTATTTTGATTTGTCTTTGCTATGGACTTGCGTGTTCTAAGATGCCAATTAGTCATTCTTGGTTATTGTTTTCCTTTTGATACCACATAAGTTACTGAGATTTTAGCCAGTCACCAAAAGTGATTTCTTATCAAGCCAATCACCAAGAATGAGTGAATTAAAGAAATCATACATTATCTCATATATTTCACTGGATATAAATTTTCCAGAACAGTAACTAACTTTATCCATCAAGGCCTCAACCAAAAGAGATAGCACACTCAACTTAGAATAATTCAAGGACGACTTATTTACAGAGGGCCTTTCTCTCACTCTCTCTCTCTCTCGTTTTTTTTGGCGGGGTGGAGGGTGGAAGGAGTTTCGCTCTTGTTGCCCAGGCTGGAGTGCAATGGCGCGATCTCGGCTCACTGTAACCTCCGCCCTCCAGGTTCAAGTCTCAGCCTCCTGAGTAGCTGGGATTACAGGTGTGCACTACCACGCCCAGCTAATTTTGTATTTTTGGTAGAGACAAGGTTTCACCATGTTGGCCAGGCTGGTCTCAAACTCCTGACCTCAGGTGATCTACCGGCCTCTGCCTTCCAAAGTGCTGGGATTACAGGTGTGAGCCACTGCGCCCAGCCGGGCCTTTTTTTCTTTTTTTTTCTTCCTACCCCTAATAGAGATATAGATGAGTGTCCGAGAGCCACAAGGAATATAGTACAGGAACCTGGGTTAGTAAACCAGGATTTTTACAACTCCAAGGCCCAAAGAGATAAGAGGAAGAAGCATTTATTGGAACCCCAAAGGAGGGAGTGATATAGAGGAAGAAACCTTGAGAGGAGCAATATCTTCAATCAAAGGAAACCACACAAAGGAACAAGTAAAGTAAATAACCTGACCTAACTCACTGCCTCCCATCTCCTGACAGGGCTCCTAGGAGCCAAACCCAATGGGAAGCCGGCAGAGAGGGGAGCCCATAGGCTATGCAGGTCACCTCCAAGGGTGGAAAACAGAGTACAGATTTGTGGAGAATAGAACAACTTCTGTGTATTTGGGGTACATAGATGACATCTGACACACAGAAACTTCTGAGATTTTCATATGATTCAGTATATACAGTAGAAAAATCCAATCACTCTATTTCAAATCCTGGAATCCTTCATGTGAATTCCGTCTTTTCCAAGTGACTGTCTAAAAGTTATATACTCTATCCAAAAAATATTTAAAAAGAAAATCTTCAATTCAAAGAAAACTTTGTGGTTTTAAACGTCTATTACATAAAAAGTTGTTGAAGAATAGGTGTTACAGTACCATTTTATTTTATAACTTTTTATTTTTAATATTTGTGGGTACATAGTAAGTACCCACAAATATTTGTGGGAACATAGTAAGTACCCACAAATATTTGTGGGATACATGATATGTTTTGATACAGGCATGCAATATGAAATAATCACATCATGGAGAGTAAGATATCTATCCCCTCAAGCATTTATCCTTTGTGTTACAAACAATCCAATTACGCTTTATTTTTAAAATGTACAACTAAGTTATTAGTGACTATAGTCACCCTGTTGTGCAATC
Source organism: Theropithecus gelada (assembly GCF_003255815.1). Taxonomy (NCBI): domain Eukaryota; kingdom Metazoa; phylum Chordata; class Mammalia; order Primates; family Cercopithecidae; genus Theropithecus; species Theropithecus gelada. Next base: position 59,796,694 of record NC_037680.1, on the reverse strand, counting down.
AAATTGTATGTCTTAATGATTCTATCTAATTTTTGTACCCATTAACCATCCCCACCTCCCCAACCCCAGGCCCCCACTACAATTCCCAGCCTCTGGTAACCATCCTTCTATTCTCTGTGTCCATGAGTTCTATTGTTTTGATTTTTAGATCTCACAAATAAATGAGAACATGCAATGTTTGTCTTTCTGTGCCTGGCTTATTTGACTCAGCATAATGATCTCCAGTCCCATCCATGTTGTTGCAAATGACAAGATCTTCTTCTTTTTGATGGCTGAGTAGTACTCCATTGTGTATGAGTACCACATTTTTATTATCTATTTATCTGTTGATGGACACTTACATGGCTTCCAAATCCTAGCTATTGTGGACAGTGCTGTGACAAACATGACGGTGCAGATATCTCTTCAATATACTGATTTGCTTTTGGGGGAGTATGAACCTAGCAGTGGGATTGCTGAATCATATGGTAGCTCTGTCTGTAGCTTTTTGAGGAACCTCCAGACTGTTCTAAGTGTCTGTACTAATTTACATTCCCACCAACAGTGTATGAAGTTTCCCTTTTCTCCACATTTTCACCAGCATTTGTTATTGCCTGTCTGTTCAATATAAGCCATTTTGATTGGGGTGAGAAGATTTTGATTTGCATTTCTCTGATGATCAATGATTTTCAGCACCTTTTTATATGAATATATCTACCAATATATTCCATATATCCCATGTGTATGCATTTACATGCATATATGATTAAAAGAAGTACTAACAAAATGTTTGATAGCCACAAGTAAAATGAATAAAATGTGCATGCATATTCTAGTGTTCCTGAATATATCATATAGTCAACCACCAGACAAAGTTCATTGGAACAAAGGCTGTACTGGAGACAGGGAAGCCAAGTATCTGCTCACTGAAGAAATATAAGGAAGAATTAAACTAAGCCAAAGAAAACAAAAATTAGAAAGCCTGAGGTGATAAATTGTGCAGGAACATTCAAAACATATTAAAAAGAAATCATTTCAAGTCAGTGACTTATTTAGATATGATATTGAATATTCAAGGATATATAAGATAGAGGAATCTACAATGATACACAATGTTGCACTAGCCAGTGATCAAGTCATTTCCACACATTATGAGTGTGAAATACCTATGGAGCATTCAACTGGAAATGCCAAAGGGGCAATTGTTTTAGTTCAGTCTAGGCAGTTAAAATATTAGGTCTAAATATTATTATGTGATCAATCCCTTATCCATTCAAACCACTCTGATGGTTTTCTTAGAGTTAAATACATTAAGCAAGATACCTACTATTATACAAAAGGATGCTTTTTATAGCATAAATACTACATGTATTGGCAGAAATGGCTTCTAGCTTATGGTGGATTCAGATACTATTTTTCCTTTCTTGTCTTTGGCTGCTTCAAACTAGAAATTCAAAGAAGATAGAGAATTTAAAGATGGTACTTGGATGTTGGGTAGACATACGGTGTATACGCATTCATCCTAACATCTCCCCCAGTTTCTTTGTCTGTGTCAAAGTCATAGGTGTGCAATATTGAAAGTCTGTCACCAAAATACCTCTGGCCATTTATTCAGTCTGAGTAGGTGATGCCATCACTCTTTGGGTGGACAATCAAGGAGAAAGTGGTAAAGTGAGCTGGGCTAGATGTCAGGCAGCAAAAAGGGATGGGATGGGTGGAAGCAATGTGGCATAAGCTGACATCAAAACAGTTACATCAGTTGAAAGGGGTTAGAGTCACCAATAACAGATCTTTGGGGAAAATAATAGATCTGTTGTCTTCAATTGTTTGCAGAGTTGTTTTCTAATATCTCGCTGTACTACAAATTTGAACTATTGCTTTGAGTATAAATTTACTTGTATGTGGCATTCAGAATGACAGATGCCAAGTTTGTGAAGTGTGTGTGCACACGTACATACACAAAACGGCATTTGAAACAGGGTTTGAAAACCACAGCAGTTGAACATGGAAGGTCTAGAGTTTAACTGAGAGACTGAAAATATGGGCTTAAAAATCATACAGTAAGTAACAAAATCATGGGCATGTCACCTAGGGAGTAGGCACAGAGCAAATGGCTAAGATGGAACAGTAGAGAACATTGAATTTAGCATATATTATAAGCAGGAACTCCCAATACACTAAGCCAGACAGTATTCATACCTGACGGCTATATCTTTAAGTACTTTTGACACCTAAAAAAAGTAATAAGGTCAATTGAAATGAAAACAAAATATGACATTTATCAATATTTTATATGATGAACTGACAAATAAATCTGTCTTTTCTCCCCTCCTATGGTCCTGGCCTTCTTTGAGATGGCTGGAGACAAGAGGATGGAGGGAAAGGTTCCTTGATGTGTTATTTTTTGCCATTACTGCTGCCTCATAGGTTTTGCATTTCAGTCAGCCATATCTCAGCCAGTATGCTCCTTTCCGTGGATCCCACAACACAGACCTCTCTAGTTGAAGGCGTGGGAGGAAAAACCTTACTTTTTTTTCTGGCTCTATCTCCATTCTCTCCTCTTTGTTTTGCCAACCAGAGAGTCATTTCCATTGTCTTTTATCTATTTTCTTTTTCCTAAACCAGTCCGCTGACCAGTTTCTTCTCAGTTAGTCTTCCAATCACACCTCATTCTATGAAATATTTGTACACTGTAATTCCAGGTGCTAAGAAAATTTCATTTTGTTTTGTATTTATGGTCAAAAATAAAGTTGGATCATTTAAAAAAAAACAAAATCTTTGTGTTGCTCTGCATCATTTTCTGCCACTGTAGACGGAGTTGGTGCAGGGCTCAGAGGCAGGATGCCAAGCTTCATAGTGCAGGACAGGGAAGAGGTGTCTGGAAAACCCCTAAGTTGCAGAGAAGTAGAAAACCACAATTTGAGACTAACATAGGAATTTTGAATATGCTCTAAACATTAATCTCAACCATTAAGCCTGAAAAATAAATACTGTATGTTGAAGTTAAAATTTCTGGTCTAAAAATTATTAATGACATCATTACCAGTTTCTCCACAATTTCTTAAATATAAAAGGTGCTTATCAGCTGACTGCTGTTTTTGAATATATACAACTGAGACCTGATTTCTTCTTTTTGACCATCTGTTTCATCACTTTTAGCTCTGGTTAACTGATCCCAACTGATATTTTTTCCCAAAGGCAGAGGCGAGGAAAGTATCAGGAGCCTGTGCCTCTGTGCAGTCATCTATTATCAGCTGAAGATTTGGCAGATATGGAAAGGGAAATCAAGCTGCAGGGTCTTTAGCTGACCTTCATCATTTCTATCTATTTTAGGATAGAAAAGGTTTTCGAAGTTAGGGCTATGTTATGCAGCATAGCATAAATTCTGGGAGGGTTATACAAAACCACAAAGGCAGATTTCCGAAACAACAGGGTTCATGTAGTATCCTGTGACCACTCTCTCCTCTTCCCTAATTATTCAACGTGTTCACAGTGTTAAATCTGAATGTCAATAATCCATTAAAAATAACCTGTATTTCTAGTGATAGCATAAATTTTATAAAATCGTAAATCAAATTGGAGAGCTCTCAGAGGTAACTTATCTGTTATAAGTAACATTGGATAAGAAGACATACTTTATTTTATGTTATACAAAACGACAAACAGAATAATCTTGTACATGTACTCTAGTGTAATCTCTGCTAGTAAGAATAATTCATTAGAAGTTCTGATTCGACTAGAACATGCCCAATTTTGATTATCTTTATGGTGTTTACTGTGGACTTAACTGTATCACCCCCAAATGTATATGTTAAAGCACTAAACTCCACTGTGATGAAGTGATTGGTATTTGGAGATGTGGCCTTAGTAAGTTCATTAGAGTTAGATGAGGACAAGTGAGTGAAGCCCTCATGACAGAGTTAGCGGCTTTCTAAGAAGAGGAAGACAGAGAGAGCTCTCTGTCATGTGAGGACATAGGGAGAAGCAAGTTATCTGTAAGCCAAGAAAAGAGCCCTCAAGAAAGACCGAATCAGATGGCATCTTGATCTTGGACTTCCCAGGCTCCAAATCTGTCAGAAATAAATGTTCGTTGTTTAAGTCACCCAGTCTACAGTATTTAGATATAGCAGCCTGAGAAGACTAATACAGTGCTCAAGTATAAAAATAACTTACTAAACAAAACAGTAACCCACTTACTAAAGGTTATTAAAACTCTTTCCCAAAGTTACACTAATTGTACCTAGATGGAAACAATGTCATATGAACTCAAAATATATATCATCTCTTTTCTTCAATCCCATATAATTCATAAACATGTTCTTTTAGCTCTGCCATCACCAAATAATTATATAACAAAGCCAACCACTTATCTCTATTTCATCAAACCCACCAGCATCTTTCACCCAGATGGCACAGTAGTCTCCAAACACATCTCCCAGCTTCCCCTCTGGGCCTCCCACAAGCTGCTTTCCCTATAGCAACCAGAGTGACCTCTGTAAAATACAATATACTACTCTGCTTTTAAAATCCCCAATGGCTTTTCACTGCACTTAAAATAAAATCCAAACCTCTCACCCACTTTAGAAAGCCATGTGTAACTTGGCCATTGCTTGCCTCTCCAATCTGGTCTCATATCACTCTCCCCTTTGGCTTCCCTGTTGCTGCAACTTGTCCATCAAGCACATACCTGCATTAATACTATGGTGCTAGTGCTCTTTTCTTGAGATTCTCTTGACTTTGATCTTCGTCTGGCTGACATCTCCTTGTCATTCAGATCTCAGTCTAAACATCAGTTTTCCAGAGAGGTTTTCCTGACCACACAGTCTACATTAAGCATTTCTATCATTCTCTATCACATCACTCTGCTTTAATTATCTGCAAAGTATTTGTCACCAGCTGACACTATTTTTGCTCACCTGCTTCTTCGTTTATTGAATGTAAGCTCCATGAAAACCAGAACTTGTTTGTTTTATTCATAGGTACACTCCCAGCTCTTGGAAGAGAGTTTGACACAGAGGTACTGAAACTCAATTTTTAAATATATGAGTAAATAAATTATCTCATTTTACAGTACTAAAGGTTCTACCTTAGAAAATCTATTCTACTGAACAGATCATCTAGACAGAAAATCAACAAAGAAACACTGAATTTCAACTATATACTAGACCAGATAGACCAAATATTTACAGAACATTTTATCCACAAATGCAGAATATACATTCTTCTCATCAGTATATGGAACATTTAGGACAGACCACATGTTAGGTCAGAAAACAAGTCTCAACCATTTTTTAAAGATCAAAATCATATCAAGTATCTTCTCAGATTATGGTGGAATAAAATTAGAAATCAATACCAAGAGGAACTTTGAAAACTATACAAATGCATGAAAATCAAATATGTTCCTGCATGGCCATTGGGCTGATAAATTAATATGGAAAATTTTAAAAAATTATTACACATGTGAATATTATGAATGAATAAATTGCTGTTATGAATGTTTGCTGTTATGAATGTTACGAATCTTTTGTTACAAGATATAGCAAAAGGAGTGCTAAGAAGGACATTTATAGCAATAAATGACTATGTCAAGAAAAGTAGAAAACTTTAAATAAATAAACTAATGATACAAATCAAGGAACTAGAAAAGCAAGAATAAATTAAACCCAAAGTTAGCAAAAAAATAAATAACAAAGATCAGAGCAGAACTAAACAAAATAGAGAGTTTTAAAAAATCAATGAGATAAAAAGATAACTCTTCAAAAAAATAAACAAAATTGATAAACTACTAGCTAGACGAACCAAGAAAATAAGAAAGAAGACCCAAATAAACTAAATCAGAAATAAAAAGGAGACAATACAACTAATACCACAGAAATTCAAAAGATCATCAGGGACTATTATGAACAACTATATGATAACAAACTAGAAAACCTAGAAGAAATGGATAAATTATTGGAAGCATACAACCTACCAAGATTAAATCAGAAGGAAATAGAAAACTTGAATAGACAAATAATTAGTAGTGAGATTGAATCAGTAAAAAAAAGTCTCCCAACAAAAAAAGCCCAGGACCAGATGGATATGCAGCCAAATTCTACCAAACATATAAAGAACTAATTCCATCCTCCTGAAACTGTTTAAAAAAAAAAAAAATGAAGAGAGCTCTCCATAACTTATTTATAAGCCCAGAATTATTCTGACACCAAAAACCAGACAAGGACACACACACACACACACACACACACACAGAAAAATACAGGCCAATATCCCTGATGAGCATAGATGCAAAACTCCTCAACAAAACACTAGCAAATCAAATCCAACACCACATTTAAAAAAAAAAAAAAAAAAAAAAAACCTCAACACTAGGTTTAGTAGTAACTTACCTCAAAATAATAAAAGTCATTTATGACTAAACCTACAGCTAGCATCATACTGAATGGGAAAAATCTGACAGCCTTTTGTCTAGGATCTGGAATGAGACAAGTATGCCCACTTTCACCACTCCTACTAAACATAGTACTGAAAGTACTAGCCAGACCAAAACCTGGCAGAGACACACACACACAAAAAAAAAAAAAAAGAAAAAAGAAAAAAAAAAGAAAAGAAAAAAAGAAAAAAGAAAAAGAAAAAAAATTCAGGCCAATATCCTTGATGAACATCGATGTGAAAATCCTCAATAAAATACTGGCAAACTGAATCCAGCAGCACATCAAAAAGCTGATCCACCACGATCAAGTTGGCTTCATCCCTGGGATGCAAGGCTGGTTCAATATACACAAATTAATAAACCTAATCCATCACATAAACAGAACCAGTGACAAAAACCACATGATTATCTCAATAGATACAGAAAAGGCCTTCAACAAAACTCAACATGCCTTCATGCTAAAAACTCTCAATAAACTAGGTATTTATGAAACATCTCAAAATAATAAGAACTATTTATGACAAGCCCACAGCCAATATCATACTGAATGGGCAAAAGCTGGAAGCATTCCCTTTGAAAACCAGCACAAGACAAGTATGCCCTCTCTCACCACTCCCATTCAACATAGTACTGGAAGTTCTAGCCAGGTATTAGGCAAGAGAAAGAAATAAATGGTATTCAAATAGGAAGAAAGGAAGCCAAATTGTGTCTGTTTGCAGATGACATGATTGTATATTTAGAAAACCCCATTGTCTTAGCCCAAATTCTCCTTAAGCTAATAAGTATCTTCAGCAAAGTCTCAGGACACAAAATCAATGTGCAAAAATCACAAGCATTCCTATATACCAATAATAGACAAATAGAAAGCCAAATCATGAGTGAACTCCCATTCACAATTGCTACAAAGAGAATAAAATACCTAGGAATACAACTTACAAGGGATGTGAAGAAGAACTACAAACCACTGCTCATGGAATTCAGAGAGGACACAAACAAATGGAAAAACGTTTCATGCTCATAGGAAGAGTCAATATTGTGAAAATGGCCATACTGCCCAAAGTAATTTATAGATTCAATGCTATCTCTATCAAGCCACCATTGACTTTCTTCACAGAATTAGAAAACACTACTTTAAATTTCATATGGATTTAAAGAGCCCACATGGCCAAGACAATCCTAAGAAAAGAGAATGAAGCTAGAGGCAGCATGCTACCTGACTTCAAACTATACTACAAGGCTACAGTAACCAAAACAGCATGGTACTGGTACCAAAACAGATATATAGACCAATGGAACAGAACAGAGGCCTCAGAAATAATGCCACACATCTACAACCATCTGATCTTTGAGAAACCTCACAAAAACAAACAATGGAGAAAGGATTCCCTATTTAATAAATGGTGTTGGGAAAACTGGCTAGCCATATGCAGAAAATTGAAACTGGAGCCCTTCCTTACACCTTCTACAAAAATTAACCCAAGATGGATTCAAGACTTAAATGATAGGCTTAAAACCGTAAAAACCTTAGAGGAAAACCTAGGAAATACCATTCAGGACATAGGCATAGGTAAAGATTTTATGACTAAAACACCAAAAGCAATGGCAACAAAAGCCAAAATTGACAAATGGGATCTAATTAAACTAAAGAACTTCTTCAAAGCAAAAGAAACTATCATCAGAGTAAACAGGCAACCAACAGAATGGGAGAAAATTTTTGCAATCTAACCATTTGACAAAGGGCTAATATCTGGAATCTACAAAGAACTTAAACAAATTTACAAGAGAAAAAACGAATAACCCCATCAAAAAGTGGCCAAAAGATATGAACAGATACTCCTCAAAGGAATACATTTGTGCAGCCAACAAACATAAAAAGCTCATCATCACTGATCATTAGAGAAATGCAAATCAAAACCACAATGAGATACCATCTCACACCAGTTAGAATGGAAATCACACCAGTTAGAATGAAAATCATTAAAACGTCATGAAACCACAGATGCTGGAGAGGATGTGAAGAAATAGGAATGCTTTTATACTGCTGGTGGGAGTGCAAATTAGTTCAACCGTAGTGAAAGATAGTGTGACAACTCCTCAAGGATCTAGAACCAGAAATACCATTTGACCCAGCAATCCCATTACTGTGCATATACCCAAAGGATTATAAATTATTCTACTATAAAGACACATGAACATTTATGTTTATTGCAGCACTGTTTACAATAGCAAAGACTTGGAACCAACCTAAATTCCCATCAATGATAGATTGGATACAGAAAATGTGGCACATATACACCAAGGAATACTATGCAGCCATTAAAAAGGATGAGTTCATGTCCTTTGCAGGCACATGGATGAAACTGGAAACCATCATTCTCAGCAAACTAAGACAGGAACAGAAAACCAAACACTGCATGTTCTCACTCATAAATGGGAGTTGAACAATGAGAACACATGGACCCAGGGAGGGGAACATCACACACTGGGACCTGTTGGGGTTGGGGGCCTAAGGGAGGATGAATTAGGAGAAATACCTAATGTAGATGATGGGTTGATGGGTACAGCAAACCACCATGGCACATGTATACCTATATAACAAACTTGCACGTTCTGCACATGTATCCCAGAAGTTAAAGTGTAATTTTAAAAAAGAATAAAACAAAAGAGAAAGAATAAAAGGCATCCAAATTGGAAACGAATAAGTCAAATTGTCCCTCTTTTCTGATAATATGATCTTATATCTAGAGAAAAACCTAAAGACTCCACCAAAATACTCTTAGATCCAATACATAAATTCAGTAAAGTTGCAGGATGAAAAATTAATAGTGTTTCTATACACCTATAATGAGCTAGCTGAAAAAGAAATTAAGAAGGCAATCCCATTTACAATAGCACCAAAAAAAAAAAAAAAAAAAAACCTAAAAATAAATTTAACTAAAGAGGTGAAAGATCTCTACAAGGAGAACTACAAAATACTGATGAAATAAATTGTAGCTGTTACAAACCTATAGAAAGACATCCACACTCATGGATCAGAAGAGTTATTAACAATTAAAATGACCATACTACATAGACCGATCTACAGATTTAATGCAAAACTTATCAAAATATCAATGTCATTTTTCACATAATTAGAAAAACAAATCCTAAAATTTGTATGGAACCAAAAAACAGCCAGAACAGCCAAAGCAATCCCGATAAATAAGAGGAAAGCTGAAGTCATCACACTATCTGACTTCAAAATATCTTACAAAGCTATAGTAACCAAAACAACTTGGTATTGGTATAAAAAGTGACACATGGACCAATGAAACAGAATAGAGATTCCTGAAATAAATCCATGTATTTACAGCCAACTGGTTTTTAACAACAGTGCTGGGAATATATATTCAGGAAAGGACACCCTCTTCAATAAATGGTGCTGGAAAAAATTGGATATCTATATGCAAAAGAAGGTGGACCCCTATCTCTCACCATCTACAAAAATCAACTCAAGATGGATTAAAGACTTAAACATAATATGCAGAACTATAAAACTAGTAGGGAAAAAAACAGAGAAAATACTTCAAGACCTCAGTCTAGGCAAAGATTTTGTGGCTAAGACCTCAAAAGTACAGATAACTATTTTTAAAAATAGACAAATGGGGCTATATTAAACTAAAAAGCTTCTATACCACCAAAAAAAAATTGTTTATCAACAGAATAAAGAGACAACCTGTTGAATGGGAGAAAATATTTGCAAACTATTCATCTAACAAGGGGCTAATATCCAAAATATACAAGGAACTCAACAAAAAACAAATAATCCCATTAAAAGTAGACTAAAGACATAAATAGGCATTTCCCATAAAAAGACAAATGGCCAACAGATATGTGGAAAAAATGCTCAACCTCACTAATCATCAGAAAAATGCAAAGCAAAATCACAATGAAATATCATCTTACTCTAGTTAAACTAGCTATTATTAAAAAGACAAAAAATAATAGATACTGGCAAGAATACAGAGAAAGGGGAACTCTTAGATGCTATTGGTGAAAAATGTAAATTGGTACAACCACTATGGAAAACAGTTGGGAGATTCCTCAGAAAATTAAAAATAGAACTACCATACAATCTAACAATTCGACTACTCAGTACTTATCCAAAGGAAAAGAAATTTGTACATCAAAATGATACTTGCACCCATGTGTGTATCGCAGCACTATACACAATAGCAAAGATACGGAAACAACCCAAGTGCCCACTAATGACAAATTAACAAAGTAAATGTGGTACATATACACAATGGAATAGCATTTGGCAATAAAAAAGAATGAAATCTTGGCATTTGCAGCAACATGAATGGAACTGGAGGTCATTATGTTAAGTGAAATGAGCCAGGTACAGAAAGACAGACGCCATGTTTTCACTCATATGTGGGATCTTTAAAAACTAATTTCATGGTCGGGCACAACGGCTCACACCTGTAGTCCCAGCACTTTGGGAGGCCGAGGCGGGTGGATCATGAGATCAGGACATCGAGACCATCCTGGCTTACATGGTGAGACCCTGTCTCTACTAAAAATACAAAAAATTAGCCGGGCGCGGTGGCGGGCGCCTGTAGTCCCAGCTACTCGGGAGGCTGAGGCAGGAGAATGGCGTGAACCCGGGAGGCGGAGCTTGCAGTGAGTAGAGATGGCACCACCACACTCCAGCCTGGAGGACACAGCAAGCAAGACTCTGTGTCAAAAAAAATAAATAACTAATTTCATGAAGACAGAGAGTAGAATGACAGATACCAGTATTCTGGAAGAGTGTCTGCGGTGAAAGACTAAAGAGAGGTTGGTTATGAATACAAACATACATTTAGACAGAACAAATAAGCCCCAGTATTCCATAGCAGAGTAGGTTGACTATAGTTAGCAACAATGTATTGTATATTTCCCAGTAGCTAGAAGAGAGGACTTAAAATGTTACCAACACATGGAAATGATAAATGCTCATGGTGATGGACACCCCAAACACCCTGACCTGATAATTACACACTCCATGACATAACATAACAAACACTCCCATGTACCCCCATAATATGTAAAATACTTTGCATCAGTAAGAAAATTTAAAAAAACATTTTAAGTACTCCTTTATTCTACCCTAGTACCAGACATTTCTATTAGAATCATGTCAATGAATAGAAGAAACCTATGAAAACCTATTACAATGTACACATTTTACATTCCCTAAATACCTACTAATATAATTACTCACTAAAACTTTTATATAATTAGTTTATTAGTCCTAGATAAAAGATTGCTTCCGGCTCGGCACGGTATCTCATGCCTGTAATCCCAGCACTTTGAGAGGCCAAGGTGGGTGGATCATTTGAGGTCAGGAGTTTGAGACCAGCCTGGCCAACATGGAGAAACCCCATCTCTACTAAAAACACACACAAAAAAATTATCTGGGCCATAGTGGCACATGCCTGTAATTCCAGCTACTTGGGAGCCTAAGGCAGAAGAATTGCTTGAACCTAGGAGGCGGAGGTTGCCGTGAGCCGAGATCGCATCACTGCACTCCAGTCTAGGAGACAGAGTAAGACCCTGTCTCCAAAAAAAAAAAAAAGATTGTTTCAACAGAATGAGATGTAGAAGGATGAAAAAGATTGTGAAATTTGGTGGTTACCCTCCAGAAAGAGAAAGCAACATAATGGGATAGGCCTGAGTAACCAGAGTGCACCATGTAAGGAGATGAGTAGAGAAGCCCCCTGAGCAACAATTTTGGATAGGGTCAGCTATAAGGAAAGGATAGTATTTGGTATGAAGGTAATCCAGGAACACATAACTTTGAATTGCCTCTTTCCTCTGGTGTGAAAGCACTCCCCTAGTTATGTTCTTAGTAATCATCTACCATCTCCTTGAATCAGTCAGGTTGAATTGTCTCTTCTAGTCCAACAAAAGGAAGATATTAGGATGCTTTACTACACAACTAGTCACTGAGATTGACCCACAGCTCTTCTAACTGCCAACCCATTCTTCCTCAAAGCCCGTTTTGGACCATTAGATCCAAAAATTCTCACTAAAATTCTATGAGCTGGTAAGGTTACCATAGTCCATGAGTAATGCGAGAGGCACAAAGGGGAGGTATTTAGAGGAAAGCAAATTCTAGAAATGAAACTACTTTAGAAACATTAATAACCCCCACAACTATCCTCCTTCCCTTATCCACCCACCTCCAGACCATTGCTTACATATTTACATCATTTAATTTTACTTTGCTTTGTAATTCATTCATTAAGCATTCAGTGAATATTTACTGAGCACATGTGAAATAACAAGGATTGATCTAAGTGCCTGGGACACTGTAGAGAACAAAATAAAATCCCTTTATTTCTTTTACCTTATTATACAGACATTGAAAGGTTTGAAAAATCCCTTATGGCAAAATTCATTTTCTAAGTTCATATCTATAGTCCTTCTCCTTGGACATCTCCTCCTCCGACTCCATTGCCAAATGCATATTTGTTGAAGTTAATGGAATTGAATGGAATAGGATGGACTGGAATGGAATGTGAGGTGTGTCCTGACCCCACATCCTGCACCCACGTTATATTTACTTAATGCTGCTTGGGACATAAAGAGGATCCTGGAAGAATGGCAAATGTAACAAATAGCTGAAAACTTAAGTCAGTATTTCTCAAAGTATGGTCTTTGGATCACAATCATCAGGATTATCTAGAGGATTTGTTAAAATTTGAAAACCCTAACCCAGATCTACTAAGTCAAAATCTCCTGGGGAAGTCTACAAGCATCAGGACATTCTTAGCACACTCATATTTGAAATCACTGTTTAAAGCCTCAGACTAGAACCAGAGACAATCAAACAATGTACTCCACTTGTTCTGAGAGTGTTAAATCCAATTACATTTAAAAATGATTTGTTATTGTATCACTTCAGTTGACTCAAGTTCAATTTTTAGTACTTGATAGACAAATGGTAAAAATAAATAAATAAATAAAAATTTTAAAAAATAAAAATAAAAATAAAAAAGCAGCCACTTTAGGTAAGGCCCTGAGGTTCAGATGAATATCTGAACATTATCAAGCATCTGACTGAGCTATTCACTTTTATGGAACTTCTGCAAAGAGAAGACAGCACTTCTCTAAAACTTTCTAGTGATGACTGACTTTGGTTCTTTCATTTTATGTAGATAGATAACTAATAAATGCAGTTTTGTGGTTCTAAATATCCCTTGACAAGTATTCCAATTTTCTGTTTGACTCTCACATTGAAGATTTGGATGATGAGTACCAAGTACATATATTGTATCCTTTTTAATAATATAATTCCAATTACTACAAACGTAATTGTGAAGTCAGAGCTATATAGTATTTTGATAGCGGCACTTGTTTTTCTAAGTGAAAGTAGCTTGAATTATCTGGTGATTCTATACCAATTTTCTTGCAGTGAGTTTTTTTTAATATAATGCGCCACTCTTTCAAACTATTTGCAATCTCACTAAGGCATTTATCTAATGAAATACTTTAAATTACTTCCACAGATAATGTCAGATCATAACGACATCAAAATGGTGCTATCATGTAGTCCCACTGGATTTTTTATTGAAATCTTTCCCTTGAATATATTGAAAAATAAAAGGAAAGACTGCTTCTATGGATTGAAATATAATTCTCTTGAGAATCTATTAAGAACAAGTTCTTCTTGTTGCTTTAATATTCTTTAAAGATTTTGTGTTGTGTTAGTGTTTATTATACTTGTTTATATAAGGCTGGGTATTTCCAAACTCTCCAAATTTATTTCCCCTACTCTGAGGAAGAAACCACCACTCATAGGCACTGAAAATACTTTTTTGAGCATACAAATACTAGTTTTTTGTTTTTACTGTGAGTAACATAGGTTCAAATTAACCAATATTCTTTCACAGATTATCTGCTTTATAAGCCATTTTATTTTTATCACTTCTTTTAATACCAATGGTATATAAGCCTTTCCCCACTCCAAAATAAAGTCATTTACACTTAATTGATTCTAATGTAACTCGGTAAGGTGAGGTCAAGACTTATACCAATCTGAAGGATGGATATTTTAAGTCTAAACTTCATAGGGTTTGGGGCTATTTCTAAAGTAATGTCATGAGCCAGAGCTTTAGGAAGAAATAGTGGTATTGATTCCGTAACTTCTACACTCACAGTTCACATCCAGCTCCTCTTCAGGCCCAGAATCCCACTCTATGACTGACTCTCCACCTTCTTCCCAAAGAGGGTTCCTGCTTAAGCCAATAACTTCTAGGACACATAATGGAGAACAGCAAAAGGAAGAATAAAATGGCTATGAGAGAAATCTAAAGCAGGCCAAGGAGTGGTAAAAGAATTAAACCTCATTAGGATTTAACAGGTTTGACCAGGAGAAGATGGAAAGGAAGTAGTCTCTCTCTCCTGCTCCCACCCAGATGGACATATATCAACAGGGTATTGGTGTGAGGTTTGCGATGAGACTCTAAAACTAAACGAGCTGGTAGTAGTACATGCATCCCATACATTTTGGGTCAGGTGAGTTGAGTGGGTGCTTTTGGGGTATTTGGGCTGGAGGGATGGGGAGACTCGGCAGATTTAGCAAATAAAAATAGAGAATACCCAGTTAAATTTGAATTTCAGATTTGAAAAATGAAAGGGTGTTGTATATATATGTCTCATGCAAGATTTGGGACACGCTCATACTAAAATTGTCGTCATTGCTCATCCAAAGTTCAAATTTCAGTGGACATCCTGTATTATATCTACAGGGAGAGTCTCCTGCAGGATTGGGATATCTTAAGCTTCACAATGGCCTCCAGGAAGGCAAACAAGAGAATGAAGGCTTTGACAGCCCTGGAATTACAGAACGAACAGAGAAGGGCCAAAAAATGATAGAGGAGTTGATGGCTCTAGGCCCCAAAGAAAATACCAGAAAATATCCTCTAAGAAGTATAGCCCATCTCATCAAAACAGGAAGGAGATTAAACTCATCATCTATTCACTCAGCAAGTAGATCAATTTGGTTTGGGAGAAAATGATTGACCCAGAGGAGTTGAAATACTTTTTAGAAATTGAGAGTATAATCTTGATCTGCTCACTACAGAGGGCAGTGTTGCCCCAAGATTTGCAATTTCTCTGACACCATCAATATGAAACACACTTTATAATAATAAATCCCTTATAAGGAAAAAATGTAAGTTTCATTGCTTCTCTGAAGCATGCCAAACATGCTAGCTGAATAATCAGGTAAAATATCTCATGAACAAGTTTCATGTAAGATTTCTCTCTTAAATAACTCTTGTTTTCTTGTTCTTTCTCTCAGATTCCAGGAGAAATCTGCTGGGTAGAAGTGCATTACTTTACCTTTTTTTTTTTTTTAATCCTAAATGTTTATTTGAAGTTATGGTATCCATGTGCTAACAGTTTGAATTTTATTTAAATTATCTTCCATCTACAAAATCAAGCTTTTTTGTTTGTTTTAATGATTTGGCCTCAGGTAGTTTGAGTTAAATTATCCCAAGATTCAAAATTTAAATATCCGTGTGGTTAAGCACATGACATTATGACATTCGGATCTTGTTTGTAATTTCCTTTGCATAGCCATACCTCATTTTACTGTGCTATGCTTTATTGTGCTTTGCCAATATTGCATTTCTTATAAGTTGAAGGTAGCAAATTCGTCTCCTTTTCATGATCTAAATCAAATTTCCTTAAGTAGCTAATATCCAAAGTCAGACTATGAACTACCAAGTCTAGGCTACATTCCGCTTCCAGGCATGTCGCAGACTATTCTTAAAAGTAAGTCATCCTTCAAATCAATAAAAGTTTTTACATGGCTCTTTGCAGTGAGTTAGACTATTCTTCTGTTGTTAAACATCCCAATATAATACACAGATGGTTAGAGTAGAGCATGTTAACCACTATGATGGGGGAGTTTAGAGTGTGCAGGGAGCACATAGCTATATCCCAAATACAAAGTGGAAGCTGCACAAGACCTTCCAGAGAAGATGACCTGGAGTTTGAGGCTCATATAGAAGTTGCCACAGGATAAAGGAGTGATATCCTATCCAAGAAGATGTATTCATTTGTTCCTTAAAAAAACTACTGGATATGCTGTTTGAACAGCTTAAGAGAGTTTCAGGGATAATTCTTGGTGTGCTAGATATTTGCCCTACATGATAATTTAGTAATCTAATTCCCACACTAAATTCAATTCTAATATATATTGAAACACTGTTCTAAAGATATTTAAATTCAAAGCTAGGGTGTTAAGACTTTAGCAGTGTCTTTTCTAAATTCACTTCAAACCATCATATTAGTTTTAAAAATCATAGATTCACAGAAATGCAGTTTCAGAAGGGAAATGAAAGATCGTCTAATCCAATTCTCTTTTTTTATATACATAATTCTAATAAATCCAGAGTCCCATGTAAATCAGTCTTAGAACAGTAGCTTATTTTAAAAGCTCGCTTGACAATCAAAAGTGAATTTTTAAAATTCTACTTTTACATATATTTCTCATAAACCACTGTAACTTAGTCACTGAATAAGCTGGACTTATTCAAGGACAAAAGCAACTATATTATTGTTGCTTCTCCCCATTAAACTGGCTTCATGGACTCATTCGTTCTCCCTTCTGTATAGAATCCCAGCCAGGTCCCATGGCTTTTCTAGTCACTCTTACATATTAAATAAAAAGAAACTTTCTTCTGGCATTTGTTTAAAATGAGGTGCAGAATAAAAGTCAAATAAGTCTATCCAGGCCAGTGTAAAAAATCAAGACTCAATTTAGAACTTCTCTCCTGCATCAAATCACCTCTGCCCCAAGTTTGGAAGTCTGAAAGGAAGAGAAAGGAAGCCAGGTGGGAGGGCTGCCCTGCTTCCTCTCCTATATGCTGCTCTCTCTGGGGTCAGAGAATGGAAAGAAAGAGATAATGGGGCTGAAGATGTTCCAAATTACTGCCCTAGTCAGATTCTAGGATTGGTGCCTTGTGAATGTGGCTTCCAAAGCTAATCCTTTTCTCTCACGCAGGAAAACTGGCACATGTGGTGCTATCCATTCTCTTCCCAGCAGCCCCTAGGCTTCAAGTGCCTACCATCTCTGGTCACATCCTGCAATGGCCTTCTTGGACAAGATAGTTTTCAAGTAGTCTCTGACTATCATCAATCCAGGGGCTCCACATTTGTCCCCAAGAAACCTTGCACATGTCACACCATACGCACACAAGCAAGCAAGTGCAGCTTGCTTCCATTGCAGTTCTCATTCCTCTGTGGATCAGAAGGGGGCAGGGCCAGCTTCAGCTTCTGGCCCAGAGCTCTTTCAGGCATAATGAGTCAAATATCAGCCTTGGAAACCTTCACATCTAAAGGACACAGATAAACTTTGCACCTGGTTTAAAGTGAAAGGAAAATGTCCTCCTATACATTACATCCGTTGGGGGTGTGACTGACAAAGGAGAATAATTCAACATACTGATAACTTTCTCCAATAAATCATTTCTCAGCCTCTCCAGCTTCACCTTTATCTGGATGTGATCTAGGTAATAATTTTTTTAGAAAATCCATTTTGGACATCCCCTTTACAAGTGCCACCTAGGATGCCAAGCACCTCACTTTAGAATGTAAGAGTCTGAAACAGTTTTCTCAGCTTTTGACCTCTCCTGAAACTCCAAGGCAGGAAGACACGGCATTAACATTTTGCTCTACCTTGAACATATGGTCCCAGCCTCATTTATGGAAGTACTTGCTTTTCTGTCTCCTTCCTGACCCCCACAGCTACCCCAGTACCTATCACCTTTCCTCCAAAATATCCCTAATTTTTTTTTTTTTTTTTTTTTTTTGAGACGGAGTCTTGCTCTGTCGCCTAGGCTGGAGTGCAGTGATGCAATCCCGGCTCACTGCAAGGTCCGCCTCCTGGGTTCACACCTTTCTCATTCCGCAACCTCCCAAGTAGCTGGGACTACAGGCATCCGCCACCATGCCCAGCTAATTTTTTGTAATTTTTAGTAGAGACGGGGTTTCACCGTGTTAGCCAGGATGGTCTCGATCTCCTGACCTGGTGATCTGCCCACCTCGGCGTCCCAAAGTGCTGGGATTACAGGCGTGAACCACCGCGCCTGGCCAATATAACTTTTTATCCACCAGAGGGAGACCTGACTTTCCTTTTTCTTCCTTCACTTTTGCCTTGAGCCTTTTTCCAAATGAAAAAACAAAACACACACACACACACACATACACGCACACGCCTTTTGTGAAAGAGTAGAACAACAGCCTGAGGAAATCTACAAACAGTCCCAAGTTAGGGAATTATCCCTTCACACATATGAGAAATTATATCTAAAGGAGTAAAATGATTTGTTCAAGTTCACGTAACTAATTAGAAGCAGAGGTACATCAATGTCACTTTCCTGGGACCAAGAACTCTTCTAATCAATAGGATAAATTCCATTATACCTTGTCAAGGATTTAGCAGACAATTCAAATAATTTAAGAAGTTTGAAGCATATTAATCCATTGGTGTTTGGAAACCATTTTTTAAAATGGCAGCTCTCTGGTTCCTAGAATGAGTAAGATGTTTATAGTGAGTTATACTATACATTCTGATGAGATAAAATCCCAGCCTCCCAGTGATCCAGGTTGCTTGGACATTATCTGTGTGGAAAGGTAGCAAAAAGAACGAGAAGCATCATTTTCTGATTAAGATAAATCTTTTGAAGACTTTAAATTCGTGTGTCTTTTGCTGGAAGCCTATCCACCACTGTAATTGAATCCCCTAGTCAAAGGAAGAGAATTTCTATAAAGTTTATTTCTTTTCTGGATTAAAAAAAAAAAAAATTACTGCCTACTATGTGTCTACCCCTGTGTTACCCAGGATGGGAGATATAAAACTGAATAAAAAATATATTCTACCTCCTGAAAACTGACACTTTTATTTAAAAATCAATATATTACAAGTGTAAAAGTAAAAGATAAAATGACATGGGTTCAGAAGAGGGTTCTCAATAAATATTTTTTGAATGAGTGAATGACCACTCTCTAGAGGAGGTGGTATTTGAAATGACATTTGAAAATGGGTAGAATGTGAACATGCAGCAACTAAAAAAAGACCTTAAATCAGAGGGACTAGCATAAGTACAGGTAGATGGGAAAACTCAGGGAATAAGAATTATAGCTATAATTTGTGCCTGGCACTTCATTTAGCACTTTACGAATATCATCTAATTCCACCCTTACAGTAATGATGCTATTATCCTGATTTTACAGCTGATGATAATAAGAGCTAATATTTATTCAATGACTATTGTTTGCCAGACATTGTTCTTAAAACTTGTATATGTATATAGTCGCATTTGATCTTAAACCTATGATCTGAATAATATGATTGTCTCCATTTTACAGTAAAGAAAATAAGAATCACAGAGATAAAATATGTTGCGCAAGGTAATGAAGAAAGTAATGATAAAGTCTACTTTCTACCTCAGTCAGTTCACTTCTAGAAGCTTTGCCCTAACTTTCTGTTATATCCATCTACTAAATAACAAGTTCAATTTTGCCTGAATAAAGGGTACAGAAACAAAATAGTTGAAAATAAAGTAGGAAAAATAAAAGGGCAGTCGAATCCCAGACTAACATGTTTCATTTGGTCCACACCTGCTTTAAATATCAGAAAATTTTACATTAAACATTTGGATTTTAGTCTTTTCTTGAACATTCACCAGTACTCACAAGGCCATTTTACACAACAGTGCTTAGCTAGAGCTAAGCAGAGCCTGCCTGCCTTAGACAGCTTGTCATAGTTGTATGTTCTTTGTATTAAGGGGTCTCTACTTAGAACCTCACAAACTCAAAGTCAAGGCATCAGCAGACCTGAGATCTTTTCTGGAGTCTCTGAGAATTAATCTACTTACAAGCCCATTCTGGTTATTGGCAGAATTTTGTTCCATGCAAGCCCCATTTTCTCTCTGTCAGCAGGGGGTCACTCTCAGCTTCTAGAGGCCTCCTACATTCTCTGGTGTATAAAAGAATACCACAAACTGAGTGGCCTGAACAACAACAATTTATTTTCTCACAATTCTAGAGGCCATAGGTTCCAGAGTAAGGTGCCATCAGGGCTGGTTTATGGTGGGACCTCAACTCTTGGCTTGTAGACAGCCACTTTCTGTGTCTTCACATGACCTCTTCTCTGTGCCTGCCTGGAGAGAGAAAGATCTCCAGCACCTCTTCCTTTTCACATAAGGACATAAAGATCGGATTAGGACCCCATTCTTATAATCTCATTTAACTTTAGTTACCTCCTTAAAGGCCCTACCTTCAAATACAGGAACAGTGGAGGTTAGAATTACATCACATGAATTTGCAAGGCACACGATTCAGTCCATAACACTTGGTTCATGGCTCCCTTCAAAGCGGGTAAGGGTAGAGCAAGTCCTTCTCAGCTACAAATCTTTCTGACCTCACCTACCTAATCTTTCCTGCTTTCTCTTCCACTGCATCTCTCTGATTTTTTTTTTCAAGACTACTTTTCTAGAACAGTTTTAGGCTCACGACAAAATTGCAAGGAAGATATAGAGGTTTTCCATATTCTCACTGCCCCACACATACTTAGCCTCTCCAACTATCAGCATCCCCCACCAGAGTGGTGCATTTGTTACAACTGATGAACCTGCATTGATACATTGTTATTACCCAAAGTCTATAGTTTATATTGGTGCTCTCTCTTGGTATTATACACATTATAGCTTTGGACAAACGTATAATGATGTGCATCCACCATTATAGATGCCCTACTGGCCTGCAGTGGGCCTGGAAGTTCCCTCAGTTTTAACTCCATTCAAGATGAGGACAGTAAAAATAAGTCTACCTAAACAGCTAGGGTAAACTGAAAAAAACAGCAAACAATTTAGGGGAGCAGTAGGATAAAAATTGACAGAAACATTTCTGGACCATAAAGACAGGCTAAAGATCACTGAGTATCTAGAGGTGGGAAAAGTAAAAAACAAATAATAAAGGGTATAAAAATTGCATATGTATACTATTTTGTAGTGAATTTTTAAAGAATCCAGAACAGAGTTGGTTGTCTGTTACCCATATATATGTCTTCTAGTTTCTGGACATCCTACAGTGAATTCTTAAGGTGCAATACTGTTTCCTTCTGATTGTTCTGTATTAGTGATCTATTTTCTTTTCTTTCCTTTTTTTTTTTTTTGAGACGGAGTTTTTGCTCTGTTGCCCAGGCTGGAGTGCAATGGCATGATCTCGGCTCACTACAATCTCCACATCCCAGGTTCAAGCGATTCTCCTGCCTCAGCCTCCAGAGTAGTTGGGATTACAGGTATGTGCCACCACGCCCAGCTAATTTTTGTATTTTTAGTACAGATGAGGTTTCACCATGTTGGCCAGGCTGGTCTTGAACTCTTGAACTCAGGTGATCCACCGGCCTCAGCCTCCCAAAGTGCTAGGATTACAGGCGTGAGCCACCGTGCCCGGCCAACTAATCTATTTTCCTAATTTCCCACTAGTGTGTGGTTTTAGGACCAGCAGCAACAGCATCACCTGGAAACTTGTTAGAAATGCACATTTTCGGCCCCTTCCCCATTGCTCTTTTCCCAACATCTATCTCTGTCCCGCTCTCCTGTGCCTTTCCACTCACCTTGCCGGCAAATAAATCCCCAACCACAGATCCATCCAACCTGCATCTTTTCTGCTTCTCTGTCACAGCACTATTCTTAATGAATTAGGAGTATCAGTCAGCCTCGTTTTTCTAAGTTGTAAGTGCCTTAAGGGCGCCTGTAGTCCCAGCTACTCGGGAGGCTGAGGCAGGAGAATGGCGTAAACCCGGGAGGCGGAGCTTGCAGTGAGCTGAGATCCGGTCACTGCACTCCAGCCTGGGCGACAGAGCGAGACTCCGTCTCAAAAAAAAAAAAAAAAAAGATACATATTGTGTTTTCTACCTGACCCACAAGAGTTGTTTTTTGTTTTGCTTTGTTTTTCCAGACAAGGTCTTGCTCTGTTGCTCAGGCTGGAGTGCAGTGGCATAACTATAGTTCACTGTAGCCTCAAACTCCTGGGCTCAAACAATGCTCCCACCTCAGCTTCCCAAAGTGCTGGGATTACAACTGTGAGCCAGTGCACCTGGCCAAGAGTTGTTTTTTGGATAGAAGAAAAAAAAGATTTGAAAGCACAGGTTAGAACACACTGCTGTGTTACGATGTACGAAGAGCAAAGATAACAAACACCTTCTAGAATAAGAGAAACAGAACAGAAAATTTTACGTAATAAGGAACACGGATATGGATTCAGGAATTTCTCAAATCAGACTTCATTGTGAACCACGCAAATAGCTACACATTTGCATCTGCTGAAAAGCACACAGAGCCAACAAATTTATTGACATCAACTGAACTGCTGAGCTAGGAAGGTGCGGACCACTGTGAATTCTGTGAAAAAAGTTTACACTCCACTGCTGTGAAATGTCAAGGATAATCGAACAACTGACTGTGATTTCTCTTAGTCTCAAATTTATAAAACAGAACAAAAAGTTAATGTTAATTTTAAAATCCAAAAAGGAAGACGTGTGTACACAAAATTAAGAGGAAGATGGGCAAAATAAATTATTCCTTCAAAGAATGGAATTATAAAAATGAGATTTACCAAAAGGTCACGACTGAAATTATTTAATAGAAAACAGCTCTGCCACAGCCTGGGAGAGGAGATTTTGTAATGTTCTCTCTTCAAATATAAGATGATCTTAGCACCTGGAAACCACCTCTAGATTTCACTGTTAAAAATTAAAAAGTCATACTAATTCAGGCATGTAAGAAGGTGGCAGGGAAGAAGCTTAATTCATTACCTACTTTAGACTGCACTCATCCTACTTCTGACTTCTGCGGAAAAACAAGGCAAAATTTTCTACATGAAAAGAGGACCATTTTCTGGAACTCGTGCCTTTTACATAACATATGACAATGGGATGTAGGCTGATGTGAACTTATAAAAGCATCATTGATGAAAAAGTAATTGGTAGCAAATCTCTACCAGGGATAGTATATTTACCATCTAGAAAGTTGCTCATGAACACGTATTCAACAAAAGGTACTATACTTGTAATTCCAGAGTTTCTGTCATTCATTCATTCAATTTGTTGTGCAACAAGCTTTACTATGCATCTACTAGGTATCAGTCTCTGAGCCGCCTCTGCACTTGAAAAGCATCCAGTCAAGCAGATGAAGTGGGCGAGTGAAAAACAGCTAAGAATTCAAAGTGACCAGTACCTTCACGTAGGCTTGGACCAAATGTTACGAGGTATGGGACTATTCAGCATTCAGTATAACCTGCAGATGTGAAGAGCATTTCCATGCCCCCAGGATTTCCACTCAGAATAGAGGCTACACTGAAAACAATGCAGAGCTGAGAACAAAACAAAGTACGTAATTTCCCTCCCAAATTCAAAGAAAAGCAGGATAAATACCTCTACCATAAGGTTTTTGGAGTAGTAACATTCCAAAAGAATGTTATAGCAAAACACTATCCCTTCTCCGATAAAGAGTTTGTGAGTTATCAGTGATCATTTGCCTATTTCTACCTCTGTTCCCTTGGGGATAGGCTTGTCTTGTCCCCCACTCCTAAGCTGCAGAACCACCGGCCTGCAGATAAACTTCATTCTGTCAGAATATGGGGGAAAGTCCAGCTGTAAAGCTGAGAGGGGGTGTGTCCAGGACAGTCTAAAAGGGTAGTCTACAATCCCATTACTTAGCTTACATGTACGCCTAAGTTCCCTTAAGTCAAAAAATGCTGAAGGCAAGTAGGGCTTCTTAAGGTATCTGTTAGCAATTCATAACAACTCCCCACTAAAGCAGGGAGACTCCCCTTACAAGACTTCCCACCAAAGGATAAAAAGGGGCTCCAGCTGGAAAGAATCACTGGGGAACTATTTAAGGGAAAGCCAGTGCAGATTCCACAGAAGAACCAACAAATACGATGCATGAGAAAGCCAGCATTTCCATGCCAGGGGCACAAAGGGAGCCAATGGACAGCTGGTGTTAGGCAGAGAAACAATAATGACCAGCAGAGGAGGGGATCACAATTGCCACCACCAAATCGTAGTCATTTATGAGCACAGACATTACCGCACACACACACCTGCAGCTTCTGCAGCTGTGTGGGCACAGAGAGCCTGGAGGGAAGAGGGGGACAAACCAGACACCAGTCTTTCTTTTGTCAGAACTCTGCAGCTGCGTGGGAGCTCTGCCCGAATCCTTGGAAGAGGTTTTTGAAATGGACACTCACATGTAATATTTCAAGTTGACTGAAATTAAACGGCTTTGAACTGAAAATGGCTGAAAGGAGGGTTGGGGGTCTAAGGTAGAAATCAAATGTGGAAGACCATTGAAACTCTTAGATCATATTTATTGCAATAATCATAAGTTTTATAAACTTAAATTTGTATATCACATTTGAGTTTAAGAAAATTTAACACACTTTTGTTTCATTTTATTATTTTTAATAAGTCTATGGTATTTTAAAAAGCAATTGAACCCAACCTATTTGACTGATATGAAGTTTGCCAAGGTGACCCAGATAATATATTGCAGAAGTGAAACTAGAACCCAGTTTCAGTTTAAATAGATTACATTTTAAATGGGTACACTGGCTTTAAATGGGTAATGCTGATTGCATGGTCTGGAATTTTTAAAAACTCATGCCAGCAGAATTTGTAATGCTTACTATCCTTGTCTTTAAGTAATGGGCTCTACCTGTAAGGCCTGCCATCTACTGGTGTCATATATGTTTATTAACAATGTATTATGCCTGGTACACTGGTGCAAAACTATGTTTGTACATTAGGAAATGGTACAGGCCTTCTGATTAGCTGTGATGGAAACTGACCACAGGCAAATTTTGTCTGTGGAACAAAATCATTAAATCTACAGCACCTCTGCAAATTAGCATGATTTTAAAATTTCAGACATTAGCTAAAAAAAAAAAAAAAAACAATAATTTTCCAATTTTGAATTTATCCCCTCTGAAAAGGGAAGTAGCTTAAATTACTTCTAAGAATGTCCTTCAAGAACCCTGAAACTTACCAGGTAAATTTCAAGGACACTGCTAAATACTCATTCCACTAATTTGTACTTTACCCTCATATTTTCAAAGATTATCTCAATTTAGCCTGTCTTAGCTTTTTACTTATTGTCCAATGAATGAATTAATGGAAAGTGAATCATTCTAAATGCCCATTAATTCTTAAGAGAAATGAATGAATGAATGTTACAAGGCTTTCTACGTGTGAAAACCTCTGAAATCATTTATTAATCTGGAAAGACTGAATTTGTGACCTTGTTATCTTTGATGACCGATTAAAAAAAAATGCCTTAAAGTCATTATAATCATACACAGCTGCTATAAGGCAAGATCTCACCAAATGATAGATCTCAGAGATAAGACTACTACACACTAGTTGGTCTCTGAAGCCTGAAATAGAAGTTTCACTTGGGGAAATAGGACTATAGGCCTAAAATATATAGCCTTCACCGATCATCTGTGAAATGGGTGAAGTTTCAAGCTCTACTTGAAAATCAACTCCACCAGTATATGGAATTCAGAGAAAAGCTCCATTCGAGCTGCTAGCAGAAGAGCAGTATTAGAAAATAAGAGGTCTACTAGTAGACAGGTTTTTCTCCTAAGACCTTAGTGCTTAAAAAAAAACTGACAAAGTTGGAGATCATCATTTTTTAACAAAATATAAAGTGACCATATCCATACAGAAATAATCTGTTAAACATTACTTCCGAGGTCGTTTATCTTGTTTATCTGTTCTGCGAACCAGACTTTGGACTGCAATAGTCATACTGGACTGACTCATTCCAGCTTTCTAGCTACTAACTCAGAACTTCAGGAGCATCACAAAAGAATTGGGTGAGAGTGGCTAACCCTTATTATGGAATATAATATATATTTGAATTTCATTCCATAATACATATATATCTAAATTTCATCAACTTTAAGCAAAATTATATTCCACCTACTGCTACTATTCAGTAAGGCTCTGATATTAATTTACATTTGCTGATATTTATTTACAGCTGATCACCAACAGCTTTTTTCCAGTGATTGGTTCAGGTATGAGTACAGCATATGATACTATCTTAGCCGAAGAGATGCGAGAAGTCTTCTGTTTCTGGGAATATTTTTGTCATTCTTACTGATTATATGAATCTGGGTGAAGTATATCTCCTGCCCCATATGACTGTAACTTGTCATATGACTTGCTTTGGCCAAAGGAATGTTAGCAGATGTGAGAGGAAAAGAGATCCTAAATATGTTTTTACAGTTTGGTTTGGCATCTTGAACTCCCGTGAAAGACATGCCCCAGGTAGCCATGAGCAGTAGAACGTGACATGTGGAGCACACTTGAACCTGGCCTGAAGCCTGGAACCAAGTTGAACCGCCCTGCAGCATGATGTGGAACTGCCCCAGCTTCCCCACAAACTGAGATGAAAATTTAAAAATGTTTGTTTTTGTAAGCCATTGAAATGTGAAGCTGTTTTCTGCACAGCATTGTTGTGGCCATAGCTGACTAAAACAATTAGTGACTAAGTGACTAATTCAAACTGGGTTTTCAGGGAGGGCTTCTTGGAGGAGATGACATTTGCACTATGTTTAAATAAGACAGAATCAGTGCTAGGGAGACATCAGGGAGATGATCACTGCAGGTGGGACATTGTTTAGCTAGTGCAAGGGCACTAGGAAAAGTCAAAGATTCGCATGTGAAAAAGAAATGGAAAAGCCACGTAACTAAAGATTAGTGGCAAAGGGTAAAGTAGTGTGTGTTGAGGTCAATGAGATGAGCAATTTCCTGAATACGTAAGCTAGGGTAGGAAATTCAGGTTTTATTCTGGTAGCAATGAAAAGCTCCTGGAGGATTTGAAACAGAGAAGAGATATGGTCATATTTACATTTTTAAAAAATATTGCCCTGGCTATTGTGAGAAGTGGATGATTAAGGGTCAAGGGTGGAAGGAGTAAATCAATTAGTAAGGTATTGCAGTAGTCTAGGCAGGAGATGGTGGTCATTCAAGAATCTATGGATTCTCCTGACCTCAACCCCCACGACCGTTCCTTGAATTTTGACTTAAACAAGTAGGTGTTTGCTGGTGCCATTTACTGACAAAGGGAGAAAATGAGTAGATGGATTGAAGAGTGAATGGAATCAAGAGGGTTTAGTTTTCCCCTATACAATTTGATATATTCCTAAAAATCCAGGCAGGGGTGTAAAGCAAGCAATTTAATCTATGAATATATATATGATAGATAGATAGATAGATAGATAGATAGATAGATAGATAGATAGATAGATAGATCGATCGATCTGAGGATCCAGAAAAGGGTAAGCATTGAAAAATCTACTATAATTTTGGTAGTCATGAGGACTCCCAATTGGCCAGATATCAGTTGTAGTATAGATATGGGATAACAAAGAAAGAGAGATGTCAGGTGTTCTATGGTAAAAATTACTGAAATATTTTCTTTTAGATGAGTGCTCTGACATTTGTTTTCTATCTCATTTTTGATTTATTGTCCAAAAGGCCAGTATAAAGCACGACATCAGGTCATGATTTGACTTGTAGTAAAAAGAAATAATATTACTTCTAGCAAGTAATAAGAGCACTCTAGTCTTATTTTATACAATCATAAGAACTTTGTCTATAACAAATGAAATCACTGGCAATAATTCCCTTCTTAGAGACAAAGTGCAAGGAGTATGTCCCATGAATAACAATTATATATTTGTGCAATATTTTGTATGTCCTGAATTTAGAAAGTTCAACTTTTAAAGAGAAAAATATAATCCAGAAATCTTTTTTATTATTGCTTGCATGCACCAAAGGGCTATTTGCCAGATGTATTTAGTGTTTTATTCTGACATGTTCAAGAGGCTACAGAGTAGATGTTAAACATGAGAACAACTGGTAAATGACAACTTGAAAACAAGAAAACAGAAGATAAAGACACAGGAGAGTGATTTGAGGAATATGTAAGGATAGTAAGGATAGAAAGAATAAATAACAGCAAAATCAGACCCCAGGCAAAAGGCAAAAGAACTGGCATGATATTCTATTATAGTGCATTGGGGGGTCCGTGGAGGAGGAAGAAAATCTTGACATGCATTTGTCAAGATTTTATGTAGTCTCCCAACATTTTATCACAATTCTCCCTCCCACCACCTGTTTCCTTTTCCTTCTCTCTCTCTCTCTCACACACACACACACACACACCAAATATAATCTCTATTTTATGTCAGTGTTGCCAGTTAAATTCTAAGATTCAAATTGTTAAGCTATTGTGTGTCTGTTTTTAGTAATTTCTCACAGTAGTTAAGCTTGGGAGGGCACTCTTGAGATCATTTTTTTTTTAAACTTAGAAGTAGGCTTCATTTCAGGTACCTTTCTGTTGTCTGAAACCTGAAAAATTCAACAGCAGCACAAAAGTTTAGGTAACTTGTGCCCATGTTTAAAAGACTGGGAAGGACTAATGACTCTGCTGAAGTTTCTCATTATTAGAGATCTTTTGATATAACCCAAGCTTGCAAATGCATCAGATGCATACCTCTAAGTCGATTCCTGATTTTATGTGGGAAGGAGAATAGGGTTTAGGTCACTGTCTACCTAAATATGGCCACAGACTTTTTTCCGTGTGCACATATCATATTAACCAGAAATGATTACAACTTAGAAGGTTGATTTAAAAAAAAAAAAAAAAGTATGTCCTTGGCTTAAGACCTTCCAGTTCTAATGACTGATTTGTAGATAGAAGTGGTTCAGATCTGGATGATTACATTTTTCACAGGGAGAAAGGACAGTCATCTGAGAAGCTCATTCTTTGCAGATTGTTTTTCAAAGTGCTTTCTGTGTAAATTATGAATATATGGGGATAAGATAAAGTGAAGCTGGAGAAGCTATTGTGCCTAGTAAAATGTCTAGTCTAGAGTGCAGATATTTTTCATTAATGTGGTTTGTTGCTTAGAACAGAATGAGGATTTCATTTTTAAATACTATCTTTCTAATAATATAGATATTTCTAATAATATCTTTCTTTGAATTTTTTTCTCTGAACTAAATATTTCCTTTTGGTTGTTATATTCTGATTAGCATACTTGATATGTCAGAGACCCAGTGTATTCTTCCTTTAGCTATTTGATATTTAATATTTTTATTACGATTTGCTACATATTCTATAACAAATAATTGTATTATTTCTTCAGTAGCAAAATTAGACAGCTAATTGTTTCACTGACCTTTATTAACTGCTCATTTTATTCCTTAGATTATTATTCACAGATGACCTTAAATGTATTGATTGAATATTTTAAATGGTTTTAAGAAAGATTTAAACTGCTCAAATAAAGATGAATTTCTAAGATCACAGAAGCTCATGAAACATACGGTTATCTGTGGTAAACATTTGTTATACACGAAAAGCTGTTAAACAAAGTAATACATTGGCTCAACCCTTGTTTCCTAGCATGTTCCCTGCTTCCGATTGTTCATATTATCTAATAAAAAAAGTGTGGGCAAATTATCCCATAATTCTAATCTGGAGAGAAAGAGACTCAATCTCTAATTCAGTGGTATCAATTTTCTATTGGAAATAAGGAGAAATACCCAGCATAACTTACACATCTAGTAAAATGAAGCCATTTCATCATTGATTTTCCAGTTCTAGGTATAAGTAGTTTATATGTTTTACTTTCATTTGGGCTATGTATGATAGTCGCTGGTTTCTCTGCTGTTTTTATAATGTTAGCTAATTTTGTAATTTCAATTTTCCTAAATAGATTTATTTCTTTAATGTTTAGGAGCTTATTTGCTTTTACCAAGAAACTTCTCTGTTAATAGAAACATAGGAAAAAAAATAGAAAAAACTGCTCAGAAAATTTGATAAAACATTTTATTCTAAAATACGAAAAATGTTCATCCTAGAGTCACTGTGCAAATTAATGAGCTTGTTTTGATTTTGCTCTTAGTATTATTCTTTTTTTAATAAGAATTAGTGATGATTTTACCAGTATTCAAAAACAATATTTTATCTAAATCCTGTCCTGGTGATAGCAAAATACTGACATTTAAATCAAATGAAATTTAAAGTTTTTTTAAAGAAGCAATCCGATTTGCTAATGTCTCAGGCACCATAAAAAGGGGTGAAATTCAAGTAAACAACAGACACAACTAAGGAAAGTTAAAAAGTGTGGTGTTTATACTCTCACTATCTTTCTGGTCCAGGATATTCTCCTCTCTTCTCTCCACATCTAGTGGGTTGAATTGTGTTCCCCAGAAATATGTTCAAGTTCTTATGTCTGGTAATTAAATGCAAATGCGGCCTCATTTGGAAATAAAGTCTTACAGATGTACACAAGTTAAGATAGGAGCATACTGGATTAGGGTGGGCCATAGTCCACCATGAGTGGTTTGCTTATAAGAAGAGGACATAGACACAGGGAAGGCAGCCATGTGAACGTGGAGGTAGAGATTAGAGTGACATAGCTACAAACCAAGAAATGCTAGGATTGCTAGGAGCCACAGAAGCCAGGAAAGGGGCAAGAAACCAATTCTCCTTTGGGGACCCCATGAAGGAACCAACTCTGCTGACATCTTGATGTCAGACTTTTGGCCTCCTGAAGTATAAGAGAAAAAAAATTTGTTGTTATAACTCACTGAGTTTGTGGTACTTTGTAATCATAGTCCTAGGAAATGAATACACAATGTATCTGTAATCCAGTGAAGACACAATTCAAGTACTTCCAAGGCACACTCCTGACTAGTCCAGTACACAGCGCCTTTCTTTGTCTGAATTACCAAGGCATTACAAGATACGGTTTAAGAATAAGTAACATTTGTCCCATAATTTGTACACCACTTGTAGCTGAGGGACAGCTTTTTCTTTTGAATCACACATCCCCCTCTCTTGAACAGTTTCATCCTTGCCTCCTCTGAATACCTAGGAGTAGATTGTGGACAGCATGTACAAAATATGAATTAGCAAATACTATTCTTATTGACTGATTGAGATGCATACCAGCAGAGAGGTGGTTAGGATAAATATGAATAAACTAATAAAATAAATCTGCTTTTCCCCAACAGAATAAATAAGCAGAAATTATAGTTATTTACTTGTTAGACTAACAATAATCCATTATTCATTAAAGATCACTTTAACCTACATAGGTATACATTGAAGTTGGAATTTTGTACTAGTTTCACCTGGAGATTAACACATTATTTGTAATGTGTTTGAAATTACGCAGACTACAGACAAAACAATTTATGAAATTCTTCAACTTTTATCGAGAAAAAACAATACAGAATAAAATTATTGAACACTATTTCACAATTTATATTCTAAATGATTTAGTCTTCTCAACAACCCAATGCAACAGGCCTTATTACTATACTCATTTTCAAGTGAAGAAACTGAGAGACCAAGTAGTTAACTATCTTGCCTAATATTGCAAAGGTACCGCATAGCAAAATCAGTTGCAAAGGATACATCTGTACTCAAAATTTGACTGAGAGTTTCATTTTTCTTCCTGATTCTAGTTAAGTAGCACATGTGTAGAAGAAGGAGTTTAGGCAAAAGGAATTTAGTGGAAAAATTAAAGATGGTTCATTATCCCACTTAACAAGTAAACAACACAATGAATGGAAAGGAAGATACCAAATATAATCAGACACATAAATGAGAAGAATGAATTTTTATATTAATTATTGTGCACATAATGAATACATACAATAGTATGCACTAATATTTATTGGTGTCACACAGAAAACCACTTTCTCATAAATTTGATGACTTAGTTCAGACATTTTAGAATAATTAGAATTAAAGGAGAAATTTTTAGCTTGTTTAGAAAGCCAGACTTCATAAAAACTCTAATTGAATTAGTTGGAGTTAACTAATGCATTCAGTCATTAGAAGTGAAATGTCTTTTCTATAAAGCAGACCCAAAACAAACAGACTGCTCATTTTTGTCATTATCTTTAGTTTAAATTAATAATAACAAGAGAGAAATGCATACAATGTTAAGTTTGCAAAGACCATCATATGCAGTATCTTATTTAATTACCAAAGGATTGAGGGTTCTGGAAGCTGGTATGATAACCATCCTACATGTGTAGAAACTGAAACTCAGAGGTTAGTGTCCTATTCAAGGTTTAGAGTCTATTATATATTACTAAATCTTATGATCCTTTTTTCCATTAAGTAAACTCAGATTTTTAATTACTTCAAACTTGGTGCTTTCTTCCTTCTCACCTTACTGTTAAACCAAATCAGTGAGGTGTTATATGACATGCGGAAAAGTACCTTACATGCACCCTGTAGAGCCCAATCACATCTCTTTTCAAAAGCAAAGAAAAATCACTTGGGAAGGCAACACGTGAATGGTATGATCCCAAAATCAGCAAAGAACTCTATGTTAGCTGTTTAAATGGTCTCATTAAATAATAAACACTTAAGCTTAATTTATATCTTTGATCACACGAAAGGTCATCATAAACTTGCACATGAAATTATTAAATCAACATGAAGAATGAAATCCAATTAGGTCTTCATGTGTCATGTCTAATAAAACCATTTATATTAGCTAAACCTTTCAGAAGTGTCTGCTTTTTAAAGACGCTCTAGCTCTATACTGAGAAGTACATTTTCTAGGTGGCCTTTTTCAGCTATAGTACATTTAAGCTTGGAGTCATGTATTCCAACTCCCTACCATCTATTTCTCCCAACCACCCCACCCTAATTTATTACTATTAAATGGAGAAGAAGGTTTGGGAGGGATAATATTAGCATATGCTATTCAGAAATAAGAAAGCACTAAATATTTTTCAATATTTTACTTTAAATGTATAATATTTTACTTCAACCTAGGCTAGTAAAATTGTTTAAAAATTCAATCATATCAAAGCAAATTCTCAATATGTCACAAAGATTTAAATGTAAAAATTGAGGTGATATAAGTACTGGAAGAAAAACTAGGTAACTATTTTCTAAATATTAAGGTAGGGAAGGACTTTCTTTTTTCAGGTATTTTTTCTTTGTTATTATTATACTTTAAGTTCTAGGGCACATGTGCATAACGTGCAGGTTTGTTACATATGTATACATGTGCCATGTTGGTGTGCTGCACCCATCAACCCGTCGTTTACACTAGGTATATCTCCTAATGCTATCCCTCCCCCTTACCCCCTCCCCACAATAGGCCCCGGTGTGTGATGTTCCCCTTCCTGTGTCCAAGTGACCTCATTGTTCAATTCCCACCTATGAGTGAGAACATGCGGTCTTTGGTTTTCTGTTCTTGCAAAAGTTTGCTGAGAATGATGGTTTCCAGCTGCATCCATATCCCTACAAAGGACACAAACTCATCTTTTTCATGGCTGCATAGTATTCCATGGTGTATATGTGCCACATTTTCTTAATCCAGTCTGTTACTGATGGACATTTGGGTTGATTCCAAGTCTTTGCTATTGTGAATAGTGCAGCAATAAACATACGTGTGCGTGTGTCTTTATAGCAGCATGATTTATAATCCTTTGGGTATATACCCAGTAATGGAATGGCTGGGTCAAATGGTATTTCTAGTTCTAGATCCTTAAGGAATCGCCACACTGTTTTCCACAATGGTTGAACTAGTTTACAGTGCCATCAACAGTGTAAAAGTGTTCCTCTTCTCCACATCCTCTCTAGCACCTGTAGTTTCCTGATTTTTTAATGATCGCCATTCTAACTGGTGTGAGATGGTATCTCATTGTGGTTTTGATTTGCATTTCTCTGATGGTGAGTGATGATGAGCATTTTTTCATGTGTCTGTTGGCTGTATAAATGTCTTCTTTTGAGAAGTGTCTGTTCATATCCTTTGTCCACTTTTTGATGGGGTTGGTTTTTTTCTTGTAAATTTGATTGAGTTCTTTGTAGGTTCTGGATATTAGCCCTTTGTCAGATGAGTAGATTGCAAAAATTTTCTCCCATTCTGTAGGTTGCCTGTTCACTCTGATGGTAGTTTCTTTTGCTGTGCAGAAGCTCTTTTGTTTAATTAGATCCCATTTGTCAATTTTGGCTTTTGTTGCTGTTGCTTTTGGTGTCTTAGACATGAAGTCCTTGTCCATGCCTATGTCCTGAATGGTATTACCTAGGTTTTCTTCTAGGGTTTTTATGGTTTTAGGTCTAACATTTAAGTCTCTAATCCATCTTGAATTAATTTTCGTATAAGAAGTAAGGAAAGGATTCAGTTTCAGTTTTCTACTTATGGCTAGCCAATTTTCCCAGCACCATTTATTAAATAGGGAATCCTTTCCCCATTTCTTGTTTTGTCAGGTTTGCCAAAGATCAGATGGCTGTAGATGTGTGGTATTATTTTTGAGGGCTCTGTTCTGTTCCATTGGTCTATATATCTGTTTTGGTACCAGTACCATGCTGTTTTGGTTACTGTAGCCTTGTGGTATAGTTTGAAGTCAGGTAGCATGATGCCTCCAGCTTTGTCCTTTTGGCTTAGGATTGTCTTGGCAATGCGGGCCAAGATGGCCAAATAGGAAGAGCTCCAGCCTCCAGCTCCCAGTGTGAGCGACACAGAAGACAGGTGATTTCTGCATTTTCAACTGAGCTTTGAAGAGAGCAGTGGTTCTCCCAGCATGGAGGTTGAGATCTGAGAATGGACAGACTGCCTGCTCAAGTGGGTCCCTGACCCCTGAGTAGCCTAACTGGGAGACATCCCCCACTAGGTGCAGACCGACACCTCACACTTCACACGGCTGGGTACACCTCTGAGACGAAGCTTCCAGAGCAAGACAGCAACACCCACTCTTAAGCAATATTCTATCTTCTGCAGCCTCTGCTGCTGATACCCAGGCAAACAACGTCTGGAGTGGATCTCAAGCAAACTCCAACAGACCTGCAGCTGAGCGTCCTGACTGTTAGAAGGAAAACTAACAAACAGAAAGGACACCCACACCAAAACCCCATCAGTACATCACCATCATCAAAGACCAAAGGCAGATAAAACCACAAAGATGGGGGAAAAGCAGTACAGAAAAGCTGGAAATTCAGAAAATCAGAGCACATCTCCCCCTCCAAAGGAATGCAGCATCACCAGCAATGGAACAAAGCTGGATGGAGAATGACTTTGATGAGTTGAGAGAAGAAGGTTTCAGTCAATCAAACTTCTCAGAGCTAAAGGAGGAACTATGTACCCAGCACAAAGAAACTAAAAACCTTGAAAAAAGAATGGATGAATGGATAACTAGAATAATCAATGCACAGAAGACCATAAAAGAACTGATAGAGATGAAAACCATGACATGAGAAATACGTGACAAATGCACAGGCTTCAGTAACCGAGTCGATCAACTAGAAGAAAGGGTATCAGTGATTGAAGATCAAATGAATGAAATGAAGCAAAAAGAGAAGTGTAGAGAAAAAAGAGCAGAAAGAAATGAACAAAGCCTCCAAGACATATGGGATTATGTGAAAAGACCAAATCTGCATCTGATTGGTGTGCCTGAAAGTGACAGGGAGAATGGAATCGAGTTGGAAAACATTCTGCAGGGTATTATCCAGGAGAACTTCCCCAACCTAGCAAGGCAGGCCAACATTCAAATTCAGGAAATACAGAGAACACCACAAAGATACTCCTTGAGAAGAGCAACTCCAAGACACATAATTGTAAGATTCACCAAAGTGGAAATGAAGGAAAAAATGTTAAGGGCAGCCAGAGAGAAAGGTCAGGTTGCACACAAAAGGAAGCCCATCAGACTAACAGCAGATCTCTCGGCAGAAACTCTCCAAGCCAGAAGAGAATGGGGGCCAATATTCAACATTCTTAAAGAAAAGAATTTTAAACCCAGAATTTCATATCCAGCCACACTAAGTTTCATAAGTGAAGGAGAAATAAAATCCTTTACAGACAAGCAAATGCTTAGAGGTTTTGTCACCACCAGGCCTGCCCTACAAGAGATCCTGAAGGAAGCACTAAACATGGAAAGGAACAACCAGTGCTAGTCATTGCAAAAACATGCCAAAATGTAAAGCCCATCAATGCTAGGAAGAAACTGCATCAGCTAATGAGCAAAATAACCAGCTAATATCATAATGATAAGATCAAGTTCACACATAACAATATTAACCTTAAATGTAAATGGACTAAATGGTCCAATTAAAAGACACAGACTGGCAAACTGGATAAAGAGTCAAGACCCATCAGTCTGCTGTATTCAGGAGACCCATCTCACATGCAGAGACACACATAGGCTCAAAATAAAGGGATGGAGGAAGATCTACCAAGCAAATGGAACACACAAAAAAAGCAGGGGTTGCAATCCCAGTTTCTGATAAAACAGCCTTTAAACCATCAAAGATCAAAAGAGACAAAGAGGGCCATTACATAATGGTAAAGGGATCACTTCATCAGGAAGAGCTAACTATCCTAAATATATATGCACCCAACACAGGAGCACCCAGATTCATAAAGCAAGTCCTTAGAGACTTACAAAGAGACTTAGACTCCCGTAGAATAATAATGGGAGACTTTAACACTCCACTGTCAACATTAGACAGATCAATGAGACAGAAAGTTAACAAGGATATCCAGGAATTGAACTCTACTCTGCACCAAGCAGACCTAATAGACATCTACAGAACTCTCTACCCCAAATCAACAGAATATACATTCTTCTCGGTACCACATCACACTTATTCCAAAATTGACCACATAGTTGGAAGTAAAGCACTCCTCAGCAAATGTACAAGAACAGAAATTATAACAAACTGTCTCTCAGACCACAGTGCAATCAAACTAGAACTCAGGACTAAGAAACTCACTCAAGACCGCTCAACTACATGGAAACTGAACAACCTGCTCCTGAATGACTACTGGGTACGTAACTAAATGAAGGCAGAAATAAAGATGTTCTTTGAAACCAATGAGAACAAAGATAGCACATACCAGAATCTCTGGGACACATTTAAAGCAGTGTGTAGAGGGAAATTTATAGCACTAAATGCTTACAAGAGAAAGCAGGAAAGATCTAAAACTGACACCCTAACACCACAATTAAAAGAACTAGAGAAGCAAGAGCAAACACATTCAAAAGCTAGCAGAAGGCAAGAAATAACTAAGAGCAGAACTGAAGGAGATAGAGATACGAAAAACCCTCCAAAAAATCAGTGAATCCAGGGAAGGACTTTCTTAGCACAGTACATACGAAAGAAGCTAGTAAAAAAATATTTGTGTGGCTCAAGCCTGTAATCCCAGCACTTTGGGAGGCCGAGGCGGGTGGATCACGAGGTCAGGAGATCGAGACCATCCTGGCTGACATAGTGAAACCCCGTCTCTACTAAAACTATTTTTTAAAAAAATTAGCCGGGCGTGGTGGGGGGCGCCTGTAGTCCCAGCTACTTGGGAGGCTGAGGCAGGAGAATGGCGTGAACCCAGGAGGCGGAGCTTGCAGTGAGCCGAGATCACGCCACTGCACTCCAGCCTGGGCAACAGAGCGAGACTCCATCTCAAAAAAAAAAAAAAAAAAACATTTGTAAGATTAATAAATGTGATCCTTGTTCATTGTTGTAGTTTCATTATTAAGCAGAGTTCTGACACTTCTTAGCAAAGTACTCAACCCATAAGCGGTCATTGTTACAAATGTTTTAATTTTTTTTTAATTATGTCTGACACCCAAAAGATTACTGTCCTTCATTTATAAAACATTCTTATCAATCATTAAGAATTGGTTGCTTTTCAGGTTCATATACTTCTGTAATATTCATTTAAGATCTAAAGTGAATACTTCTGTGATGAAAATTTTTCTCTAACACTTTAAATTTTTCAGCACACTCTTTTGTACATCCTCATAGTCCTAGAATTGTACATATTAGGCTCTTAATATTTTAGAGTGTGTAATTAATATTTGAGAATATGTTTTCAATATAAATTTTTATAACATCTGATATAAAAAATACTATAGGTCTGTGTATTTTTCTTTAAATTTAAAATTAAGGAGAATATTTACTGCCAATAGTTACCTCTCTACTCATTAGGTAAGCTTCATATACTTATATTTATTTCACTACACATCTCAAACCAAACTTTTCCGTATTTTTACAGTTCACAGTGCATATAGCTTCCCTGTTGAATTTGCCTCTCCTAACTAGTTTCTCAGAGAATCTCACATAGCTTGTCCTCTTGATCTTATTTTCAACCTTTTATTATTTCACCCTAGCACAGAAACTAGAGACTTTGGTCTCTTTTATTCTGTTTCCACTACCGTGAGAGATTCTCTTTTGAAGGTTTTTTGTTGTAATTCTTATTACACATCATTCGTTAATTGCCCATGAAGATTTCCCATGATTTAAAGGTAGCAAGGTAATAGAATTATCAAAGATGTCATTATTGTGAAATATGTGCTGTCAATCTTCGTCATTTGGCTTCAGTTTCTGTCTCATGTCTCTCATTATTTGTCAGTTATTCAAAATTAACACCAGGAACTTTTGTGATGACTCTAAAATCAGAAAGAAGAAACAATGTTCCTACTTAAGAAATAGATTAAATACCATTTATCTATATTAAATCTAAAAACCTAAGCATCCTCCTGTTTACAGTTCACTTTACATAATTCCAAGAATAACTTAGTCGCCTACTAGGTCATGACATCAAAAAGTTGTATAATACAATCATTTGTCAAGCCCAAGCATAATATTTTTAAAGATCTCCCCTTTTCTCTGTAAATTATAAAGCAAATAGATCCCCAGTTCCACTGCAAGTCCTTTTTATGATATTGGATCAAGCCCAAGCATAACATTTTTAAAGATCGCCCTTTTTTTTGTAAATTATAAAGCAAATAGATCCCCAGTTCCACTGCAAGTCGTTTTCTATGATATTGAATCAAGTCCAAGCATAATATTTTTAAAGATCTCCCTTTTTTTTTGTAAATTATAAAGCAAATGGATCCCCAGTTCCATTGCAAGTCCTTTTCTATGATATTGAAATCCATGAAAAATGAAGAGGATAAATCTAATAGGAACTTGTCCCTTGCACTTTTTCCACAAGAACCATACCTTTGGGTTTAGTGATATTTCTACAATTTGAAAAGTTTATCTACCAAGATGTGGTGACTTTTATCTGAAATTTATACACAAATATCATTCTTTATAAAGTTTTAGATATGTTTGATAACATTCTATGAATGCCTCCTTTTGAATTAAAGAAAAAAAAACCATGTTTAATCATTAGGGCACTTTCACTGAAAATTTCAGGGTACATTCCCTATTTTAGGCCTTAAGATTCTGAGATTTCCCTGAACTGTGCTTATTTATGCCAGTAGTACTAAAACTCAAACTAGAATGCCCTTTAAAAATAAAATGTAAAGGAATTTCTACCAAGCATATACAAAGGGTAGAGAAAACCCACACAATCAAAAAAGTCCTGAAAAGCAAGTAGAAAGGTGGTAGCAGTAAAATACATTATAGTTTCAAGGTTGCATCAAGAAGGGCCTGTACTTTTCCATAAATATCTACCCTATTCACCCAGCAAAATGACATTTGAAATTCTAAAAAGCAAATTCATTCCTTTGGTGTAACTTGATAAAATATCGATATCCCTGAGAATATTGCAATATTTTATCTGTCATTTTATTTTTAGTTTGCATGAGTTTCAGAATCATTTCCAGCCTGAACAATTCCAAACCATTAATAACTTACACTCAAAACAAGCACACATAAGCTGAGTCCATTTATATGTCAGGAACCTATAGTAAGCTGCAAGTCCTGAAAATTACAATGTAGACTACAATGGTTATTAAAGGATAAGTAACAAAACATGCTAATTTGAATATGTATTATTAAAATTTAACAGTAACTGCACCAATGATTTAAAGACTTAGATAAACAAGAGTTTGTTTTTGGTTTTTTTCAGAGTGAAAAAAATTTACTGACATTAGAATTGCTGGTTCATGGTAACAATTAGAAGCACACCAACTTTTAGCTCATTTTGTTATTTTTAAATTCTCTAGAGATGATGTACCCCCCTACTGCCTGCATTCAGGGTGATCTACTCCCATAGTCTTATCCTTAAAGTTAAAATTACTGAGTTTTTCCATTTATACCTGTTGTAGAAAGTATAATATATAACTTCAGTAAAGAAAATAAATGACCTTCCATTTTTGCCATTGACTTAAAAGATTGTCTAGGGCAAGTCTAGGGTGGTTGTGCTAAGATGGTTGGTAAACAAAACGGTATATAAACGAGAATTTGTTCAGCACAAATCCTGCAGACCAGGAGAATGGGAAGATATATTCAAAGTGCTGAAGGAAAAAAACTGCCAACCAAGAATACTTCACCCAGTAAAACTGTCCTTCCGAAATGAGGGAGAAATAAAAACTTTTCCAAACAAAGGAGTTCATTACCACCACTAGGCCCGCTTTACAGGAATTGCTAAAAAAGAGTTCTTTAAGCTGAAAAAAAAAGCCCTTACTAATGACAAAAGCATAAGACAGTAAAAACTCAATGGTATAAGTAATACATACTCATTCTCAGAATTTTTTCAATACTATAAAGTTGGCATGCAAAGCAATTTTATCCCTATTAGGAGAGCTAAACAACACAACTATTAAAAACAACTGTAGTTACAATAAGTTGTTAAGAGATATAAATTACAGAAACAACTGTACATTTTGACATCAGAATCATAAAAGGGGAAGGAAGTGAAAATGTAGTTTTTGTATGCAATTAAAGGCAAGTTGTTATCAACTTGAAGTAACCTAGAGGGATAAGATATTTTTTGTGATCCTCATGGTAATCACAAAGCAAAAACTTAGAGGAGTTGCACAAAATATCAAAAAGAAAGAATAAAAACATACAACCACAGAAATCCATCAATCCACAAAGGAAGACAGTAAGAGAGCAAGATAAAAAACAAATGAACTACAAAATCATCAGAAAACAAATTACAATATAACAGTAGAAAGTTCCTATCAATAATGACCTCTAATGTAAATGAAATTCTCCAATAAAAAGACAGAGTGGCTGAATGGATTTAAAAATAGATATACAAGATTCAACTACATGCTGCCCATAAGAAATTTGCTTTACTAGTGAAGATACACACTGACTGAAAATGAAGGGATGGCAAAAGATATTTCATGCAAATTGAAAGAGAGCAGGCGTAATTATACTTATGTAAGTCCAAATAGATATGTCAAAAACTATAAAAAGAAACAAACAAGGTCATTATATAATAAAAGGATCAATCCCCCAAGAAGGCATAACCATTGTAAATATATATGCACTCAACATTGGAGCACTTAAACACATAAAACAAGTATTAAATGATATGAAGCAAAAGATAATCTGCAATACAACAACAGCAGAGATCCTCTCCTGACTTTTAACAATGGATAGATCATCTAGGCAGAATATTAGTAAAAAACAAAAATTAAACTTGAATTATACTTTAGTCCAAATGAACGTAACAGACATATACAGAAAATTCTACCAAACAACAGCAGAACACACATTCTTCTCAAGGACACATGAAACATTCTCCAGGATAGATCATGTTTGTCCACAAAACAAGCCTTAACAAATTTAAGAGGATTGAAATAATTTCAAATATCCTTTCAGACCACAATGGCATGAAGCCAGAAATCAGTAACAAGATAAGTCTAGGAATATACACAAATATATGGAATTTTTAAAAACAATCGCCTAAACAACACAGGAAAAGATTTAAAAAAAATACCTTGAGACAAATGAAAATGGAAACAAAATATACCAATACTCCTGAGATGCAGCAAAAGCAGTCCTAAGAGGGACATTAATGGCAATAAATGTCTATATCAGAAAAAAAGAAAGGTCACAAATAATCTGACTTTACACCTTAAGGAACTATAAAAAGAAGAATAAACTAAGCCCAAAGATAGCAGATGGAAGGAAAGAACAAAGTTCAGACAAGAAATAAATGATACAGATACTAGAAAGTAAGAGAAAAAAAATCAATGAAACTAAATTTTTGGAAAGATAAAAATCAACAAA
Organism: Theropithecus gelada; assembly: GCF_003255815.1. Taxonomy (NCBI): domain Eukaryota; kingdom Metazoa; phylum Chordata; class Mammalia; order Primates; family Cercopithecidae; genus Theropithecus; species Theropithecus gelada. Next base: position 59,754,205 of record NC_037680.1, on the reverse strand, counting down.
TCCTTAGCTAGACTAACTAGGAAAAAGGAAGAAACTACTCAAAAAAGATCAGAAATGAAAACAGAGACATTACAACTGATATCATGGAAACACAAAGGATTATAAGAAACCATTATGAACAAATTTACTTCAACTAATTGGGGAAATCTATTTCTAAAAAAATTCTGAGATGCATACAACAAACAGAGACTGAATCATGAAGGAACAGGAAAATCTAAGCAGTCCAGTAATGAGTAAGAAGATTAAATCAGTAATAAAACATCTCTCATCAAAGGAAAGCCCACAACCAGAAAGCTTCCCTGCTGAATTCTAAAAGACATTTAAAGAACTAACACCAATTCTTTTAAAATTCTTCCAAAAATTTAAAGAAGAACAAAGACTTTCTAAGGCATTTCATGAGACTAGCATTATCCCGATACCAAAGCAATACAAGTACACTAAAAGAAAAGAAAATTATAGGTCAATATCCCTGATGAACCAAAATGCAAAAAGCCTAACCAAAATATTAGCAAACCAAATTCAAGAACACATTAAAAGAATAATTCACCATGATCAAGTGGGATTTATCCCTGGAATGTTAGGATGTTTCAACATATGCAAATCAATAAATGTGACATACCACATTACAAAATAAAGAAGAAAAATTATATGATCATCCCTATAGATGTAGAAAAAGCATGTGACAAAATTCAACACCCATTCTGATTTTTTTAAAAAACTCTCAACATATTAAGTATAGAGAGAATGTACCTCAACACATTAAAGACTATTTATGCCAAAATTGTAGCTAATATTATTCTCAACACCGAAAAGTTGAAAGCTTTTCCTCTAAGATCAGGGACAAAACAAGGATGCCCAATTTCAACCACTTCCTTTCAACACATTGGAAGTGCTGGCCAGAGCAACTAGGCAAAAGAAAGAAAGAAAAGGCATCCTACAAAGAGAGGAGGAAGTGAAATTGTCTGTATTTGCTGATGACATTATCTATACACAAAAAATCCATAAGACTCCAACGAAAAAAACTAATTGAATTGATCAAAAAAATCAGCAAATTTGCAGGGTACAAAATCAGTAGCATTTGTCTATACTAATAATGAACTATTCAGAAAGGAACTTAAGAAAATCCCATTTACAATAGCTAACCAAAAAAAATTAGGTACAAACTTTACCAAGGATATAAAAGTCCTTTCTACTCAAAACAAGAAAACACCGATGAAAGAAATTGAAGAAAACACAATAAATATTAAGATATCCTGTGTCTGTGGAGTGGAAGAATTAATATTCTGAATATATCCATACTACCCAAAGTAACCTATAGACTCAATGCAACTACTGTCAAATTTCAATGTCATTTTTCACAGAAATATAAAAAGAAAGCACTAATTTGTATGGAACCACAAAAGACCCCAAATAACCAAAACAGTCTTGAGCAAAAAGAACAAAGCTGGAGGCATCACACTTTATGATTTGAAACATTATAAATTAACAATAATTAAAACATTAAAGCATGGTATTGGCACAAAAACAGAAACACTGACCACTGGAATCAGACAGATGCTTCAGAAATAAACTCACCCATTTATAGTCCATTGATTTTTGAAAAGGGTGCAAAATACACACAATTAGGAGAGGACAGTGTCATCAATAAATAGGATCTGGAAACTGGTTATACACAGGCAGAATAAAATTAGACTCTTAAACCATATACAAAAATAAACTCAAAATAGAAAAAGGACTTCAGATCTGAAACTATGAAACTACAAGGAGAAAACAGGTCAGAACAATGATTTATTTGGATATAACCCCAACAGCACAGACAACAAACGCAAAAATAGACAAATGGGATGGCATTAAACTAAAAGTCACTGCACAGCAAAGGAAAAAAAGAAGTGAACAGACAACTCAGAGAATGCAAGAATATATGCAAACTATATCTGATAAGGGATTAATGTCCAAAATATAAAAGGGACTCAACTCATTAGCAAGGAAACAAATAGCTCAATTAAAAGATGGGCAAAGGACCTAAACAAATATTTCTTAAAAGAAGATATATATGAATGACCAATAGGTACACGATAAATGTTCATTACTAATCATTAGGGAAATACAAATTAAAACACAACAATATATAATCTTGTGTCTGCTAGAACGGCTTTTATCAAAAAGATGAATAGTAACAACTATGGGAGAGGAGGCAGAAAAAATAGAACTCTTATACAGGCATATCTTGGGGATATTGCAGTTTTGATTCCAGACCATGGTAATAAAACACATACTGCAACAATAGAGGCACAAGAGTATTTTGGTTTCTAAGTGCATGTAAAGTCATGTTTACAGTATACTGTAGTTTATTAAGTATGCCATAGCATTATGGCTAAAAAGACAATGTATGTATCTCAGTTAAAAGTACTTTATTGGCTGGGCGCGGTGGCTCATGCCTGTTTTCCAGCACTTTGGGAGGCTGAGGTGGGTGGATCACAAGGTCAAAACCAGCCTGACCAACATAGGGAAACCCCATCTCTATAAAAATACAAAAATTAGCTGGGTGTGCTGGTGCTCACCTGTAATCCCAGCTACTCAGGAGGCTGAGACAGGAGAATCGCTTGAACCCAGGAGGTGGAGGTTGCAGTGAGCCAGGATAGTGGTTACTAAAGGTCTGGGTGGCTGTAACAAATTAGTGAAATAACACAACAAATTTTGCTACAATCATTGATCCTTCCTTTCACAAAGAATGTTTTTTATTATAATTTAAGCTCTGGGATACACGTGCAGAACATGCAGATTACATAGGTATACATGTGTCATGGTGGTTTGCTGCACTCTTCAACCCATCATCTACATTAGGTATTTCTCCTAATGCTATCCCTCCCCTAACTACGCCCCCTACACCCCAGCAGGACCTAGTGTGTGATGTTTCTCTCCCTGTGTCCACGTGTTCTCATTGTTCAACTCCCACTTATGAGTGACAACATGTGGTGTTTGGTTTTCTATTCTTGTGTTACTTTGCTGAGAATGATGGTCATCCAGGTCCCTGCAAAGGACATAAACTCATCCTTTTTTATGACTGTACAGTGTATGCATGGTGTATATGTGCCACATTTTCTTTATCTAGTCTATCATTGATGGGCATTCGGGTTGGTTCCAAGTCTTTGCTATTGTGAACAGTGCCACAATAAACATACATGTGCATGTGTCCTTATAATAGAATGGTTTATAATCCTTTGCGTATATACCCACTAATGGGATTGCTGGGTCAAATGACATTTCTAGTTCTAGATACTTGAGGAATCACCACACTGTTTTCCACAATGGTTGAACGTATTTACACTGCCACCAACAGTGTAAAAGCGTTACTATTTCTCCACATCCTCTCCAGCATCTGTTGTTTCCTGACATTTTAATGATCTCCATTCTAACTGGCATGAGATGCTATCTCATTGTGCTTTTGATTTGCATTTCTCTAATGACCAGTGATGATGAGCTTTTCTTTTTTTTTCATATGCTTGTTGGCTTCATAAATGTATTCTTTTGAGAAGTGTCTGTTCGTATCCTTCGCCCATTTTTTGATGGGTTTTTTTTGTTGTTGTTGTTGTAAATTTGCTTAAGTTCTTTGTAGATTTTGGCTATTAGCTCTTTGTCAGTGGATAGATTGCAAAAATTTTCTCCCATTCTGTAGGTTGCCTATTCACTCATGATAGTTTCCTTTGCTGTGCAGAACTCATTAGTTTAATTAGATCCCATTTGTCAATTTTGGCTTTTGTTGTTATTGCTTTTAGTCATGAAGTCTTTGCCATGCCTATGTCCTGAATGGTAGTGCCTAGGGTTTCTTCTAGGGTTTTTATGGTTTTAGGTTTACGTTTAAGTCTTTAATCCATCTTGAGTTAATTTTTGTATAAGGTGTAAGGAAGGGATCCGGTTTCAATTTTCTATATATGGCTAGTCAGTTTTCCCAACACCACTTATTAAATAGGGAATCCTTTCCCCATTGCTTGTTTATGTCAGGTTTGTCAAAGATCAGAGGGTTGCAGATGTGTGGCATTATTTCTGAGGCCTCTGTTCTGTTCCATTTACCTATATATCTGTTTTGGTACCAGTACCATGCAGTTTTAGTTACTGTAGACTTGCAGTAGAGTTTGAAGTCAGGTAGCGTGATGCCTCCAGCTTTGTTCTTTTTGCTTAGGATTGTCTTGGCTATACATGCTCTTTTTGGTTCCATATGAAATTTAAAGTAGTTTTTTCTAATTCTATGAAGAAAGTCAGTGGTAGCTTGATGGGGATAGCATTGAATCTATAAATTACTTCAGGCAGTATGGCCATTTTCACGATATTGATTCTTCCTATCCATGAGCATGGAATCTTTTTCCATTTGTTTGTGTCCTCTCTTATTTCCTTGAGCAGTGGTTTGTAGTTCTTCTTGAAGAGGTCCTTCACATCCCCTGTAAGTTGTACTCCTAGGTATTTCATTGTCTTTGTAGCAATTGTGAATGGGAGTTCACTCATGATTTGGCTCTCTGTGTGTCTAATATTGGTATATAGGAATTCTTGTGATTTTTGCATACTGACTTTGTATCCTGAGACTGCTGAAGTTGCTTATCAGCTTAAGGAGTTTTTGAACTGAGATGATGGGGTTTTCTAAATATACTATAATATCATCTGCACACAGAGACAATTTGACTTCCTCTCATCCTATCATGTGATAGCTTTTGATCATTTAATAGCTTTTGATTCACAGTACACCCTCTTTCAAATTTGAAGTCAATCCTCTCAAAACCTGATGCTGTCTTATCAACTAAGTTTATGCAATATTTTAGTTTTTGTCACCATTTCAATAATGTTCACAGCATCTTCAGCAGGAGTAGTTCCCATCTCAAAAATCACTCTCTTTGCTTAATCATAAGAAGCAACACTTTATCTATTCAAGTTTTATCATGAAACTGCAGCAATTCAATCACCTCTTCAGGCTCCACCTCTATTTCTACTTATCCTGCTATTTCCACCACATCTGCAGTTACTTCTTCAACTGAAGTCTTCACCTTCTCAAAATTATCCACGAGGGCAGGAATCAACTTCTTCCAAACTCATGGTAAGGCTAATATCTTCCTTCTCCTGTAAATCTCAAATATTCTTAATGACATCTAGAATAATGAATTCTTTCCAGTAGGTTTTGAATTTACTTTGCCCAGATCCATCAGAGAAATCACTATCTATGGTAACTATAGTCTTACAAAATGTATTCATTAAATAATAATACCTGACAGTCAAAATAATGCTTTGATCCATGACCTGCAGAATAGATGTTGTGTTAGCAGATGTGAAAACAACATTAATCTCCTTGTAAATCTCTGTTGGAGCTCTTAGGCGACCAGGTGCATTGTCAGTGAGCAGTAATGTTTTCAAAGAAATCTATTTTTCTGAGAAGCAGGTCTCAACAGTGGGCTTAAAATATTCAGTACACCATGCTACAAATAAATGTACTATCATGCAGGTTTTGTTGTTCCATCTATAGAGCACAGGCAGAGTAAATTTAGCACAATTACAGAACCCTTAATATTTTCAGAATGATAAGAGAACGTTGGCTTTAACTTAAAATCCCCAGCTTCATTAGGCCCTAACAAGAGAACCTGTTCTTTAAAGGTTTGGAGCCAACCATTGACTTTTTTTTCTCTAGTTATGAAAGTCTCAGATGATACCTTCTTCCAATATAAGGCTATTTCATCTACATTAAAAATCTGTTCTTTAGTGTAGTCACTTTCAGCACTTATCTTAGATACGTCCTCTGGACAACTCCATCAGCACTTGATGCTTCACCATACACTTACATGTTATGGATAAGTGTCTTTCCCAAAACTTCATGAACCAGCCTCTGCTACCTTTAAACTTTTCTTCTGCAGCTTCCTTACTTCTCTCAGACTTCTTAGTATTGAACAGAGTTAGGGCCTTTCTTTGGATTAGGCTTTGGCTTGAGGGAATGTTGTGACTGGTTTGATCTTCTATTAAGATCACTCCAACTTTCTCCCTATCAGCAATGAGGCTGTTTTGCTTTCTTATCATTTGTGTATTCACTGGAGTAGCATTTTGAATTTCCTTCTAGAACTTTTCCTTTTATTCACAACTTTGCTGATGATTTGGCACAAGAGGCCTACCTTTCAGCGTATGGCAGTTTTCAACATGCCTTCCTCACTAAGCTTAATCATTTGTAGCTTTTGAGACATGTAACTGTTTCTTTTACTTGAATACTTAGTCCTTGCTGGGTTATTAATTGGTCTAATTTTCTGCTGTGTGTCTCAAGGATTAGGAATGCCTGAGGAGAAGGAAAGAGGTGGGGGAATGGCCCATTGGTGGAGCAGTCAGAACATACACAACATTTATTGATTAAATTCACCATCTTATATGAGTGCAATTCATGGTGCCCCAAACAATTACAATAGTAATATCAAAGATAACTTATCGGCCGGGCCCAGTGGCTCATGCCTGTAATCCCAGCACTTTGGGAGGCCGATGCGGGCAGATCACAAGGTCAGGGGTTCAAGAGCAGCCTGGCCAACATGGGAAAATCCCATCTCTACTAAAAATACAAAAATTAGATCCTTGAGGAATCGCCATACTGTTTTCCATAATGGTTGAACTAATTTACAATCCCACCAACAGTGTAAAAGTGTTCCTATTTCTCCACATCCTCTCCAGCACCTGTTGTTTCCTGACTTTTTAATGATTGCCATTCTAACTGGTGTGAGATGGTATCTCATTGTGGTTTTGATTTGCATTTCTCTGATGGCCAGTGATGATGAGCATTTTTTCATGTGTCTGTTGGCTGTATGCATGTCTTCTTTTGAGAAATGTCTGTTGCATTGGGAGTTACACCTGATGTAAATGACGAGTTGATGGGTGCAGCACACCAACATGGCACAAGTATACATATGTAACAAACCTGCACATTATGCACATGTACCCTAGAAGTTAAAGTATAATAATAATAATTTAAAAAAATAAAATAAAATAAAATAAAATAAAATTAGCCAGGTGTGGTGGCAGGTGCTTGTAATCCCAGCTACTCAGGAGGCTGAGGCAGGAGGATAGATTGAACCCAGGAGGCAGAGTTTGTGGTGAGCCGAGATCATGCCCCTGTACTCCAGCCTGGGTGACAAAGCAAGACTCCATCTCGGGGAAAAAAAAAAAAAAAAAAAAGATAACTCATCACAGATCACCATAACAGATATAATAATAATTTAAAATGTATAGATAGTTCAAGAATGATCAAAATGTAACACAGAGATACAAAGTGAGCACATACTGTCACCAATAGACTTGCTCAATGCAGTCTTTGCACAAACTTCCAATTTGCAAAAAAAAAAAAAAAATGTATCTGTGAAGCACAATAAAGCAAAGTATGATAAGACAAAATGAATTATGCTTATATATTATTGGTGGGAATGTAAATTAGTACAGTCATTATGGAAAACCTTATAGATGTTCCTCAAAAAACTAAAAAGAGAACTACCATGTGATCCAGTAATCCCATTTCTGCATCTATATCCAAAGAAAGTAAAATCAATATGTTGAAGAGATCTTTGCACATTCATGTTCATTGTGGCATATTCACAATAGCCAAGATATGGATTAAACCCAAATGTTCATCAATGGACAAATGGATGAAGAAACTATGGTCTAAATATACAATGGAATACTAGTCAGCCTTAAAAGGCAAGGAATTCCTGTTATTGGGGACAACATGGATAAATCTGAAGGACACTATGCTAAGTGAAATAAACCAGGAACAGAAAGAGAAATACGTCATGATCTCACTAATACGTGGAATGTAACAAAGCTGAACTCATAGAAGTAGAAAGTAAAATGATGGTTATCAGAGGCTGTAGGTGGTGGAGGATGGGAGGATAGGAATGGGGAGTTGCTGATCAACGGGTACAAAGATTCACATAGGAGGAATAGGTTTTGAGGTCTTTTGCACAGCGGGGTGACTATAGTCAATAATATTGTATTAAGTATTTCAAAATAGTTAAGAGAGTAAATTCCAAATGTCTCACCATAAAAATATAGGTAAACAATGTGAAGAATATGTTAATTAGCTTGATTTAATCATTCCACATTGTATACATCTATTAAAACATCACACTGTGCCTCATAAATGTATACAACGATTGTTAACCAAAAATAACATTTTTGTATATATTCTTGCAAGTATTTCAGAAATTATGTTAGACATTTCTTGATCTGACCAAAGAGGAAACATCTTGCTGAAACACACGTAAATTTAACCTTACAACTAGTTTGATGGCGGTGCCATCTAATGTTGTTACAACAGTTTAATTTAGGCAGGAGGCAAAATGTTCTACAAGACTTAAAACAGAAGATCCTCAAATAAAAACAGTTGATGTTTACATATATGTTTTATAATATATTATTATAAAAATAATTTTATCTCTCTACAGTATGTTGCATGAATTTTGGCTTGCTATTACTAAAAATTTTAGCAAAAATTGGTTATAAAAGCCAAACAAATCTAAATTTGGCTTTTAATACGACTGTCAATTTGTTTTTAATTTTTAGTGTAATTTTTCTAGATTGAAACAAATTGCATGTGAATATGTAACAAAAGTGACAATTCAGTAAAATATTTTAAAAATTATAAGGGAAACATTTGCATGACTAGAAAATATTTGCATGACTAGATACCCATATATGAATCCCAGTACTAATTTCTAGAGAAACTGTGTTCTGGTCCTTACCAATCAAAATACAACCTCATTCTTTATAATATCCCAGCATTGAAAAATATAAAAAGATGATCTTTAAAATGTAGCATGGCTCTAGATACTGATGTAAAAGATAGTAAAACTGCAATATAAGAGATAGTGCCTTATGTTAGAATTTTTTCTAATATTTTCAAAAATAAAGATCATTTATCATATTTGAACCTATTACAATCCTTGAGTATGTTGTATATAAAACATGGTTCACGCCTGACTGTTTTAAGAATTTCAATAAAAATTTCAACTGCAACTGCGTGAGCAGGTGTGATCCAGTTTAGGTAAATTAAGTAGAACCAGAAAGAAAAAGTCTATGATTAGAAAAAGAAAACACAGATAAAAATAATTGTAAAGTTTCTGTGAATTGTGATCAAGGAAATAAGGCTAATGTACAAAGGGGCTCAGGGGCAAACAGCCCACTTGTTGAAAAGGTCTGTCCTCATGCTTAGGGATGTTTCTGCTTCCCTGTACTGACCAGGCTTCTGCATGCATATACTGAGTGCCTGTTATGCCTCACAGAGAATCCTAACACTGGGCATACAGGCTGATTTTAAGGAACTTACACACAAGTGGCAGAGACAGTTATGAGGAACCCACAATTACAAAGATAGTACAGACAGGGTTATAACGGAGTTAAGTAAAGGAAATGTGGTTGCAAAGGGGGCTCTCCTAAGACAGTCATAGTGGATCAAAGGTTTACCTGAAGATTCTTGATCTCAGCCTTTATAAGTGAGAGTAAGCCAAGTGAAAGAGAAGGACAAAGATGTTCAGGGGGATGTGCAATGGCACCATGGCAAAAAACAAAAAAAGATCACGGTATGGTTCTTTTGATATGGCTGACAGTTTGGTGTATATGGGGAAATAAAAAGGGATGAGTCTTAGGTATTTTACTCTCTTTGTATCAATTGTGACTGGGAGTTTGCTCATGATTTTGCTCTCTCTATTATTGGTGGATAGGAATGCTTGTGATTTTTGCACATTGATTTTGTATCCTGAGACTTTGCCAAAGCTGCTTATCAGCTTAATGAGATTTGGGCTGAGACAATGGGTTGTCTAAATGTACAATCATGTCATGTGCAAACAAAGACAATTTGACCTCCTCTTGTCCTATTTGAATACCCTTTATTTCTTTCTCTTGCCCAATTGCCCTGGCCAAAACTTCCAATACTATGTTGAATAGTAGTGTTGAGAGAGGCCTTCCTTTCCTTGTGCCGGTTTTCAAATGGCATGCTTCCAGGTTTTGCCCATTCAGTATGATATTGGCTGTGGGTTTGTCATAAATAGCTCTTATTATTTTGAGATACATTCCATCAATATCTAGTTTATTGAAAGTTTTTAGGATAAAGGGGTGTTGAAATTTATCGAAGGCCTTTTCTACATCTATTCAGATGCAGATAAGATCATGTGGTTTTTGTCACTGGTTCTGTTTATGAGACGGATTAAATTTATTGATTTGCATATATTGAACCAGCCTTGCATCCCAGGGAAGAAGTGGACTTGACCGAGGTGGATAAGCTTTTTGATGTGCTGCTGGGTTCGGTTTGCCAGTATTTTATTAAGGATTTTCACATCGATGTTCATCTAAACACTGCTATAGCATCTCAAACACTGCTTTATCTGTGTCCCAGATATTCTGGTACATTGTGTCTTTGTTCTCATTGGTTTCAAAGAACTTATTTATTTCTGCCTTAATTTTGTTATTTACCCAGTAGTCATTCAGGAGCAGGTTGTTCAGTTTCCATGTAGTTGTGCGGTTTTTGTTGTTGTTGTTGTTGTTTTGTTTTTTTGGGGAGGAGACCACTTTTATTGCTTGTCTGGGTGGACGCCCAGGGTGGACAGGGCAGGAGGGGCTGGGGGCCTGTCCCGGACAATAAAGGCGCCCTCAGCGGATGTGGGCCATGTCGCCAAGGAAGGGCATCTTCATGCAGCTGGTGCAGAGCTGGTCCATCCAGAGGGGCGCCTGGTGCTGCAGCGGGGTGGGGCGCAGGTAGACGGTGAAGTCCACACGGTAGTTGAGCAGGCAGCTGAGGGAGGCCATGTAGAGGTCAGAGAAGTGCACGAGGCATCTCAAGAAGTAGGTGGGGTTGTGGAAGGTGCGGAAGATGCTGCCGAACTGCGCGCTGAACATGGCCTTGGTGACGCACCTCAGCTCCTGCCGTTCTTTCATCCGGGCAGCTAGCACCTGCCTGGACTCCGCGTCCTGATAGGTCTGCATGCGCTCCAGCAGCCCCCTGAGTGCTTGCTGCCACGTCAGCCAGTGCATGTACTGCTCTGTGTTGATGATGCGGATCTCACGCTCCAGCTCAGAGATAATGGCGCCCGTGCGCCAGCCGTGCCACAGCATGAGATCCACCAGGTCACTATAGAGGTGGTCCCCGAAGTAGAGCACGCGGGGGCCACGCCATTCCGTCAAGCGAAGGAAGTCAAACAGGTTTCCCTGCCGATAGATCTTGCCCTTTTCCAAGCGGGTGATCCGGTCCCACTGAAGCGAGCCCTTCTCATCGAGTTTTCTGAAAGGCTTGCGCCAGTCAGTGAAAAAGCTGGGCTTGTCTGCCTGGACAATGACCACATCGAAGAGCTGGCGCCAATCGGGACCCACCGTGTGCCACATCCCTTAGTCTACGAAGCTGAAAGGACTGTTGGTGATGAGGTACAGCTGTTTCCCATGGGCCACCAGGCGACTCAGGACGGCAAACGTCTCGTCCTCTCTCAGGATGTACTTCTCCATGTCCTGCTGGATCCACTATTACATGAGGCCCTTCATATGCACGTCTGGGATGGCGTCCGTCACGTCCTTGTAGAGGTGCGCTTCGTCAAACTCCAGGCTGTGGCCCAGGAAGTAGTCCACCACGCAAGACAGCAGAGCCATCTCCGGCAGCGAGAAGATGTCCATGAACTGCTTAATGGAGGGACCCTTGCCATAGAAGCCACTCATCTGGTATAGTGGGATGTGCTGGGTGCCCCCATACAGCTCGATCACTTCCTCGTCTGGCACAGGCTGGAGGCCCCTGTAGGCTGTCCCCAGCTGCACGTAGTGGAAGGCGTCAATCTTTATCAGAAGGCTCTTCTGAATGTCATAGTGGAGGCCACGGATGGCAGAGCTGGGGTTGTAGTCATACTTCTGAATCCCCCCTGGGTACTTGTAGTGCTCGATCAGGATGTCACGGGCGGCGCTGAAGATCTCGGGGTGCAGTACATCTGCATACTGGGCCAGAGTGTAGTCGTAGTCAAAGCCATAGACCTCAACGTCACGCAGGCTGATCTCGTTGTTGGCGTAGATGACTGCTGGGTTCAGGAGACTGCAGACCTCGGGGGGCAGGAGGTCGTGCACCAGTCTCCTCACGTCCTGGTAGCGAGCCCATAGGTGCACGCTGAGGTCGGCGCCGCCTGTGGGTGCCTGGGCGGGAGCGGATCGCGGGGCGCCGAGGCAGTGGGCGCCGGGACCTGGGGGTCCGCAGCCAGGGCAGGAGGGCCAGGACGAGGCAGCTCGCGGCCGGCCGTGGCCTCCACACAGCAGCCAGAGCCGAGCGGCTCCCCCCAGCCCCGCACCCGCCATGCCCACTGGGCGCCGCCGGCACCCGCCGCCCGCCACCGGCACTGCCCTGGGCCCTCCCGCTGCCCGCCTACTCAGTTGTGCGGTTTTGAGTGAGATTCTTAATCCTGAGTTCTAACTTGATTGCACTGTGGTCTGAAAGATTGTTGGTTATGATTTCCATTCTTTTGCATTTGCTCAGGAGTGTTTTACTTTCAATTACCTGGTCAATTTTAGAATAAGTACAATATGGTGCTGAGAAGAATGTATATTCTGTTTATTTGGGATGGAGAGTTCTGTAGATGTCTATTGGGTCCGCTTGGTCCAGAGCTGAGTTCAAGTTCTGAATATTCTTCTTAATTTTCTGTCTCATTGATCTAATACTGACAGTGGGGTGTTAAAGTCTCCCACTATTACTGTGTGGGAGTCTAAGTCTCTTTGTAGGTCTCTAAGAACTTGCTTTATGAATCTGGGTGCTCCTGTATTGGGTGCATATATATTTAGAATAGAGAGCTCTTCTTGTTGCATTGATCCCTTTACCATTATTTAATGCCCTTCTTTGTCTTTTTAGATCTTCGTTGGTTTAAATTCTGTTTTATCAGAGACTAGGATTGCAACCCTTGCTTTTTTTTTTTTTTTTTTTTTCTTTCCATTGACTTGGTAAATATTCCTCCATCCCTTTATTTTGAGCCTATGTGTGTCTTTGCATGTGAGATGGGTCTCCTGAATACAGAATACAGCATACTACTGATGGGCCTTGATTCTTTATCCAGTTTGCCAGTCTGTGTCTTTTAATTGGGGCATTTAGCCCATTTACATTTAAGGTTAATATTGTTATATGTGAATTTAATCCTGTCATTATGATGCTAGCTGGTTATTTTGCCTGTTAGTTGATGCAGTTTCTTCACAGTGTTGATGGTCTTTACAATTTGGTATGCTTTTGCAGTGGCTGGTACCAGTTTTTGCTTTCCATATTTAGTGCTTCCTTCAGGAACTCTTGTAAGGCAGGCCTGGTGGTGACAAAATATCTCATCATTTGCTTCTCTGTAAAGGATTTTATTTCTCCTTTGCTTATGAAGCTTAGTTCGGCTGGATATGCAATTCTGGGTTAAAAACTTTCTTTAAGAATGTTGAATATTGGCCCCACCTCTCTTCTGGCTCGTAGGGTGTTTTGCAGAGATATCTGCTGTTGGTCTGATGGGCTTCCCTTTGTGACCAGACCTTTCTCTCTGGCTGCCCTTGATACTTTTTCCTTCGTTTCAACCTTGGTGAATCTGACAATTATGTGTCTTGTGGTTGCTCTTCCCAACCACTGCTATTCAACATAGTATTGGAAGTTCTGGTCAGAGTAGTCAGCAAGAGAAAGATATAAAGGCTGTTCATATAGGAAGAGAGGAAGTCAAATTGTCTCTGTTTGCAGATGACATGTTTGCATGTTTAGAAAACCCCATCGTCTCAGCCCAAAATCTCCTTAAGCTGATAAGTAACTTAAGCAAAGTCTCAGGATACAAAATCAATGTGCAAAAACCACTAGCATTCCTATACACCAATAACACACAGAGAGCCAAATCATGAGTGAACTCCCATTCACAATTGCTACAAAGAGAATAAAATATCTAGGAATACAACTTACAAGGGATGTGAAGGACTTCTTTAAGGAGAACTACAAACCACTGCTCAAGGAAATAAGAGAGGACATAAACAAATGAAAAAACATTCCATGCTCTTGGATAGGATAGGAAGAGTCAATATCATGAAAATGACCATACTGCCTGAAGTAATTTATAGATTCAATGCTATCCCCAACAAGCTACCATTGACTTTCTTCACAGAATTAGAGAAAACTATGTTAAATTTCACATGGAACCAAAAAAGAGTATTTGTAGCCAAGACAATCCTAAGCAAAAAGAACAAATTACAGGCATCATGCTACCTGACTTCAAACTATACTACAAGGCTACAGTATGAAAGCAGCATAGTACTGGTAGAAAAACAGATATATAGACCAATGGAACAGAACAGAGGCCACAGGAATAATACCACACATCTACAACTGTCTGATCTCTGACAAACCCAGCAAAAAAAGCAATGGGGAAAAGATTCCCTATTTAATAAATGATGTTGGGAAAACTGGCTAGCCATATGCAGAAAACTGAAACTGGACCCCTTCCTTACACTTTATACAAATATTAACTCAAGATGAATTAAAGACTTAAGCATAAACCTAAAACCATAAAAACTCTAGAAGAAAGCCTAGGCAATACCATTCAGGACATAGGTATGGGCAAAGACTTAATGACTAAAACATCAAAAGCAATGGCAACCAAAGTCAAAATTGACAAATGGGATCTACTTAAACTAAAGAGCTTCTACGCAGCAAAACAAACTGTCATCAGAGTGAACAAGCAACCTACAGAATGGGAGAAAATTTCTATCCATCTGACAAAGGGCTAATATCCAGAATCTACAAAGAACTTAAACAAATTTACAAGAAAAAACAACCTCATCAAAAAAATGAGTGAATGATAAACAGACACTTCTCAAAAGAAGACATTTATGCAGCCAACAAACACAAGAAAAAAAAAAAAGCTCATCATCACTGGTCATTAGAGAAATGCAAATCAAAACCACAATGAGATACCATCTCAGGCCAGTTAGAATGGCCATTATTAAAAAGTCAGGAAACAACAGATGCTGGAGAGGATGTGGAGAAATAGAAATGCTTTTACACTGTTGGTGACAGTGTAAATTAGTTCAACCATTGTGAAAACAGCATGGCAATTCCTGAAGGATCTAGAACCAGAAATACCATTTGAACCAGAAATACCATTTGAACCAGCAATCCCATTATTGGGTATATACCCAAAGGATTATAAATCAGTCTCCTATAAAGACACATATACATATATGTTTATTGTAGCACTGTTCACAACAGCAAAGACTTGGAACCAACACAAATGTTCATCAATGATAGACTGGATAAAGAAAATGTAGCACATATACATCATGGAATACTATGCAGGCATAAAAAAGGATGAGTTCATGTCTTTTGCAGGGACATGGATGAAGCTGGAAACCATCATTCTCAGCAAACTACCATGAGAACAGAAAACCAAACACCACATGTTCTTACTCATAAATGGGAGTTGAACAATGAGAACACATGGACACAGGGAGGGGAACATCAGACACTGGGGCCTGTGGGGGTGTGGGAGGCTAGAGGAGGCATAGCATTAGGAGAAATGCCCAATGTAGATGGGTTGATGGGTGCAGCAAACCTCGATGGCACTATGTAACAAACCTGCACATTTGCACACATACCCCAGAACTTAAAGTTAAAAAAAAAAAAGAAAATATGGCACATATACATCATGGAATACTATGTAGCCAAAAAGGGATGAGTTCATGTCCTTTGCAGGGACATAGATGAAGCTGGAAACCATCATTCTCAGCAAACTAACACAGGAAGAGAAAACCAAACACTGCATGTTCACTCACAAGTGGGAGTTGATCAGTGAGAATGCATGGACACAGGGAGGGGAACATCACACACTGGGGCTTGTCAGGGTGTGGGGGGGCTAGGGGAGACACACTGGGGCCTGTCAGGGTGTGGGGGGCAGAGGGAGGGATAGCATTAGGAGAAATACCTAATGTAGATGACAGGTTGATGGGTGCAGCCAACCACCATGGCATGTGTATACTTATGTAACAAACCTGCACTTTCTGCACACGTATCCCAGAACTTAAAGTATTTAAAAAAAAAAAAAAAAAAGAGGCCAAAAGTGAAAGAAAAGTTTCAATCAACTAGATGATAAGGGCTTGCCTAAATTAAGGCAGTTGCAATGGGGAAAAAAGAGGAGATGCAATAATGAAAAAAATTTTTTAAAAAGCAATAGACTTTGATAGTTGGTGGTATGTGTGAGCTAAAGAAGGTACATATAGGATGATTCCTTATTTCTGAATTGAGGGACTGGGTGAATAGCAGTTCCACCTATCAAGATAGGGGATAAAGAGAAAGAGTTGGAATTTAATTCATATCAACTTTATTTTAATGGGATCTCATATTTAATTTTGTTCTGAGTTTTCCCACTGAATTTCCAATAACACTATTATCACCAACTTCATTGGATAAAGTGTCTGCCAAATCTATACACTGAGACTCCACAGTAAACATCTTGAAATATGGAAGGTAAAACATTTGTGGGTTTGTGGAATCAAGTTGCTATCAACAATAGGATTGTCCGCGATAAAAAAGAATTACAAAATTTGTTCTTGCTTTCTCTTTTACCATAACATATATATTTAGGCTCAAAATATAATCATGTCATTATCTGAAAGGATTCCGGGTAGAAAACCCTTCAATCAAAATTACTTATTTCTCTAGCTCTGTCACAAGTTTGCAGTGATTTTGTCACAATGCTGAATTTTCCAAGCAACAAAACCAAAAGGTTATTTACTAAACATGAAGATGCCAACTATTTTTCTTCCTTTGTTGATTTCCCTCTTGAAACTGTAAATAGACACCCTATTCCCTGAAAACTTGTTGTTATCAGTCAGCTTCTTTCATACCATACTTTATACCATATGCTTCTCTAGTGAGTTTATTCAATCATTCTAAAGGGCAACATCTATTTCTTTCCCTTCTGCTCAAAATCTTTGCAAACTATAAATTTATATAATTCAAGAGCTAGGAAAAACGGCAAGGCAAAAATCCCCTACACATGAAACAGGATCATGGCAAATAAATGAGTGTATCTGTAATTATGCATTAAAGAGTCTATCCATAATTGTTCATTAAAACAACCAAACACAAGCATAAAAATTTGAAAGGAAATAAAAGAGGCAAGACAAATAATGGCTAGTGATAGATAAGAGTAAACCCTAAGAAATCCTGACAATTATTTCATGTGGAAGTCAATTAAGGTTTCTCAAAATGAAGTCAAGATGAATGTGTCTTAAATGTGATAGTGAGTAAAAGAACAACACATAAAAAGATTCCATGTAGCCTGGTTCCATTTACATAAATTTCCAAAACCGTATTGTCTAGGAATGCACACACAGGTGGCTAAGCAAGAAAGATAATCAAGGGCGTTTTAACCACAGAATTAATATGGTGGTATCCACTGTCTGAGATGAAAGAATATCTGGGAGAAAGGACCTTCTGAAACCTGTTGATGTTCTCATTTTTGACCTGGGATGCGTTAAAGAGATATTTGCTTTGTAACAATTCATTATACTATACCTTGATTTTTTTTGCACTTATCTGTGTCTTATATTTCATAATAGACATTTTTCTTAATTTAACAAATAAAAGAACATAGCACAGATAAGTACACTCAAAAACCGTTTCTTCCTACATACAGGTTATCATCAAGCTGTGCAAAATTCTTACCTGACAAGTTTATTGGAGCAATTTCAATAGACTCATTCAGAAAAAAAAAAAATAGATAAAGCCATGGAGGACAATATATAACAAAAGATAATGAACCAAAGAATGTTTCATTTTTCTGAAAAACATTACTTGCATGAACATTTTTCAAAAATAGGAAGAGCCTGAAACTTTATAAGCTTCTCCAATTCTCAACAATGTGTATGTCAAACTGTTTAATTCTATCACCCCAACATTGCTGAATTTCAATATTCTGACCAGAACCTATTTTGACCAGAAACAAAATATTTGTTTAACTTAATGATAAAGGGTATACATATACATAAAGGGTATACATAATGATAAAGGGTATACACTTTACATATTTCCTATAAAACAATGTTATTACAGGTTTAAGCCAAGATATGCAATATGTCTTTGTCATCCTGAATTTCATATTATTTTATTTATAATATAACCAAAAAACCTAGAATTATTTCCATGGAAAATTATATTAATCATACCATAAAAATATAAACTGTAATAAGAAATTACATTAAAATAATCTTTGAAACATCAAGACTGAAAATAATTATTCTCAGTAAAGAACAGAAGCAAACACCAAAGGATAATTTGAGTACTTTAGCTTGCTCCTCTACCACACCCCACAATTTCCCTTAGTACTCATCAGTCTCTCCTAAGTAAAACAGTCAAAATCAAATGAAGGAAGGAAGGAAGGAAGGAGGCAAGGAAGGAGGGAGGGAGGGAGGGATCCTTGGTATGCAGCTTAAGGCAACCGATCCAGTACTTTCTTGTACACTGTTTATGTCCTGCTATTTCTCAAATTATTTGCTAAGTACACACCAATTTATCTTTATTAAACATGCTATATTTTAAAAATATCCTCATCCATATTGTTCAGGCACAAGGTCTAATTTTCAGTCTATTTTAAACTACCCTCTAAAATTATGATAGGTATGATCTGACAGTTACAGTTTACAGAGATCTTACCAAATAAATTAACTAAAGCTTCAGTCCTGTGGCTTGGTAATCACCAGCCCATAGACAATGCATCAGAGAGTTCCCAGATTTAATTAATGAAAATGAACTTGGAAAAGCTTCTTTGGTATTCAAACATATACATCAGTGCCTACCACGTTTGGTTACAATTTGCCCCCATCCTGCAGTAAGGCCCAATATGCAGTGAAAGAAAACACACTTAAGAGCAACCATTTTTCTTCGTAAGATTAGTCCAGTTTCTATGAACTAGAATTTATTTTTTTTGGTCCAGACGTACCAGATCTGAAGAACATTGAATAATTTCAGGTGACATGAATATCAAAGGTCAAAGGAAAACAGATTCTTAGGGCTAAAAGACACTTTCAAATCATCAAGTAAAAGTATCAGTTCAACACTGTACCATATTTCAGTCATTCAGCCTTTATGGAACTTAAACAAAACTTGAACATTTTTGGAGCTGATGAGTATGTATAGTTATATATACAGTATGATTCCATTTACATAAACTTCAAAAACTGAGAACACTTGTTTGCAAATGATCACTTTAGCATGTGAAGAAGAGGTGGCTAGTCAGAGCCATTCCTTCATTAGCCCTTGTTTTATTGGTAGGCAGGATACTACCCCTTAAAGCATCACCAGGGACTGGTTTCATGCAAGACAATTTTTCCACAGATGGGAGACAGATAGCTTCCAGATGAAACTGTTTCACCTCAGATCATCAGGCATTAATTAGTCTCATAAGGAGTGCACGACCTAGATCCCTTACATGTGCAGTTCACCACAGGGTTCACGTTTCTTTGAGAATCTAATGCCCCCAGTGATCTAACAGGAGGAGGAGTTCAGGTGATAATGCCGGCTGGTCCCTGCTCACCTCCTGCAGTGCTGCTCAGTTCCTAACAACGCACACACTGGTATCTAGCCATGGCCCACAGTTTGGGGAGCCCTGCCTTAAAGGCAGGAAGCTGGTCCCTCACTTCCTATCCTATTTTATGGACTTTCTTCCACTACCTGTCTCTGACCCATGCTGTGTTCCCCATCTAGCTTCTTTGAGATATTTGAAGAGTCATAAAAAGCAATACTTGTTCATATCTGTATAGTAAACCTTATGTGTGTAACCAGATTTCAAAACGAAGGTGAGAGGTACTTCAAACCCCTAATAGCCATGCTGTGACAGACATTACTGAGGTCTTAATAGTAGAACATAATGCCCCTACCCTCAAATAATTTACAGACTAAATGAGGCACAAAGAATTGCAGCTGATAAGAAAAAAAACTGTGTACTAGACACAGTAGTTGGCTCTACCTGTAGGAGACACAAAGTTTTGATAAGAGAGAACATTTAATTCAAATCCTGAAAGATTTGTAGATATTACAGGTGAATGAGAAGAGAAAGGGCAACCCCAGTCAAAGAGACATGAGCAAAGGCGAGAGGCATGAATCAGCAGGTAAAAGTTAGAATGTTTCTTTTTATCTTCACTTGCTACTCTCCACTGCACATTGATGGTGAGCAGCAACTCTGTATAAAAGAACGAACCTAGGACAAACTGATAGAACTCTGTTTATAGAACAGACTATAAAGTTAAGCACATTTTCAGTGGAAAAAAGTAACTAAAAAGTATAGGGGTATGGGGGTAGTAAGTGGTAGTAAGTGATCATTTTTCCATTCACAACACGTGGACAATAGATAGGGCTCCTAAGCAACATTAACTACCTTTAGGTGATTGAAAGTCTTCTGGTCTATTTCTTGAACTATTGTCTTCCCATTGTCCTTTTCCCTCATGTTTCCCACCTCTCAGAGCATCCTTCGGTCACAGTTTAACACCTCCTCCAAGAAGTCTTCCCTAATCCCAGGTGTATGTCATAGGACACTGCCCATTGCTTTCATAGTCCCTCGTACTTCCCCAAGATAGAATTTATTACTCTGCTTTGGAATTCTGTTATTTATCTCCTCGATCAAGCTATAAGGTTCACGGGGGAGTTGACCTTATCGTTTCTAGTGTGTATCCAGAGACAAAAACATCCCTTGGCTCGCAGTAGGAGCCCGATAAATATTTATGGAGTTAATATTAAGCAATAAGTTAGATAATTAATGTTCCAAGAAAACTAATTTTTTAGGTAGACTATTTAATGACAAATTGTGTATGTGTTTTTCAATGGGTAGGGAAATATAAAATTCCGAATTAAATTTTTACTAGAAATAATTGTGATATAAATGGAATAAACTGAAACAGAGCTAGAAAATGTATCTTGACAGACAAAAAAAAAAAGTATTAATAGTAATGCTTAGTAACTTTGCATACAGATATAAAGGGCTGATGTTCAGCTGAAGCATACCTGTAAGATGTTTCAAATGTTTATAGCTAGAATTTCCTCTGATTGGTCAGTGCTGGTCAGGTGCCTGTATTACATCAGTTGTCGAATATTTTCAATAATACCCCTATATAGACATAAATGAAAAAACACAGATAAGTGTCTTCTGACAAAATTACTAATGGTCATGCTAAAAAGTGATTTGAATCCCATTATTGATTTTTGTATCAGTGCTTTTGAAACTATGTACTTGTGACCCAAGGGAGTTACAGAGACATCACTGACGCGTGGGAAAGTTGAGGCTCTCATCTCAAACCCCCAACCCTTTGTCAGAGCAGGTGGGTCACTGGCTGATCTCATCCTCCTAAGTCACCTCTCTCTCAGAGAATTGAATACAACGCTGTTTCTTTGCTATTCCTTTCCTTATATAGATTAGGAGGCACTCTGGGCTGTGTGTGTGTGTGTATGTATGTGTGTATGTGTATGTATGTGTATATGTGTGTGTGTGTGTGTGTATAATAAGAGTTCCTTGATTCCACAAGGATGATTACAAGCTGTTAGAACTCTTTTAAACATTCATTTACATAGATTTATAAATGCAAATAAGTATTAACTAACTATAAAGTTGCTGCCTTTATACTACTAATAAAGACTGTCTATACTCATTCATTATTGGAAATTGTGAAGACATATCTTCTTATTTTGTATCAATCTGCTTCTTTATCCTACAAGGATCATACAAAATTAATAAATTCAGTGTTACCTAAATTTTAAAGCATTACTCTATTACTTTTCCATACTGAAGATCACTATCTCAGAGAAACAAAACTATAAGTAGTAAATATAAGCAAAAATTATATTTATATGGTTCATATCAGATCAAAGAAATGTTCTCATTTGGGATCCTATAAAACTGAGAGCCCCCAGTATTTTTTTATTATTATTACATTGAGACAGAAAGCACCCCTGGGAAAAACCACCTTCAGATCAGCTACTAAGTCAGGCTTCAGTTTTTCCTCCTATCATTTCATCGAGCTATCTGAATTTTTATATTCATTGAAGTAGACCTTTGACTGTCTGCCAAGTATGCTTTTCCTTTAGGGAATCACTTTCTCCATAGTAATCCTTTCATTCATATGATTCATGTGAAGCTGACTCAGCTTCAGGAAGGAGCACTTGCCTCAAGCCAGAACAATCAAAAATGCCTCTGGAACTTTTCCTAAAGCTATATATAAAAGCACTCTAGGATCCTATAAGATCTTTAAATTAAGGATCATGTACCCTGAAGCTGCAGGGGCATTTCCCACTATGTAAGGTGTGTGCCTGAGAATGAAACCAACACAGAGAAATGCGGATCTGAGAGATGGTACACAATGTGTTCAACAGTAAGTCAATAAGGACTAGCATGGACTAGAGAAAGATTTAGTTAGTTAGTAGTTAGTTAGAGACAGTCTCGCTCTGTCACCCAGGCTGGAGTGCAGTGGCATGATCTCGGCTCGCTGCAACCTCTGCCTCATGGGTTCAAGTGATTCTCCTGCCTCAGCCTCCCAAGTAGCTGGGATTACAGGCGCCTGTGACCATGCCCGGCTAATGTTTGTATTTTTAGTAGAGATGAGATTTCACCATGTTTGCCAGGATGGTCTCGAACTCCTGACCTCAGGTGATCCATCCGCCTCGACCTCTCAAAGTACTGGGATTACAGGTGTGAGCCACCCATGCCTGGCCAAAAGATGCTTTCTGTAAAACATCTTGGAAGCATCACTTTGCTTTTTTTTTTTTTTCTTAATCTACAAAAGGAAGTTTTCTTCTCTTATTAGAATATAATTTTATAAGTTTCAAAATGGGAAGGCATCACATTAGTCATCCATAGTAACCATGTAAATATATAAAGAAAAGAGGGAAAATAAATGTCCTCTTAAAGGAAAAGTACTATTTCATCCAAGAAATAGAATTCCTACTTTATTTAAAGTTTCTTTCTGTGCATTAGCTAAATCACTACTTGCAGTCATTTCCTTTCTCCCTTTATCAGCTGCATCATCATTGTACCAAGAAAAATCTTAGGCCCTCCCAGAGACAGTCTATTCTGGAATGATGCCAAAATGCATAAAATAACAAGCAGTCTAGCAAACACAAGAGGTGAACAGCTGAGCTGAGAGCATGGCAGAGTGAAAAGACAAACAAGTAAAAGAATTTATTGAAAAAGATTTTTATGAAAATGTCTAGCACAGAGCACAGCACAAAATAGGTACTCTATATTCCATCTCTATCTACTCAGCCAATTTCTAGAGAACCAATCACTTACTACCTACATTTATTTTTCCCTGGTTGCTAATATTTATTGCCATTTCTGGAAGGATCTGCTGAGCAGAAAGTCTCTTTGTGCAAAAGCTGAGTAAACTCCAAAGAGTTAGGGTGGCTTAGCAAGACAAAAAAACAAGGTCAGGCACCTGGAATCACAGGGTTACGAGGCTGGTGTATCTTCCAAGGCAGATCTAGGTCTGCCTTCTGTGAGACTGTGCACTGTCCACTGAATCACATCTGACATTCACTCGGGTGAGGGGTGAGAAGATGGCTGAAGAGGGCAGATCAAACTTGCTAGACAGGTATAGGGACCTTGGACTCCAGATAGGAGACCAATCAGCACACCTGAATCTGTGGCAGGGAGCTCAGGTAAGAAGTGTTTATGAGCCCAGCTACAAACCTCTCCTGCACACCTCTACCACATACTAAAGGAATTGTAAGGAGAAAAGAAGCAATAAATCAGCAGCAAGCAAAGGTGAACCTGACAGCAGGCAGGGAAGGAAAAGAGGGTTCATAAATTCACAATCCCTATTCTGATCAAACTTAAGAAAAATCTGAGCTCCAAAAATTCTTGAACTTCTCTCGTTTGAGTGTGGCAGGGCATGCTATTTCTGGTGTTTGACCTTAGAACCTTGTCCCCTTTCTGATTTGAACAGCACTGTCATTGAGCAGCCTACCACAGACATGCACAATTAAATCACTCCTTAAGAGCCATTAGTATGGCAAAAACAATTGCTACCAAGGTTAATTTCTTTAGTAACCTTTAAATTTATTCTAGACATAAGTCACCAAGTGTATATCAATAATTATTTGATTTGTAGATGTTTCTGACAAAGCAGAATAAAGAACCATCTTTCAAGATACATGATAAATGAAACAACAGACCCAAAGAGTAACTGGAATATTCCTTCTTATCCTAAAGTAGGAACATTTCAAAGTTATCGATTCTCGTGGTCAAGAGATTATTGCCACAATTTCCAAAAAAATTTTAAGCTCATTGATCGTGATATCAGTCTCATTTTGATGCAAAGAAGTGAGAAAATACATAAAGCAAACAAATGTGTCAATGTCGCAAAGTAAACTAATGAACAGAGACATTTAAACAACACCACAGGTTTTCATTATGGAAAACCAAAATAATTAGCAGTTTCCACTGAAAACGCCTCCTACTTTTTACAAATCATTAAACAGAAACACTTTTGTCATGAAATTACTGTGCAATTCTATTTTTCTTTCATAATGTTCTTTTTCTTCTAATGTTTCAAAATAATGGCTTAAGTAGCCATTAGTGCTTTAAACCTTGTGTAACTTTCACAATTTAAATTCAAAAGACACACACTCATGTTTATAGAGGAGAGTGTGAAAGTAAGGCGGGGCAAAGGCAGAATGTTGAGGAAAAGGGTGGAATGATTGGAAAACTCACTCTCCAGGATGGATACCCCACCTTACCTGATGCAGTAATTACACATTGCATGTCTGTATCAAAACTTCTCCTGTACCCCAGAAATATATACAACTACTGTATACCAAAGAAATTACAGTAAGAAATGTTTTTTAAAAAGAAAAGAAAACTCATCTTCCAAAGGAACTAGGTTGCATTTTTAACCCAGCTCCTTTTAAGCCTGTACTGCCTTGAGATAAACAAATGATATTGGAGGCAAAAACTCTTGATTTGAAGTCGCTATATGTTGTTAGACATTCCTGCAATAGTAAATTTTATCTGTGAACTTGACTGGATCGCAGGATGCCTAGATAATTGAGTTAAACATTTTTCCTGAGTGTGTCTGGGAGGGTGTTTCCAGAAGAGATCAACATTTGATCAGTACTGAGTAAAGCAGATGGCCCTCCCCAAGTGGGTGGGTATTGTCCTATCTGTTGAGGGCCTGAATAGACAAAAAGGTGGAAGGAGAGACTCGCCCTCTCTCTGCCTGACGCTTTAGCTGGGACATTGATTTTCTGCCCTTGTTGTTCCTGGTTCTTAGGTCTTCTGTCTCAGACTGGAATCTACAGCACTGGCTCTCTGGCTCTTAGGCCTTCAAACTACACCACCAGTTTTCCAAGTTTTCCAGCTTTGGGGTATCTCAGCCTCTATAATTGTGTAAGCCAATACATTATAATAAGTCTTTCTATATACAGTATATTATCTATAGATAGGTATATCTATATCTGTCTTCTACTAGTTCTGTTTGTTCTTCTTCTGGTTTTGTTTCTCTGGAGAACCCTGATTAATAGGATTCCTGATAGTCCGTATCTATGCTTTTGTTTCTCTTAAGAGGACATGTGTGCTTAGGTCTGAGCAAGTTATTTTTTTTAGCAACATGAAAAAAGAACAAATTATTAAAAATTACATTGTAACTCTAAATGTTAATATCACCACGCCATAGCTTCCTAGTAATTACAAACTGAAGGTATGTATACCTCTTAAAATTTCAGAGATTAAACCAAATGATTCATCTATTTTAAGGGAATCAAAGCAGATACATGATTGTCTGATAGAACTCAAAGTTGACATTACTTTGAGAAATTTCACCTCTTGTAAGCAGTGCCACTAAATAAACAGCATACCACATTTAATTTTGATTGATGTGGTCATTGTTAAAGGCTATATTTCAAAACAGTACACATATCACCAGTGTCAGAGCTATGGTTCCCTAGAAATATCTACTGAACAACAACAACAACAGTATTGCCATTGAGAAAAAAAGCAGAAGTAAAAGCAGTCTTGATTTCCTGGAATCAAAACCCCCTCCCTCACTGTGCCATTACTGTCACTGTCTTAGTTCCAATCCCCATCACCATAACTGACTAATCCCAAGTGCTTCCAATTGCCTTTCCTGGTTTCTTACACTCAGCCTTGTTTCCCACTGCAGCCACTCTCAATTCTTCCTGCAC
The DNA here is from genome assembly GCF_003255815.1 of Theropithecus gelada. Lineage (NCBI taxonomy): Eukaryota > Metazoa > Chordata > Mammalia > Primates > Cercopithecidae > Theropithecus > Theropithecus gelada. Next base: position 59,728,017 of record NC_037680.1, on the reverse strand, counting down.
ACAACCACTAGATTCACTGTGGAAAACAGATTGCCTTACTATTACCTTAATCTCTTTGTTAAATATAATATAATACAATATAATATATCTAGAATGGGCAATGGTGTAGGACTTTAGCAATTGTATATGGCTCTAAGGCATTCTTTCTGCATACAACCACTAGATTCACTGTGGAAAACAGATTGCCTTACTATTACCTGAATCTCTTTGTTAAATATAATATAATATAAAATAATATAATATATATAGAATGAGCAATGGTGTAGGACTTTGGCAATTGTATATGGCTCTAAGGCATGTGGTCTTGCACTCAAAGTCTCCCTCTGACTCCATCTTATTATTCTATTTTCTATTCATACTTATTCATCTCTTTATTCCTTGCTTTTTGCATATATGCAAAAGTGTCATTAGAATCATTTACTTCAAATTCTTTTGGAAATGTTATTGGGTAATTTATTAATTATTCATTCTTTTAGGTCTAGCTCCAATGTTGCCAACTCTGTGAACCTTTTCTGCTCTCCTCCAGGGAGTCACTCATACCCCTTTATGCCACTGAATTATTTCATACATGCCTCTATTAAAGCACTTGCCCCATATTGTTGAGATTATTGGTTCTACTTAACTGTGACAGGAACTCGTCACAGGAACTCTGTCATCACTGTGTTTAGCTCCAGCATCTTACACTTTGATGAGTGGTCACACAATAAATATTTGTTGAATAAATGTGTGGCTCCTGTTCTTAGGTAACTAATTATCTACCTCAAAGTGTCATTAGGATCAAATGAAGAGTGAGCAAGTTAAAGGTGCAAGGAGTCCAGTATTTATTGAGCCTTCACTACCTGCAGGTGCTGTTCTAGTTGCTGGAGAGGGATGAACAACATAGGTTTCTTCAGGCCTCTTGGAGTTTATAGGCCATCAGGGAAGAAAGACAAAATATATACACAAATACCATATTACTTCAGTTGGCATGGCTAGGACAAGAACCAGGTCTAACTCCGAAGTCTGTACCTTAACAATTGCATAGCAATTTTTACAAGCAAAATCATTCATAATTTAGTGGGAAATAATCCCTGATTCTAAATGCCAAAAATAAAGCTGTACTTAAAGGAGTACATAATTAATGAATTCATGCCCAACACACTTCCAAAAGCAAATTGAAAGATGTCTTCAATTATAAGAGACACCATTGTTTCAATAAATTCTCCATGATAAAAATAAATTACCACATAAAATGATTCTTTCAATGATAACATCACAAATTTTTAAGTGTTAAAAATGTTGAAACAGAGCATGTCTTAAGATTAAAGAAATACTGAAATAACTTTAATTATAAGTGTTCAAGTCTGCAAGAAGGAAGTACAGAGTGCTATGGAGGCATAGAATAAATGACCCTTATCCAGTTGTGGGGAAGGGTCAGGAAAGTCATTCCCACTGAGTGCTACATTTAGGCTGGAATCAGACTGTAAGGGAAGCAAGTATTGGCAATGTTGCCAATGTGGGAAGATGCACCATTAGCAGAATCAATGACAACTCCATAATGGGCATTAGCAGCAGCTGCACTAGAGCTTATGTATGGAAGAGGAAACGAGAGTGGAAAACATGAACCTACTTGTATGTGAGTACACAGTATCCTGAGGGATCCCTCAGTGTTATTTAAGGAGGTTTGGATATGTGACCCCAAGCTCTGGAAATGCCAGTTAATTTGGCCATTAATCTGAGATCATCTGTGTTCAAGGGCTGGTAAATCCTGGGACCCAGGGTTATCCCAAGACCCCGATATTTCACTTGGGTCCTTTTCTATTTGTTGGCTGGTCTGAGAAAGGGAAAGAGTAAAAAAGAGAAATTTTAAAGCTAGGTTTCCAGGGGAGACCTCACATGTCAGCAGGTTCCACGATGACCCCCCCGCTGCAAAACCAGCAAGTTTTTATTAGTGATTTTCAAAAGGGGAGGGAGTGTACGAATAGGGTGTGGGTCACAGAGATCAAATGCTTCACAAGGTAATAAAATATCACGAGGCAAATGGAGGCAGGGTGAGATCACAGGAAGGGGTGAAATTAAAATTGCTAATGAAGTTTCGGGCACGGTTTGTCATTGATAACATCTTATCAGGAGACAGGGTTTGAGAGCAGAAAACTGGTCTGATCAAAATTTATTAGGTGAGAATTTCCTTATCCTAATAGGCCTGGGAGCACTACAGGAGACCAGGGCTTATTTCATCCCTTATCTGCAACCGTAAAAGACAGATGTTCCCAAAGCGGCCATTTCAGAGGCCTCCCCTTAGGAATGCATTCTCTTTCTCAGGGATGTTCCTTGCTGAGAAAAAGAACTCAGAGGCAATATTTCTCCTATTTGCTTTTGAAAAAAGAGAAATATGACTCTGTTCCGCCTGGCCTACAGGCAGCCAGACTTTAAGGTTATCTCCCTTGTTCCCTGAAAATCGCTGTTATCCTGTTCTTAAGGTGCCCCGATTTCATATTGTTCAAATACACATGCTCTACAAACAATTTGTGCAGTTAACACAATCATCACAGGGTCCTGAGGCAACATTCATCCTCCACTTACAAAGATGACAGGATTAAGAGATTTAAGACAGGCATAGGAAATCACAAAAGTATTGATTGGGGAAGTGATAAGTGTCTGTGAAATCTTCATAATTTATGTTCAGAGATTGCAGTAAAGACAGGCATAAGAAATTATAAAAGATTAATTTGGGTAATTAATAAATGTCTATGAAATCTTCACAATTTATATTCTTCTGCAATGGCTTCAGCTGGTCCCTCTGTTTGGGGTCCCTGACTTCCTGCAACACATCAAGGTATATTTACCAACACCATTATATTCTAAGACTTAAAGGAGGTTATTCTAGGCTCTTCGCAAAGAATCTCAGTTTTCACAATGAGACTTTGATACTAACAGTGGGGAGACTGGCCTAATGTCTAATAGATGGAAATTTTAATTTTGAAAATTCATTAGTAGTTAGACATGTTCATTTTAAAGTGCATTAATTTTATGGATACCAGGCATCAGCCTAAATTGCTTTAGTTATGTTCAACTTTACTCTTTCAAACCCTTTTATACAAACCTGTGCCTATTCTCCTTCAAATATATAATAGTTTCCCCCAAACCACAGGGATCTGGGTCCAGAAGAATTCCCTTAACATAACTTAAAATCAATAAACTAAAGCCATAGAAGAAGAATAGACTTGGGGAAACAGTGTCATAGCCAAATCTGTAAGAAACCTAACACATACTTTCACATTTGTAAAACAATATACTAAGATATTAGCCATGCATTTTATACACCTAAATTAACAATAACATGAATTATACCTTTGCATGCTAGAAGTTTTCAGGAGCTCCCTCTCTTGCCACCTGTTTTCTTCAGTATTAACGACATGCTCACAAGTTACTTTTGTTTTGTTACAGAAAACAAATACTTCAAAGCATCTCTTTTTAAATTTATCTGTGTCTACATCTCAATGACCATCGTCTTTTCAATTTTATGACTCAGAATTGGCCCTGTAGCCCCACCTGCTGCCTCCAGGTCTCTCCAGTTTCCATGCCCAGTCCTTAGCTCACTGAGGCCTCAATCAGTTACCCCTTTTCTTCCTCCTAAGGGGTACTGGGGAGCTTTCCAATCTTTCAGTATCTTTCCCAGTTGTTATAAAAATTTGTGTTTCCTCTCCGCCATCAGTTTTACTTCCTTTTTAAATATTCCCAACTTCCAGTTGCCTTTTCTTCTCAACTCAGATTACTCACAATTCAAATGCAAATAAATTCAAAATCTTTTGATTGACAAAAGGAACTACAAAGTAACTGCATCTCACTTCAAATCTTTATTGGAATCTCATGTTTAGGAAGGGATTATTGTATTTCATTCAATCTTGCTACATGTTTGCTGTGCAGGCACTAAATATATGTATTGTTAAATATTCCTGTCCAAATTTAGATCTTTCCTGAACATCTTCACTTTTGACAGTCTCCGGTTTCATTTAGAAAAAGACATAGATGTGGCATGCTCTAGAACAGAAAGTTAAGAAATCCTGGGAGAAAAAATATATGATAGTATAAAAGTAGAAAGTTGCCATTAGATGTAGGGGCCCATGTTTCACATCTGTAATAAATCTCTATCTACTGTACAAACTATATTCTAAAAAATTAGAGCACTTAATAACATGCATTAAACTCCACTACCCAAAATAAGAACAATGTAAAAATAGTTTTAATATAAAATGGAAATTGAACAAAATAGTTGATAAATGTATCTGGGTTTAAATTTCTTTAGATTTTGTCTTTAAAAATCCTACCCCATTAAAAAGTGGTCAAAGGACATGAACAGACACTTCTCAAAAGAAGGCATACATGCAGCCAACAAACATGAAAAAAAGCTCAACATCACTGATCATTAGAGAAATGCAAACCAAAACTACAATGAGATACCATCTCACGCCAGTCAGAATGGCAATTATTAAAAAGTCAAGAAACAACAGATCCTGGCAAGGTTGCAGAGAAAAGGAATGCTTTTACGCTTTTGGTGGGGATGTAAATTAGTTCAACCATTGTGGAAGACAGTGTGGTGATTCCTCAAAGATTCAGAACCAGAAATATCATTTAACCCAGCAATCTCATTACTGGGTATATACCCAAAGGAATATAAATTGTTCTATTATAAAGATACATGCACACATATGTTCATTGCAGCACTATTCACAATAGCAAAGACATGAAATCAACCCAAATGCCCATGAATGATAGGCTGGATAAAGAAAATGTACATGTGCACCATGGAATACTATGGAACCATGAAAAGGAATGAGATCATGCCCTTCACAGGGATAAGGATGGAGCTAGAAGCCATTATCCTCAGCAAACTAACACAGGAACAGAAAACCAAACACTGCCTGTTCTCACTTATAAGTGGGAGATGAACAATGAGAACACATGGACACAGGAAGGGGAACAATACACACTGGGGCCTGTAGAGAGGGTGGGAAAGGGGGAACATCAGGAAAAATAGCTAATGCATGCCAGGCTTAATACCTAGGTGATGGATTGATAGGTGCAGTAAACCGCCATAGCACACATTTACCTATGTAAGAAACCCACACATCCTGCACGTGTACCCCAGAACTTTAAATAAAAATAAAAATAAAAATCTTGATATCAATCTTCACAAGCATTTCATAAAATTTAGGAAGTTATTTACATATGGAAAAATATCATCATTTCTGTTGACTTATATTATGATGTCTAAGATAATTCATGTATAAAATATTTTTTTCTGTTTGACAGTAGATATGAAGACATGTAAAAAGCAGGAGGAAGCTCTCAGGAAAACTACATTTCAGAAATTAATTCCATGTTCTAATAACAGATTAAAAAAATGAAAATGATGTTAACTTTGAATGTCAAGAGTTCACAGTAAACTTACTAAACTTCTTATTAAAATCTTCACACATCTAAAACAGTAATATAATTCACACCTCTCTCTATTCTCACCAATTAAAACAAAAAAACACTATGCTTATTTTAAACGCTTTGCTTTTTTTTCCCAAATTGTTTTAGGAAATGATCATCCTGTGTTTCAGATTATCTTAATTAGAACTACTAAGTCGGTCTTCTCTGAAAATAAATCTCTTTTGTCTACTTATCAAAATCTATTTGTTTTTTCTTTGCGGTTATACTTTCCAGAGAAAGTAAAGAACATTAATCCAATTCCTTTACAGTCTAAGAATTCTGTTTAACAAAATATCAGTGAAAATTTAACACCATAAAAAAATGAAGATTATACAAATCAAAGGGAACTTGATATTTTCACAAATTGTAAGTGATTTTTAATATATCTATTTAAGGTTATTTGGCCAAGTTATGTGTGTTTACTAGGATTTGTTTCTTTATATATTAGGAAATATAGAAAACCATGCTCTGACCAACCTCTAGGAATGTCTCCTACCTCACATTCCTACAGGACTGGGGAACAAAATTTAATAGATCTCCTGGGTCCATGTTAAAAGGAGTATCACATTTCTCCTTAAGGATCTTTCAATGACAACAATGAAATTTATTGTAGTTGTTATAATTAGTCACCTCCTAATTTTTGAAACTGAATTCTCTTCTCACACTTTTCTGATTTTCCTGCTTCCAGGCCAGCCAGATCCTTCAGGCCTACAATGCCTGTACTGACTCCCATCCCCTGTTCTTTCCCCCTAGATGTAGGTGTTTCTCAAAGCTCTCCCACTATACTCCATTCTCAGAGTCTAGACCCATTGTCATATCTCAACTACCACTTTTTTATGCAGATAATTCTCAAATCTGTGTCTTCAGCTCATGATCTTTTTACTGAACATGTCTTTCTGGCTACCTTCCATGGGTTTTCACTGAGATCTTGCCCACACACTTGAAGCCCAACACAATTATGACCTTTTGACTTTTCCTTTTCTGCTCATGGTAGTTCATTTCTCATTATTTTATCCATCAAGTCTCAAACTTCTGTCTCCCTTGCCTGCAGCTTCTCTTTCACTTCCTTAATCCAACCTGTCATTAATTTCTATTCATCCTTCAAGAGTTCCCCCATCTATACCTCTCTTTTAATTTCTATACCTACCATATCCATTTGGGCTGTAATCATAATGGCTAAACTGCTTCAATAACCTCCTACTTGACCATCTGATTTTAGTTTCTCACACATTACAATCAGTCCTGCTCTCCACTATAACATGAATCTCCCTAAAATGTTTTACTCCTTAGTTGTGTTTCCAAGTCTTACTTCCAGTACTATTCAACAGGAAGAAGCACCTGCCTTATTCATATCTATCTAATCCCCAATCTTCTAATCTGTCCCATCTCGTTTCCTTGGAAAGCTCTTTCCATACCCTTTGCCTAAATATGAATTACCTTTCAAGGGCCAGCTCAGATTGTACCTCCTGCATGGTCTTTTCTCAAAATACTGTGACTTTTCATTCTTGGAACATACTGCACTAACAGTCTGCCCTCTCCTATAGCAGCTCAGTATTGTAAAGCAGAGAAGCACTCAACCAGGCACCATACCCCACCCACAGGTCTGAGCACAACTCTGCTATTAAGATGCCTTAGGATGCCCATTACAAGTCATTTTACCTCTCCACCTTTGGATTCTCACTGAAAAAAAAGAACAAAGTGGGAAGGACTAAAAGAGATCTCAGCTTTAAGGATGCAGTGACCCAACTACCTTATGATACTTGAATGTCATTGTAAATTGAACATTTTCAATAAATCTTGTCTCCAGAAATGGACTGTAAAGTTCCTTGGAAAGCAGCAATGTTTTCTACTTGTTGATGCATGGTTCCTAATACCATACTTTGCATTTTCTAGGCCCCTAAGAAATATTTTGCACATTGCTGGGTAAGAAACCTGCTGAAGGTAGCAAGCTTCCTGAATTAAAAGAACCCAAATTAGAACACTTTGATGTTCATTTTTAGGTTTGATGTTTAAGTGTACACCAAGCCACCAAGGAACAATTTTCCTCAAAGTCTTTTGGAAAAGTAATTATAAATAACTAAATCCAGATTCACCTTTGATGGGGAAAATGATGAGAAATGTGCTACCATCAGCACAAATGGAAAAGTCAGAAGGGAACGTCAGTTTTAAGGGGAAGGTGATAATTGTGTGGGGCTTCAAGTAAGCAGATGACATCTAACTGGAAACCTTTGGAAAGTAGCCAGAAAGGCATCTTATATTCACTGAAGAGATCACAAGCTAAGGATCACAAGGACTCTACTGTAGGAAAACTGAATTTTAACCTGATTTTCTGACATTGAATAGCCGTATACATTAACTTCTAATGTGGTCTTGTCTGAGAAATCATGACTGAAAATTCTTGCCATGCTTATTAAGACACGGTGTCAATGGTAAAATACTGTAAAATGTAAAGTTATTGTTATTGTTTCATAACTCCAAATGGCACCCTGTACTTAATCACGGTCTACAAATGCTCACTTCGTCTACCCAGCCCTCCTGCTATGAAAGGTTGTTTGATTGTACTCGTTCATTATCGGTGAAATCATTTAAAGATACATATTTCTAAACACAAGAACTCTGCTCCAAGAGAGAAACAAGTGCAGTCTTCTGCATGGAGAAGCTTTTCTATTAGAATAGGATGAAAAGATCATACCTTAAGCCAGGAAAATTTGAATTTTCACGCTCTTCTGAGATACAGATGCTGATGTTTTGGGGCATTTTAATTTTTGCCAAGACAACCAAATCATTGAATTTTGGAAAGACAACTGTATAACATGGTTTTAAAAATCAATTTGTTCTAACAGACTATTTATTTCTTTTCCCTCAAAGGAATTACATGCATGGGTTATTTCATGACATATAAGAAAACATCCCTCATTTTTATGATGTATATGGCACCACTTGTGACTTTGGTGCTCATGTCTTAAAGACTATAACGTGCTCATAAAAATAAATCAGATGTTTCTGCAGAGCCATGTAATGTTGCTGCCATCTGCTTACCCCCAGTACCTAATGAGGCATGAGACAGGCTCTGAGCACAATCAAGTTGTTTACTTTCCTCTGGCCAAAAAAGAACTACAAAAAGGTATTAGAGTTTATATTCAGCTATATCATAGACAAAATGGACACAGCAGGGTGGGGAGAGGAAAGAAAGTTCTTCAACATTAAGATGCTTCAAGTTTTTTCTATCTAACAAGACAAAAAAAAGTGAGGATGAACAAGAACAAATTTGAGCAATGGTGCTATCAATAGCGTCAAGATGAAGAACAGAATATGTGTCAGAAGCAGCTAAAGATGCTATCCTCATGTCTCTGGGATCCTCTTAGTCATCCAAAAGCAGGCTTTTCTCTTAAAATGAAAGGGAAAACAGTCTTAGGAAAGAAAAGCATTGCCTCTTAATAGACGGCACAAAAAAAGATAGGAATCCTGTTATGCATACAACTCTAGCTTTGGAAATGTCTTCTTTAAAATTAAAACACTTAAAGCTTGGTTTTGCAAGAAAAATGTCAACTCCAGCAGCAATAACATTTCCATTGTTCATAACTTAAAATATTCTGGTAATTTTGGGGAGCATTTAAGGGGAAAATAAGACTATTCTGGTAAAACTTTTACATGTTTATATTGAAAAAGATCATTTATTAGCAACCTTGGTGATAATGCAAACCTCTCCCCCTTCCAGATCTTCAGGAGCAGCAAGAGCAGACCAAATGAGGAAGAGGCTGACACAATGGTGGATGGTCTATTGCTCACAAAAGCACCTGCTGAGCTTCTCCCAATTCTGGATTCCTGCCATGCAGCAAAGGTGAAGAGTCAGGCAAGCAAGACCACATGGCTTCATAAACATTTGATTTAGTCATAGTAGTTGTATCCCTGCTGGTTAGTGAAACAAGCTTATATAGTGTCCAAATTTCTCTTAAACATATCAGTATATCCCTTTATTTACCTTTCAATTTATTTTTGATGCAGCCCCCAACGCAACCCCAGTCACTTCCCTAAGAGAGTTCAGAAAAACCTCACATAGTTCCACTCTTGAAATACTTTTATTCCTCTGGTGAGGTTTTGCTTACTGAACTAATCATGTTTTAACTCTGATAGACACTGCCAGTTTTCCAAACTGGTTGTACCAACTCCCATACGCAACATATGACAGCTGCAGTTGCTCAACCTTCTTGTTAACAGTCTTGTCAGTATTTTCAGTCTTTATAATTTTAGCCACTCTGATGTCTGTATAGGGGTACCTTGTTGTGCTGTGTCATCTCCCTAGTAACTGATGATGTTGAGCACCTTTCTACATGCTATGGCTTTTGGATAGCCACTTTTGGGAAATGCTCAAACATTTTGCCCATTTTTTTTTATGGAGCTATTTTTTCCTTATAGATTTCTAGGAGTTATTTACATATTCTAGATACAAGTCTTACGTTTAATATATACACACTCCAGATATCTCCTCTCAGTCTAAGACTTGCCTTAGAGAAAATACATCTTTTCCTCACCTATCACAAAGTTTGTGGCTTAAAACTCTATAATAATAAACAGATTAACAGGCGACAAGCATACAAATTTATTTAATGTAAGTTTTATGTGACACAGAGGCCTTCAAAAATGAAGTTCCAAAGAAACAGAAAACTGCATATATTTTATGCTAATTCTGATGAAAAAGTGAATAGTTGTGGAGAAACATGATTGGACAAAAAGAGGTATAATCTCACAGTAATTAACTGGGGAGAACATAGTAATGCTGGTTTGTTTAGATTATTTTCCATGTCTCTGTAGTCCTTAGAGCTAAGAATATTCTTTTCCTCTGAGTGTAAGGAGAACTCCCCCTTGAATGAGGATTTTACAATCTATTTTTAGGGGAAGGTCAGTCAGATTTTACAGCCTCCTTCAGGTAGAAGGGGCAAGGGGAATTCCTTCTAGTTCCTATAGACTGCTTCTGCTGTTTCCTCAAATACCAAAGTGTCTTATTTTTGGATAGCATGTCCTGAACCCCATCGACTTCAATAGATGTTTTTATCATAGTGAGGTCAAATTTATCAATTATTTCTTTTAGGAATTATGCTTTTTTATGTCTTGTTTAAGAATTGTCTGCTTACCTCAAGGTCATGAATATATTCTCCTATATTTTCTTCTAGAAGCGTTACTTTTCTCTCCTTTTAGATTTAGTTCTATCATTCAGCTAGCCATAATTTGTGCATGGTATCCATTAGATAAACAAAGTTTGATTTTTATTTTCCATATAGATATCTAATTGATTCAACATTAGTTATTGAAAATGCTTTCTTTTACCCACTGAATTTCAGTGATTTGTTTGTCATAAGTTAGTAGATTGTGTGTATGTGTACCTGTTTTTGGACTGTTTTGTTCCATTGATAAAGAAGAGTCCAAAGTTGGTAAACAACTAGGAATAGATTCTGTTTGACATATCTACTCAGGATAAATCTATCATATAGCTGACAATTCCACTCTTTTGTCATGAACATACCCAAGAGAAATGGTATTTATGTCCACCAAAAAGATATGTACAAAACTATTCATTAAATCTTTACTCACAATAGTAAAAAATATACAACCCAAATATTCATCAATAGAACAGGTAAATTATAATATATTCATACAATGAAAAGCAATTTTTAAAAGCTGCATAGCAGATGCACATTATTGCATATCAATAAAAAAGAATAAGTGAACAAACTCTATAGGAAACAATCTAATAATCTAATATAAAAACAGGTGAGAGTCCACATGTCCTCACTCATAAGTGACAGTTGAACAATGAGAACACATGGACACAGGAAGGGGAACATCACACACCAGGGCCTGTTGGGGAGTGGGGGGAAAGGGGAGGGAGAACATTAGGACAAATATTCAATGCATGCAGGGCTTAAAACCTAGATGATGGGTTGATAGGTGCAGCAAACCACCATGGCACATGTATACCTACGTAACAAACCTTCACATTCTGCACACGTATCTCAGCACTTAAAAGTAAAATTTTAAAAAATGAAATGTGTGACTTTTAAATAGAAAATATGGAAAGCTACACAATATTTTAAAAGTTAATATTCAAAAAACTGCTTAAAAAATAGGTGAAAGATTTGAGTACACATTTCTCACAAAAGAAGACATACAAATGACAAACAGGTATATGAAAAGATGCTTAACATCATTAATCATCAGAAAAACACAAATTAAAGCACAGTGAAATGGCGTCTTACCCCAGTTAAAATGGCTTTTATCCGAAAGACAGGCAATAACAAATGCTAGTGAAGATGTGGAGAAAAGGGAACCGTCATACACTGTTGGTGAGAATGTAAATTAGTACAGCCACTATGGAGAACAGTTTGGAGGTTCCTCAAAAAACTAAAAATAGAGCTACCATATGATCTAGCAATTAAATTTTACTGCTGGTTATATACCCAAAAGAAAGGAAATCAGTATATGACAGATATCTGCACTCCCAAGTTTATTGCAGCAATATTCACAATAGCTAAGATTTGGAAGCAACCTAAGTGTCCATCAACAGGCAAATGGATAAAGAAAATGTCATGCATATACACAATGGAGTACTATTCAGCCATAAAAAACAATGAGCTTCTGTCATTTGCAACAAAATGAACAGAACTGAATGAACGTCATAATGTTAAGTGAAATAAGCCAAGAACAGAAAGGCAAACGTCACGTGTTCTCACTTATTTGTGGAAGCTAAAAATTAAAACAATTGAACTCATAGAGATAGAGGGTAGAATGATGGTAAACAGAGGCTGGGAAAGGTAGTGGAGAGGTATGGAGAAGTGGAGATGGTTAATGGGTGCAAAAATATAGTTAGAATGAATAAGATCTAGTATTTGATAGCACAACAGGGTGACTGCAGTTGACAATAATTTATTGTACATTTTAAAATAACAAAAAGTATAGCTGGAACATTTCTAACACAAAGAAAGGATAAATGATTAAGGTGATGGACATCCCATGTACCCAGATGTGATTATTACACATTCTATACCTGTATTAAAATACCCCACATACCCCATAAATATATGTACCCACTATGTACCTACAAAAATTAAAAATAAATTTTAAAAGATTTGCTGGGAAGATGGTTGAATAGGAACAGCTCCGGTCTGCAGTTCCCAGCAAGATCGACACAGAAGTTGGGTGATTTCTGCATTTCCAACTGGATACCCATTTTATCTTATTGGGACTGGTTGGACAGTGGGTTCAGCCCATGGAGGGTGAGCTGAAGCAGGGTGGGGCATCACTTCACTGAGGAAGCACAAGGGTTTGGGGGATCTCCCTTCCCCAGGCAAGGGAAGCCATGAGAGACTGTACCAGGAAGAATAGTGCACTGTGGCCCAGATACTGCACTTTTCCCACAGTCTTCTCAACCGGCAGACCAGGAGATTCCCTCTGGTGCCTACTCCACCAGAGCCCTGGGTTTCAAGCACAAAACTGTGCAGCCGTTTGGGCAGACACTGAGCTAGCTGTAAGAGTTTTTTGTTTTGTGTGTGTATGTGTGTGTGTGTGTGTGTGTGTTTTTTTTTTTTTTTTTTTTTTCCATACCCCAGTGGCACCTGGAACACCAGCAAAAACAGAACCATTCACTCCCCTGGAAAAAGGACTGAAGCCAGGGAGCCAAGTGGCCTGGCTCGGCAGGTCCCACCCCCATGTAGCCCAGCAAGCTAAGATCTACTGGTGTGAAACTCTCGCTGTTAGAACAGCAGGCTGAGTTCTACCTGGGATGCTGGAGCTTGCTGTGGGGAGGGACACCCACCATTGCTGAGGCTTGAGTAGGCAGTTTTACCCTCACAGTGTAAACAAAGCCACCAGGAAGTTCAAACTGGGCAGAGCTCACCTCAGCAGAGCAAGGCCACTGCAGCCAGACTGACTCTCTAGATTCCTCCTCTCTGGGCAGGGCATCTCTGAAAAAAAGGCAGCAGCCCCAGTCAGAGACTTATAGATATCACCCCCATTTCCCTGAGACAGGACACCTGGGGAAGGGGCAGCTGTGGGCACAGCTTCAGCAGACTTAAACATCCCTACCTGACAGCTCTGAAGAGAGCAGTAGATCTCTCAGCATGGTGTTTGAGCTCTGATAAGGGACAGACTGGCTCTACAAGTGTGTCCCTGAACCCCGGGTATCCTGACTGGAAGACAACTCCCAGTAGGCCAATAGACACCTCATACACAAGAGCTCTGGCTGGCATCTGGCAGGAGCCCCTCTGGAACAAAGCTTCCAGAGGAAGGAACAGGCAGCAATCTTTGCTGTTCTGCAGCCTCTGCTGGAGATACCCAGGCAAAAAGGGTCTGGAGTGGACCTCTAGTGAACTCCAGCAGACCTGCAGCACAGGAGCCTGACTGTTAAAAGAAAAACTAACCAACAGAAAAGAATAACATCAACATCACCAAAAAAAGATGTCCACTCAGAGACCCCATCCAAAGGTCACCAATGTGAGAGACCAAAGATAGATAAATCCACGAAGCAGGGCGGAGCCAGATGGCCGAATAGGAACAGCCCCAGTCTCCAACTCCCAGCACAAGCGACACAGATGACCGGTGATTTCTGCATTTTCAACTGAGGTACTGGGTTCATCTCACTAGGGAGTGCCGGACAATCAGTGCTGGTCAGCTGCTGCAGCCCGACCAGCGAGAGCTGAAGCAGGGTGAGGCATGGCCTCACCTGGGAAGTGCAAGGGGGAAGGGAATCCCTTTTCCTAGCCAGGGGAACTGGGACACATAACACCTGGAAAATCGGGTAACTCCCACCCCAATACTGCACTTTAAGCAAACAGGCACACCAGGAGATTATATCCCACACCTGGCCAGGAGGGTCCCACGCCCACGGAGCCTCCCTCATTGCTAGCACAGCAGTCTGTGATCTAACCGCAAGGCAGCAGCGAGGCTGGGGGAGGGGCGCCCACCATTGCTGAGGCTTAAGTAGGTAAACAAAGCTGCTGGGAAGCTCGAACTGGGTGGAGCTCACAGCAGCTCAAGGAAACCTGCCTGTCTCTGTAGACTCCACCTCTGGGGACAGGGCACAGCTAAACAACAATGACAAAAAAAAAAAAAAAAAAAAAGCAGCAGAAACCTCTGCAGACGCAAACGACTCTGTCTGACAGCTTTGAAGAGAGCAGTGGATCTCCCAACAGGGAGGCTGAGATCTGAGAAGGGACAGACTGCCTGCCCAAGTGGGTCCCTGACCCCTGAGTAGCCTAACTGGAAGACATCCCCCCACTAGGGGCAGTCTGACAACCCAAACCTCACAGGGTGGAGTACACCCCTGAGAGGAAGCTTCCACAGTAAGAATCAGACAGGTACACTCGATGTTCAGCAATATTCTATCTTCTGCAGCCTCCACTGCTGATACCCAGGCAAACAACGTCTGGGGTGGACCTCAAGCAATCTCCAACAGACCTACAGCTGAGGGTCCTGACTGTTAGAAGGAAAACTATCAAACAGGAAGGACACCTACACCATAACCCCATCAGTACGTCACCATCATCAAAGACCAGAGGCAGATAAAACCACAAAGATGGGGAAAAAGCAGGGCAGAAAAGCTGGAAATTCAAAAAATAAGAGCACATCTCCCCCGGCAAAGGAGCGTAGCTCATCGCCAGCAACGGATCAAAGCTGGACGGAGAATGACTTTGACGAGATGAGAGAAGAAGGCTTCAGTCCATCAAACTTCTCAGAGCTAAAGGAGGAATTACGTACCCAGCGCAAAGAAACTAAAAATCTTGAAAAAAGAGTGGAAGACTTGATAGCTAGAGTAATTAATGCAGAGAAGGTCATAAATGAAATGACAGAGACGAAAACTATGACATGAGAAATACGTGACAAATGCACAAGTTTCAGTAACCGACTCGATCAACTGGAAGAAAGAGTATCAGCGATTGAGGATCAAATGAATGAAATGAAGCGAGAAGAGAAACCAAAAGAAAAAAGAAGAAAAAGAAATGAACAAAGCCTGCAAGAAGTATGGGATTATGTAAAAAGACCAAATCTACGTCTGATTGGGGTGCCTGAAAGTGAGGGGGAAAATGGAACAAGTTGGAAAACACTCTTCAGAATATCATCCAGGAGAACTTCCCCAACCTAGTAGGGCAGGCCAACATTCAAATCCAGGAAATACAGAGAACGCCACAAAGATACTCCTCGAGAAGAGCAACTCCAAGACACATAATTGTAAGATTCACCAAAGTTGAAATGAAGGAAAAAATCTTAAGGGCAGCCAGAGAGAAAGGTCGGGTTACCCACAAAGGGAAGCCCATCAGACTAACAGCAGAACTCTCGGCAGAAACTCTACAAGCCAGAAGAGAGTGGGGGCCAATATTCCACATTCTTCAAGAAAAGAATTTTCAACCCAGGATTTCATATCCAGCCACACTAAGTTTCATAAGTGAAGGAGAAATAAAATCCTTTACAGATAAGCAAATGCTTAGAGATTTTGTCACCACCAGGCCTGCCTTACAAGAGACCCTGAAGGAAGCACTAAACATGGAAAGGAACAACTGGTACCAGCCATTGCAAAAACATGCCAAAATGTAAAGACCATCAAGGCTAGAAGAAACTGCATCAACTAACGAGCAAAATAACCAGTTAATATCATAATGGCAGGATCAAGTACACACATAACAATATTAACCTTAAATGTAAATGGACTAAATGGTCCAATGAAAAGACACAGACTGGCAAACTGGATAAAGAGTCAAGACCCATCAGTCTGCTGTATTCAGGAGACCCATCTCACATGCAGAGACACACATAGGCTCAAAATAAAGGGATGGAGGAAGATCTACCAAGCAAATGGAGAACAAAAAAAGGCAGGAGTTGCAATACTAGTCTCTGATAAAACAGACTTTACACCATCAAAGATCAAAAGAGACAAAGAAGGCCATTACATAATGGTAAAGGGATCAATTCAACAGGAAGAGCTAACTATCCTAAATATATATGCACCCAATACAGGAGCACCCAGATTCATAAAGCAAGTCCTTAGAGACTTACAAAGAGACTTAGACTCCCATACAATAATATTGGGGGACTTCAACACTCCACTGTCAACATTAGACAGATAAACGAGACAGAAAGTTAACAAGGATATCCAGGAATTGAACTCATCTCTGCAGCAAGCAGACCTAATAGACATCTATGGAACTCTCCACCCCAAATCAACAGAATATACATTCTTCTCAGCACCACATCGCACTTATTCCAAAATTGACCACGTAATTGGAAGTAAAACACTCCTCAGCAAATGTACAAGAACAGAAATTATAACAAACTGTCTCTCAGACCACAGTGCAATCAAACTAGAACTCAGGACTAAGAAACTCAATCAAAACCGCTCAACCACATGGAAACTGAACAACCTGCTCCTGAATGACTACTGGGTACATAACGAAATAAAGGCAGAAATAAAGATGTTCTTTGAAACCAATGAGAACAAAGATACAACATACCAGAATCTCTGGGACACATTTAAAGCAGTGTGTAGAGGGAAATTTATAGCACTAAATGCCCACAAGAGAAAGCTGGAAAGATCTAAAATTGACACTCTAACATCACAATTAAAAGAACTAGAGAAGCAAGAGCAAACACATTCGAAAGCTAGCAGAAGGCAAGAAATAACTAAGATCAGAGCAGAACTGAAGGAGATAGAGACACAAAAAACCCTCCAAAAAATCAATGAATCCAGGAGTTGGTTTTTTGAAAAGATTAACAAAATTGACAGACCACTAGCAAGACTAATAAAGAAGAAAAGAGAGAAGAATCAAATCGACGCAATAAAAAATGATAAAGGGGATATCACCACCGACCCCACAGAAATACAAACTACCATCAGAGAATACTATAAACACCTCTACGCAAATAAACTAGAAAATCTAGAAGAAATGGATAATTTCCTGGACACTTACACTCTTCCAAGACTAAACCAGGAAGAAGTTGAATCCCTGAATAGACCAATAGTAGGCTCTGAAATTGAGGCAATAATTAATAGCCTACCAACCAAAAAAAGTCCAGGACCAGATGGATTCACAGCTGAATTCTACCAGAGGTACAAGGAGGAGTTGGTACCATTCCTTCTGAAACTATTCCAATCAATAGAAAAAGAGGGAATCCTCCCTAACTCATTTTATGAGGCCAACATCATCCTGATACCAAAGCCTGGCAGAGACACAACAAAAAAAGAGAATTTTAGACCAATATCCCTGATGAACATCGATGCAAAAATCCTCAATAAAATACTGGCAAACCGGATTCAGCAGCACATCAAAAAGCTTATCCACCATGATCAAGTGGGCTTCATCCCTGGGATGCAAGGCTGGTTCAACATTTGCAAATCAATAAACATAATCCAGCATATAAACAGAACCAAAGACAAGAACCACATGATTATCTCAATAGATGCAGAAAAGGCTTTTGACAAAATTCAACAGCTCTTCATGCTAAAAACGCTCAATAAATTCGGTATTGATGGAACGTACCTCAAAATAATAAGAGCTATTTATGACAAACCCACAGCCAATATCATACTGAATGGGCAAAAACTGGAAAAATTCCCTTTGAAAACTGGCACAAGACAGGGATGCCCTCTCTCACCACTCCTATTCAACATAGTGTTGGAAGTTCTGGCTAGGGCAATCAGGCAAGAGAAAGAAATCAAGGGTATTCAGCTAGGAAAAGAAGAAGTCAAATTGTCCCTCTTTGCAGATGACATGATTGTATATTTAGAAAACACCATTGTCTCAGCCCAAAATCTCCTTAAGCTGATAAGCAACTTCAGCAAAGTCTCAGGATACACAATTAATGTGCAAAAATCACAAGCATTCGTATACACCAGTAACAGACAGAGAGCCAAATCATGAATGAACTTCCATTCACAATTGCTTCAGAGAATAAAATACCTAGGAATCCCACTTACAAGGGATGTAAAGGACTTCTTCAAGGAGAACTACAAACCACTGCTCAGTGAAATAAAAGAGGACACAAACAAATGGAAGAACATACCATGCTCATGGATAGGAAGAATCAATATCGTGAAAATAGCCATACTGCCCAAGGTTATTTATAGATTCAATGCCATCCCCATCAAGCTACCAATGAGTTTCTTCACAGAATTGGAAAAAACTGCTTTAAAGTTCATATGGAACCAAAAAAGAGCCCGCATTGCCAAGACAATCCTAAGTCAAAAGAACAAAGCTGGAGACATCACACTACCTGACTTCAAACTATACTACAAGGCTACAGTAACCAAAACAGCATGGTACTGGTACCAAAACAGAGATATAGACCAATGGAACAGAACAGAGTCCTCAGAAATAATACCACACATCTACAGCCATCTGATCTTTGACAAACCTGAGAGAAACAAGAAATGGGGAAAGGATTCCCTATTTAATAAATGGTGCTGGGAAAATTGGCTAGCCATAAGTAGAAAGCTGAAACTGGATCCTTTCCTTACTCCTTATACGAAAATTAATTCAAGATGGATTAGAGACTTAAATGTTAGACCTAATACCATAAAAACCCTAGAGGAAAACCTAGGTAGTACCATTCAGGACATAGGCATGGGCAAAGACTTCATATCTAAAACACCAAAAGCAACTGCAGCAAAAGCCAAAATTGACAAATGGGATCTCATTAAACTAAAGAGTTTCTGCACAGCAAAAGAAACTACCATCAGAGTGAACAGGCAACCTACAGAATGGGAGAAAATTTTTGCAATCTACTCATCTGACAAAGGGCTAATATCCAGAACCTACAAACAACTCAGACAAATTTACAAGAAAAAAACAAACAACCCCATCAAAAAGTGGGCAAAGGATATGAACAGACATTTCTCAAAAGAAGACATTCATACAGCCAACAGACATATGAAAAAATGCTCATCATCACTGGCCATCAGAGAAATGCAAATCAAAACCACAATGAGATACCATCTCACACCAGTTAGAATGGCGATCATTCAAAAGTCAGGAAACAACAGGTGCTGGAGAGGATGTGGAGAAATAGGAACACTTTTACACTGTCGGTGGAACTGTAAACTAGTTCAACCATTATGGAAAACAGTATGGCGATTCCTCAAGGATCTAGAACTAGATGTACCATATGACCCAGCCATCCCATTACTGGGTATATACCCAAAGGATTATAAATCATGCTGCTATAAAGACACATGCACACATATGTTTATTGCGGCACTATTCACAATAGCAAAGACTTGCAATCAACCCAAATGTCCATCAGTGACAGACTGGATTAAGAAAATGTGGCACATATACACCATGGAATACTATGCAGCCATAAAAAAGGATGAGTTTGTGTCCTTTGTAGGGACATGGATGCAGCTGGAAACCATCATTCTTAGCAAACTATCACAAGAACAGAAAACCAAACACCACATGTTCTCACTCATAGATGGGAACTGAACAACGAGATCACTTGGACCCGGGAAGGGGAACATCACACACCGGGGTCTATCATGGGGAGGGGGGAGGGGGGAGGGATTGCACTGGGAGTTAAACCTGATGTAAATGACGAGTTGATGGGTGCTGACGAGTTGATGGGTGCAGCACACCAACATGGCACAAGAATACATATGTAACAAACCTGCACGTTATGCACATGTACCCTAGAACTTAAAGTATAATAATAATAATAAATTTAAAAATAAAGAAATTCACATTCAACTTTCTAAAAATTAATGTAACATTTATTAGAAATAAACTTTTTATTTAAAATTTGGTATCCAAAGGTAAGTATAATATGGCTTAAGTGGTAATTTGGGAAAAAATGAGTCATGTAATTACAAGGTCATTTTCATTTTATCATTTTGAGATTTACCTGTATTATTTATAGGATATATTTAACATGATTTATTACGTGACTGTACAGATTACATTTAACAAGGCAATAAAATCATACAATTCAACACTAAGGTGACCTTCACATGAACAGTGTTGCTGAGTTGTTTTTGAAAAATGAGTGTTTTGGGTCTCTTATTTGTGCCAATAGAACTATTTATATTTTTGTAATAAATTCGATAATGAGACTCAAAACGGCATTTTTCTGACACAGTATGTTTTTAAAGAATTGAAATAGTAAAAGTAGGCTTCCAACTACATTAATGCCAATGCTGTTCTTTGGAAGATGTCTTGATATTACTAAACTGCAATAAACTAAGAGGATTGTTTCTGGAAAAAAAAAAAAAAGATAAATCCACGAAGATGGGGAGAAACCAGTGCAAAGAGGCTGAAAATTCCAAAAACCAGGACATCTCTTCTCCTCCAAAGTATCATAACTCCTCGCCAGCAAGGGAACAACACTGGACAGAGAATGAATTTGACAAATTGACAGAAGTAGATTTCAGACGGTGGGTAATAACGAACTCCTCTGAGCTAAAGGAGCATGTAGAAGCTCAATGCAAGGAAGCTAAGATCCTTGAAAAGAGGTTAGAGGAATTTCTAACTAGAATAAGCAGTTTAGAGAAGAACATAAATGACCTGATGGAACTGAAAAACACAGCATGAGAACTTCGTGAGGCATACACAAATATCAATAGCCCAATCAATTAGGCAGAAGAAAGGATATCAGAGATTGAAGATCAACTCAGTGAAATAAAGTGAGGAGAGAAAAGAGTGAAAAGAAACAAACAAAGCCTCCAAGAAATATGGAAATATGTGAAAAAGACCAACTCTACACTTGATTGGGGTACCTGAAAGTGATGGGGAGAATGGAACCAAGTTGGAAAACACTTGTCAGAATATTCTCCAGGAGAACTTCCCCAACCTAGCAAGGCAGGCCAACATTCAAATTCAGGAAATACAGAGAACACCACAAAGATACCTTGCGAGAATAGCAACCCCAAGACATGTAATCGTCAGATTCACCAAGGTTGAAATGAAGGAAAAAATGTTAAGGGCAGCCAGAGAGAAAGGTCAGGTTTACTCACAAAGGGAAGAACATCAGACTAACAATGGATCTCTCTGCAAAAACCCTTCAACTCAGAGGAGAGTAGGGGCCAATATTCATCATTCTTAAAGAATTTTCAACCCAGAGTTTCATATCCAGTCAAACTAAGCTTTATAAACAAAGGAGAAATAAAATCCTATACAGACAAGAAAATACTGAGATATTTTGTCACCACCAGGCCTGCCTTAAAAGAACTCCTGAAGGAAGCACTAAACATGGAAAGCAAAATCCGGTACCAGCCAATGCAAAAACATACCAAATTGTAAAGACCATCGATGCTAGGACTGCATCAAGTAACAAGCAAAATAACCAGCTAACATCATAATGACAGGATCAAATTCACACATAGCAATATTAACCTTAAATGTAAATGGTTAAATGCCCCAATTAAAAGACACAGACTGGCAAATTAGATAAAGAATCAAGACCCATCAGTGTGCTATATTCAGGAGACCCATCTCATATGCAAAGACACACATAGGTTCAAAATAAAGAGATGGAGGATTATTTACCAAGCAAATGGAAAGCAAAAAAAGCAACGGTTGCAATCCTAGTCTCTGATAAAACAGAATTTAAACCAACAAAGATCAAAAGAGACAAAGAAGGGCATTACATAATGGTAAAGGGATCAAAGCAACAAGAAGAGCTAACTATCCTAAATAAATATGGACCCAATACAGGAGCATCCAGATTCATAAAGCAAGTTCTTAGAGACTTACAATGAGACTTAGATTCCCACACAATAATAATGGGAGACTTTAACACCCCACAGTCAATATTAGACAGATCAATGAGACAGAAAATTAAGAAGAATATTCAGAACTTGAACTCAGCTCTGGACCAAGCAGACCTAATAGACATCTACAGAACTCTTCACCCCATATCAACAGAATATACATTCTTCTCAGAACCATATTGCACTAATTCTAAAACTGACCACATAATTGGAAGTAAAACACTCCTGAGCACATGCTAAAGAATGGAAATCATAACAAACAGTCTTTCAGACCATAGTGCAATCAAATTAGAACTCAGGATTAAGAAACTCACTCAAAACCACACAACTACATGGAAACTGAACAACCTGCTCCTGAATGACTACTGGTTAAATAAATCCGTGAGTAGACCAATAACTAGTTCTGAAATTGAGGCAATATTTAATAGCCTACCAACCAAAAAAAGTCCAGGACCAGATAGATTCACATGCAAATTCTACCAGAGGTACAAAGAGGAGCTGGTACCATTCCTTCTGAAACTATTCCGAACAACAGAAAAAGAGGGACTCTTCCCTAACTCATTTTATGAGGCCAGCATCATCCTGATACCAAAACCTAGCAGAGACACAATGAAAAAAGAAACTTTCAGGCTAATATCCCTGATGACCATCAATGGGAAAATCCTCAATAAAATACTGGCCAACCAAATCCAGCAGCACATCAAAAAGTTTATCCACTACAATCAAGTGGGCTTCATCCCTGGAATTCAAGACTTGTTAAACATATGCAAATCAATAAGCATAATCCATCACATGAGCAGAGCCAATGACAAAAACCACATGATTATCACAATAGATGCAGAAAAGGCCTTCAACAAAATACTACTAGGCATTGATGGAACTAGGTATTGATGGAACATATTTCAAAATAATAAGAGCTATTTATGACAAACCCACAGCCAATATCATACTGATTGGGCAAAAACGAAGCATTCCCTTTCAAAACTGGCACAAGAAAAGGATGCCCTCTCTCACCACTCCTATTCAACATAGTATTGGAAGTTCTGGCCAGGGAAATCAGGCAAGAGAAAGAAATAAAGGGTAATCAGTTAGGAAAAGAGGAAGTCAAATTGTCTGTCTGCAGATGACATTATTTTATATTTAGAAAACTCCAATGTCTCAGCCCAAAATCTCCTTAAGCTGATAAGCAATTTCAGCAAAGTTTCAAGATACAAAATCAATGTGCAAAAATCACAAGTGTTCCTATACACCAATAACAGACAAACAGGGAGCCAAATCATGAGTGAACTCCCATTCACAATTGCTACAAAGAGAATAAAATACCTAGGAATACAACTTACAAGGGATGTGAAGGACCCTCTTCAAGGAGAACTACCAATCACTGCTGAAGGAAATAAGAGAGGACACAAACAAATGGAAAAACATTTCATGCTCATGGATAGGAAGAATCAATATTGTGAAAATAGCCATACTGCCCAAAGTAATTTATAGATGCAATGCTATCCCCATCAAGCTACTGCTGACTTTCTTCACAGAATTAGAAAAAACTACTTTAAATTTCATATGGAACTAAAATAGAGCACATATAGCCAAGACAATCCTAAGCAAAAAGAACAAAGCTGGAGGCATCATGCTACCTGACTTCCAACTATACTACAAGGCCACAGTAACCAAAACAGCACAGTACTGCTACCAAAACAGATATATAGATCAATGGAACAGAACAGAGGCCTCAGAAATAACACCACACATCTACAACCATCTGATCTTTGATGAACATGACAAAAAGAAGAAATGGGGAAAGGATTCCCTATTTAATAAGTGGTGTTGGGAAAACTGGCTAGCCAAATGCAGAAAGCTGAAACTGGATCCCTTGCTTACGCCTTATACAAAAATTAATTCAAGGTGGGTTAAAGACTTAAACATAAGACCCAAAACCATAAAAACCCTAGAAGAAAACCTAGGCAATACCATTTAAAACAAAGGTATGGGCAAAGACTTCATGCCTAAAACACCAAAAGCAATGACGACAAAAGCCAAAATTGACAAATGGAATCTAATTAAACAAAAGAGCTTCTGCACAGCGAAAGAAACTATCATCAGAGTGAACAGGCAATCTACAGAGTGTGAGAAAATTTTTGCAATCTATCCATCTGACAAAGGGCTTACATCCAGAATCTACAGAGAACTTAAATTTACAAGAAAAAAAAAAAACTCCATCAAAAAGTGGGCGAATGATACGAACAGACACTTCTCAAAAGAAGACATTTATGTGTCCAACAAACCTATGAAAAAAAGCTCATCATCATTGGTCATTAGAGAAATGCAAATCAAAACCACAATGAGATACTATCTCGTGCTAGTTAGAATGGTGGTCATTAAAAAGTCAGGAAACAACAGATGCTGGAGAGGATGTGGAGAAGTAGGAACACTTTCACACCATTGGTGGCCATGTAAATTAGTTCAACCATTGTGGAAGAAGACAGTGCGGCAATTCCTCAAGGATCTAGAACCAGAAATACCATTTGACCCAGCAATCCCTTTACTGGGTATATACCCAAAGGATTATAAATCATTCCACTGTAAAGACACATGCACACATATGTTTATTGCGGCACTGTTCACAATAGCAAAGTCTTGGAACCAACCCAAATGCCCATCAATGATAGACTGGATAAAGAAGATGTGGCACATATACACCATGGAACACTATGTAGCCATAAAAAAGGTGAGTTCATATCCTTTGCAGGGACATGGATGAAACTGGAAACCATCATTCTCAGCAAACTAACACAAAAACAGAAAACCAAACACCGCATGTTCTCACTGATAAGTAGGAGTTGAACAATGAGAACACATGGACACAGGGGTTAGGGGTGGCAGGGCATCACACACCAGGTCCTGTCAGGAGGTGGTGGGCTGGGGGAGGGATAGCATTAGGAGAAATACCTAATGTAGATGACAGGTTGATGGGTGCAGCAAACCACCATGGCACGTGTATACCTATGTAACCAACCTGCACATCCTGCACATGTACCCTAGAACTTAAAGTATAATAAAACAATAAATTTAAAAAACAGAACTATTGCTGTGTGCAACAACACTGAACCCTTACAGACATAATGATGCATAAAACAAGCCAGACACAAGAGTACATATACAATTTCTTTATATGAAGCTTCAAAATAGAAAAAATTAATCTGTGGCAAGAAAGTCAGTACTTACATCTGGGGAAAGACAGAAGGATATTGACTAGAAAAGAAACAGGAGGGAGCTTTCTAAGGTTCTGGAAATATTCTATATCTTGACTTGGGTGGTGGTTACATGACACTATAGATGTAGAAAAATTCATCAAGATGTACACATATGATGTGGGTATTTTACTGTACGCTACTATATAAGTCTCTATCACTACCCTAATTCATTACCATAAATTTAGCAGCCTAAAACAACACAAACTTACTATCTCACAGTTCTGTAGGTAAGAAGTCCAGGTTCGCTCAGCTGGTTTCTCTGATCTAGGTTTTACAGGGAAATAATCAAAATGCTGGTAAGCTAGGTTCCAACTGAGAGTCTCTGGGAAGAATCCTCTACCAAGCTCATTCAGGTTTTTTGTTTGTTTGTTTTGCAGAATCCAGTTCCTTGCTTTTGTAGGACTGAGGCCCCCATTTCGTTGCAGGCTGTTTCCAGGAGCCACCCCTTAGCTCATGAGGCTTCTTTCTAGTCCTTGCATGTGGCTCCTGCATTTCAAAGCCAGTTACGGTACATTAAATCCTTATTAGATCCTTGTTCCCCTTCTTTACCATTTTCTCTTTCTTCCTCTTCTGCCATGTCTCTGACTCTTGTGCCTTCCTCTTTTGCTTTTAAGGGCTCATGTGATTACACTAGGTTTACCCAGATAATCCAGTATAATCTCCTTATCTTAAAGTTCATACCCTAGTCACATCTGCAAAGTTCTTTATGACATATAACATAACATGTTCATAGGATGTGGGGGTTAGAGTATAAACATATTGGGGGGGCGCATTATCTGAAAAACCACAGTTGTCTTCAATAACTTTTTAATATAGTCACAGGAAAAGACAGATCTTTTTACCAAAGAAACTAGGAATGAGCCTGTGCAGTTCATTTTTAGCCTATATTTCTCTCCCATTTGATCTTATTCCAATTATATCCTTGACTCACTTCATATTTAGGGTCTCAAGAAAGTAGAATATTCATAGTGTACTCCTCCATATGCATCTTTATTATAGATATAGATATATAGATATATTACTGATAAAGATATGTGCTGTGAAACCCACTGAGTTATTACTTTTCAATAATAGCATGGCATAAAAAATATTTCTAAGATATAATACTACATTTTTATAAATACCAATCACACCAACCAACACATTTTATATGCTAAGCTATTGAAGTAATTCATTACATTTTCCTCTGGTCAGTTGTGTCAGTTAGCATAACTTCTTTAAAGATTAAAAACAATATTTCACTATCACTTAGGGCACTATGTCAAACAGATTATATAACAATGTTCCCAAAGAGCAAACATGTTTAAGAAGTTATTTGGAATACTGATTTATTCCCTCCAATTTTGTTCAAAACGCATCTTTGCAACTATTAGTTTTACTTGATGAAGATTCATGGATAAACATTACTCAAACTACTTGATAATTTATGCAGTTTTGCTGTCAAAATCTGATGTACTTTCAACTTCCAAAGCACGTATATTCTTGTGCTGTTTTCCACATAATCCAGCACCAAATAAAGGCATCAGTAATTTTGACTTGATTGCACCACAATTATTCAAATATCTTTAATTTTATGCTCTGGTCTAATTTCCATATTTGTTATTTAAAATGATTATTATAGATAATATATCTAAAGTACTTCCACTAATTGGAAAATGCAATTCTTGAACAATAGTAGTCATCACAAAAACAACTCAACATAAAGGCCACAATGGCAATGTAGCTATATTTACTATCAGCATCAATCATGACCAGCACCGTAACCTCAGCACTTAGTGGTCCCCTTTAAACTTGGCATAATCATTCCTCAGTGGATCTGACCACATCTGACCAATGGCCATTTCAGTTCACCAAGTCATCCTTCCTTACTCCTTGCAAATAAGGCAAAATATCAGGTTGAGATCAATGCCTTAAGAATACTCATTTGCTTTTTGCAGCTGCTCAGCAGGGCTCTGCACCTCTTATCAATCAAGAAGGAGCTGCAACATTTCCTCCCCGCTGCAGGAAACAGTGTCTCTAGCTGAGACTTATCAGCAGGGATTCTAGCAGTTCAAACCAGATAAGAAAAGAATTCAGGGTCAAAGAGAAAAGAAAAAGCTATAAAGGAACCCAAGAGAGGAGACAAAAGTACAAAGAATTAGAGACCCTGTTTATCATAGAGCCCTCTGCAGCACAACACAGGAGGTTTCAGCAGGAAACTATTGGGGGTTGAAGAATTTTTGAATATTACACATTTTAAAAAACTTCAAAAACTATTGCCCCTCATAAGAAAAGAAGCTTTAAGCAAGAGGTAGTATACAAATTCTGTAAGTGCTAAATATTTTATTAACTTTGATTTTCACCAAAATGTCCTATATTTCTCTGAACACCAAAACAGCCAAAACCTAAATCAACAATGTGTTAAGACATTATAAAGTCCATCAAATTAAAAGATTATCAAATTGCTTTTAATTCTAATTTACATTTTAGGGTAATTGAACAATTGTATTAAGTCATTAGCAAGCTATTGAGAGCCTAGAGAATACATACATTCCTGCGAGATACTGTGAGTTCGGTTCCAGATGACCACAATAAAATGAGTCACATTTTTTTTTATTTCCCAGCTCATGTAAAATTTATGTTTATACTATATTGTCGTCTCTTAAGTGTGTAGTAGCATTATGTCTAAAAAGACAATGTATATACTTTATTTAAAAATACTTTATTTCTAAAACATGCTAACAATTATCTGAGCCTTAAGATCTGATGGGTTTATAAGTGTTTGGCAGTTCCTCCTTCACACACACTGTGTCACCTGATGCCATGTAATATGCCCCTCTTCCCCTTCTGCTGGTGGAGGATCTTGCTTCAATGTTGATGGTTCCTGACTGATCAGGGTAGGATAGTGGTTGCTGAAGGTTGGGGTGGCTATGACAGTTTATTAAAATGATTTTAAAAAAAATAAAGTATACTGCAATGATTGACTCTTTCGCAAAAGATTTCTCTGTAGCATGTGATGCCGTTTGATAGCACTTGACTCACAGAAGAACTTCTCTCAAATTGGAGTTGATCCTCTCAAACCCTGCTGCTGCTTTATCAACTAAGTTACTTGCTATTCTAATTTTTTTTCCCTTTTTTACTTTAGCAATGTTCACAGCATCATTACCAGGAGTATCCATCTCAGGAGACTACTTTCCTTGCTCCTTCATAAGAAGCAACGCCTTATCTATTCAAGGTTGCTCATAAGATTGCAGCAATTCAGTCACATGTTTAGGCTCTATTTATAACTCTAATTCTCTTGCTATTTTCACTACATCTACAGTTACTTCCTCCACTGAGGTCTTCAACCCGTCAAAGTAATCTGCGAGGCTGGAGTTAACTTCTTACAAAGTTCTGTTAATGTTGACATACTGACCTACTCCCATGAATCACATATGTTCTTAATGGCATCTAAAATGGTGAATCCTTTCCAGAAGGTTTTTGATTTGCCTTGCCCAGATTCAGAGAAATCACTATGTATGGCAGCTATAGCCTTACAAAATATATTTCTTAAATAAGACTAGAAAGTCAAAATTACTCCTTGATCCATGGGATGCTAAATGGATGTTGTGTTAGCAGGAGATTCGTTTGGCTCTGTGGCCCCACCCAAATCTCATCTTGAATTACAATCCCCAGGTATTGAAGGAGGTACCTGATGGGAGGTGATTGGATTAAGGGGGCGGTTTTCTCCATGCTTTTCTTGTGACAGTGAGGGAGTTCTCATGAGACCTGATGGGTTTATAAGTGTTTGGCAGTTCCTCCTTCACACAGTGTCACCTGATGCCATGTAATATGTCCCTTATCCCCTTCTGCCATGATTCTAAGATTCCTAAGCCCTCCCCAGCCATGTAAAACTGTTAGTCAATTAAACCTCCTTTCTTTATAAATTTCCCCATTTCAGGTAGTATCTTTATAGCAGTGTTAGAACAAGCTAATAAAGCCGGCATGAAAACAACATTAATCTTCTTCAGAACTCTTACATGACCAGATGCATTGTCAAGGAGCAGTAATCTTTTGAAAGAAATCTCTTTTTGAGCAGTAGATCTCAACAATGGGTTTTTAGTACTCAGCAAACCATATTGTAAGCAGATGTACTGTCACCCAAGCTTTGTTGTTTCATTTATAGAGCATAGACAGAGTACATTTAGCATCATTATTAAGGGCTCTAGGATTTTCAGAATGGTAAAGGAGGATGGGCTTCAACTTAAAGTCATCAGTTATATTAGTGTCTAACAAGGGAGACAGCCCATCCTTTGAAGCTTTGCAGCCAGGTATTGACTCTTCCTCTCAGCTATGAGTCCAAGGTGGCATCTTCTTCCAATAGAAGGCTGTTTTGTCTATATTGAAAATCTGTTATTTAGTGTAGCCACTTTCATCAATTATTTTAGCTAGATTGTCTGGATAACTTATTGCAGCTTCTCCATCAGCACTTGATGATTCACCTTACCATTTTTATGTATTGAGACAGTTTCTTTCCTTAAACCTCATGAACCAACCTCTGCTAGCTTACAACTTTTCTTCTGCAGCATCTTCACCTCTCTCAGCCTTCATGGAATTCAAGAAAGTTGGTAGTTTCCTCTGGATTAGGCTTTGGTTTAGGGGAATGTAGTGGCTGGTTTCATCTTCTATTCAGACCACTAAAACTTTCTCCCTGTCAGCAATAAAACTGTTTATGGTTTTTTGTCATTTTATTGGAGTAACACTTTTAACTTCCTTCAAGAACTCTTTTGTATTCACAACTTGGTTAACTGTCTGGCTCAAGACACCTAGCTTTTGGCCTGTCTCAGCTTTCTACTTGCCTTCCTCATTAAACTTAATCATTTGTAGCTTTTGATTTAAGGTGAGAGGTTTGTAACTCTTCTTTCATTTGAACACTTGGAGTCATTGTAGGGTTATGAATTAGCCTAATTTTATATTATGTGTCTCAAGGAATAGGGAGGCCTGAGGGGAAAGAAGGAGAAATGGCCAATGGGTGGAGCAGTCAGAACACACACAACATTTATCAGTTAAGTTCACTATCTTTTATAGGCACAATTAATGGTGCTCCAAAACAATGACAATAGTATCAAAGATCACTCATCACAGATCACCATAATCGGTATAATAATGAAAATATTTGAAATATTATGAGACATACCAAAACGTGACAGAGACACAAAGCAAGCACATGCTGTTGAAAAAATGTCACCAATAGACTTGCTTGATGTAGGGTTGCCACAAACCTTCGGTTTGTAAAAAAATGCAATATTTTCAAAGTACAATAAAACAAGATAAGCCTGTATTGTGACAGTGCCCAAAGCCTAAGAAAATAGAGATACAATAGTGCCTGTCTTTGAAAGTGAAGAAAATGCCAATATTGGGGCAAAAAATGCATGCTACCTTTCCTCACCCATTACAGCCAACATTTACATAGCAATAGACAAAACAAATTTATTTAATCTAAGTTTTACATGATGTGAAAGACTTCAGAAATAAAGTTTTTATTTTTATGTATAGATTTGATGAAGAATGGACAGCCATTAGGAATGTGATTGGACAGAGGGTATGGTCTATAAGGTCTGGTCAGCTCAGATTCTTCTTGATCTCTCAGTGTAGCATTCCTTCCTCCAGGATGTGGGGCAGGACACCCAAACAAGCCAAAAACCCTAGAGAGGTCACTCCCTTCTCCTTTCTCCCTACGTCCTTGAAGAGTTTGCTTTCTCCTTTCTCCCTAGGAGAGAGTCTCCTTTCTCCCTTGGAAAGATAATCTAGTTTCTATGATTCCTTCTGGGGAAAAAGGATTCTGGTTTCTACAACTCACTTCAATGGGAGAAAGAGCAGTGGAAGACAGGAGGGCAGAAGGTCAGAAAGACCTTGCTCCTGAAGCCGTTGCCATCTCCTTCAATTCAAAGTACTCAGCAAGCCCATGCACTCTGGGGATCATGTTCTGAGCCCCAATACCAAGAAAAAGGATTAGGTAGTCCTACAAGAGATTTAAAATTGTCAGTCTGCCAGTTTACTAAACTTAAATTTTTACCATCTCATTCTTCTAAGAAAAAGGAAAATATTTTTTTCTACAAAAAAATAAACACCATATATTACGTAAAAGGGAGAAAAAGTAAACTAGACAAAAACCTATCTAGAAGCCCAAGTGGTACATGAAATGAAAATTCAAGAAAAGTTGCCAAAGCTCTGATCCTCAGCTCTGCCAGTGATTAAAATAAAGGTAACATGGGCTGGCGTGGTGGCTCATACCTGTAATCCCAGCACTTTGGGAGGCCGAGGCAGGCAGATCACAAGGTCAGGAGACAGAGACCATCCTGTCTAACACAGTGCAACCCTGTCTCTACTAAAAAATACAAAAAATTAGCTGGATGTAGTGGCGGGCGCCTGTAGTCCCAACTACTTGGGAGGCTGAGGCAGGAGAATGGCGTGAACCCAGGAGGTGGAGCTTGCAGTGAGCCAAGATGGCACCACTGCACCCGGCCTGGGTGACAGTGCAAGACTCCATCTCAAAAAAAAAGGAAAATAAAATAAAAAATAAAGATAACACTACTCTTACCTCAGGATAAATGATCATAATTTGGTATAATCTTTGAGCTCTGTAGGAGAAAACAAATTTATATGCTTCTAGGAAGAATAAAACACCATTTTTTTAAATGAAGGGTATATGTCCAGTGTTCCTTTCACAAGTGAATTACAGTGGAAGAATTAAAAAACAATTTAACTACTTATTTTGGTCAAACATAATATGCAATTCTACCTGTGAGTAGAACCTAAGTCAGTACTGCAATCTATACACAGCGGTCATAACATGGGTTTCTGCAAGCCACAATAACCCACAGGGATTAAATAGAGTTGACACAGTGACTTCACAATCCATGTATCACAGAGTGGGAAAAAAGTCCTATAGCTATGAGACGATCTACAAAGGTGTCAAAAAATCTCAGAGAAACTAACCACCCCATCAGTGATGTAGAATTTACTGTTAGGAACACCCACTTCCTTTTACCTGTCACTAGGAAAAATAAAATTTAAAAAAAGCAAGTAAAAGAGGGCCACAAAAGTATAAGAAGAAAAAAAGGACAAAATGCCCCCAAGTTTTTAACGAGAGAGGTTTTCATCGCTTGCTTAATAAAAAAAGAATACCTTGCCAAATTTCTAGGGTTCGTTTTATCATTTAATTTCACACAAAGCAAACCTTAATTTTGCATCAATTCCATAACTTCTAGCTTAGAGCTCAAAGGACCCCCTGCCGAACAACAGCCCAGAAAAGTCAGATTTGTCTGAGTGTTAGCATGAACAACGCATCTGAAGGTTAATATTTAATCTGGCCTCTTCTCTGATCCCTAAAATCATGTGGATAAGGTGAAGTTGTTCTGAAATTGCTGAAAGCAAGGTTTCATTCACCATGAAACAGAAGTTATTTGGGAAAGGGGAAAGAAATGAGAAAGCCACGCAGAATCTGTAGAGGCTGAATATATTTGCTGTACTGGAAACATATTAAAGAGGCCAACTCATTTGAAAGCACAAAGAATCTACTTTCATCTTGGCTTTTCATAGGAATAAACCCTTCAGAGATTTCACTTCCTAGGTGTTTATGCTGAGCTAACTCAGAAACAACCAAAAGAACAGAAAGGCCACGTAAAAGATAAGAAGAAAAAAAAGTCAGGTATAAGGGGGAGATGCTGGGGCTAATTTCAGTCTAAAATGTTTGATTCACTATAAGAAAATGTCCGAATATGTTTTGCTTTCCTTTTAATTATTTATATGTATATATATGAATTCATTTCTTCACAGTATCTATTCCCAAATCTAGGTTGTTAACTTTCCCAGGGTTCCCTATCAAGAGAACCTTCCTTCCTTCTTTTCTGGTAGGTTTCAAATGCCTGATTGTCCATGCTTCCATTTGGTCATGAAAGTAAATATTTAAATCCATTCACAAAAATTCCATGCATTGGAATCAATGATCCCATTAATAGCGAATTATTCCCCTGTTTTGGCAAAAAAGAAAAACACGTGCAATATAAAATGGAGGATTAAAGTACCACATCCACCCAATTTTATAATTCAAAATGATGAGTCATGCATGAAAAAGTATTCATTTTGGCTTTAGAGAATAACATAGTTTTGTAAAACCATAATAAAATGAATTTCCAAGACAGGAGAAGGAGATGGGTCACAATAGGCAATTGATAATTCTCTGAGGG
Organism: Theropithecus gelada; assembly: GCF_003255815.1. Classification (NCBI taxonomy): domain Eukaryota; kingdom Metazoa; phylum Chordata; class Mammalia; order Primates; family Cercopithecidae; genus Theropithecus; species Theropithecus gelada. Next base: position 59,694,352 of record NC_037680.1, on the reverse strand, counting down.
TAGATTCCATTTTTAATGTACTACTTAACATCTACTGTAAAAGATGTTGGGCTAAATACATTTTTAAACCTTTTTTTAAAAATTTATTCAGAGTTTTTAGATGCGGTGATTGAGTTGAAAAAAAATATATAGCCAATTGCCATTCTAATACTGGTGCTTTGTTTTTTCTTATCCTTTTGAAATCCCATAATATTTTACTATCTCAGGGAGTTTACAAGTGTCACCTTAGATTTACATTTTTCAGAATATTTTCTGCCTCTCCTTCTGAGTTGTTATGAAATCCTTGCTGTTGGCCCTTTAATGTTAAGGTTAATTAGAGATCACATCTTTCTGAGGGTCTGGCAAAATGCACAAATGTAACCAGGGAAACTAGCCCACAAAGTGCTACATGTACTACATGGCTTCTTGAGGCTATGGGAAAAGAGAATTCAACCAAACACTCAGCTTTCACAGCTCTAAGCTCAGTTGAGTTCAATTTGATCTATAAAGAAACTAGATTTAAAAAAACACACAGAAAGGAAAATCATTATAAATTAAAGCTATGATTAGAATAGTTTAATTGCACAGTTAAATTTGAAAATATTAGGCAGAGCCTTGCAGTAACGGTTGTGTAATTCCTGCATTCCCTCGGTTGTGAGCAGATGTGTGTGTATCTCTGTAGATGGAGACCATGTCAAACCAATTTTTGCATCTCCAAATCCCTCCCAAAACCAAGTATACAGTAGGTGTCCAAAAAATATTTGCTTGAATAAGTACAAGAGTCATAAAACTCATCTCTAATAGAATGTACAAGAAATAAGCAGAAGTCAGGGAAAAGTATTAAGTACAAGGTGGTAACCATTGACTGTGGAGGCAGATTAGTCAGTCCACATAATCTCTCAAGGGCCATTTCTGAGGAATGTCTACCAGTTCCCCATTCCCTTCTTTTGGGTAACATCATCTTCCACAACATACAATCTAAATGGGAACTATTTAGACTGGGTAGTTTATAAACAAGTTTGTTGCTCACAGTTCTGGAGGCTGGGAAGTCCAAGATCAAGGCACCAGCCGATTGTCTGGTGATGTCTCTGTTTCATAGATGGTGACTTGTTTCTTAGTCCTCACCTGGCAGATGGGCAAGAAAGTTCTCTGGGGCCTGTTTTATAAGACCATTAGTCCCATTCAGGAGGTGCAGAGCCTTTATGATCTAATGTCCTCCAAAAAGCCCCATTTCTAATACCATCATGTTAGCCATTAGGTTTCAAGACAGGAATTTTGCAGGGGGCACAAACTTTTATATCACAGCAGGAACTAACATCGTCTTCATGATTAATGGGTAAGTTTGTGAAAGAAACCAGAATCCAGCCCAAGGACTTTTCAAACTGGAAACAAAGGGAGGAGCTTTATCTGGCTTTCACCTCTTTGCAGTGGAAAAGAATGAAATTAACAAGTATAGAGAAACAAAGACAAATGTTGAAAGAGAAAGTTGGGGCTGGGTGCAGTGGCTCACGCCTGTAATCCAAGCACTTTAGGAGGCCGCGGTAGGTATATCACCTGAGGTCAGGAGTTCGAGACCAGCCTGGCCAACAGAGTGAAACCCTGTCTCTACTAAAATTATAAAAATTAGCCGGGCATGGTGGTGAGTGCCTGTAATCCCAGCTACTCAGGGGCTGAGACAGGAGAGTTGCTTGATCCCAGGAGGCGGAAGTGGCAGTCAACTGAGATTGCGCCATGACACTACAGCCTGGGTGACAAAAGCGAAACCTCATCTCAAAAAAAAAAAAAAGGAAAGAAAAGAAAGTTGGTATGGCATAGCTTCTGGTCTGGGCATCTAGTTACACTCCTGCCCTTCCCAGTTTTACGAGCGCATAAATTCACCTCTTGGCTTAGTTAATTCAAATTGAATTGAACTAAAAGAACCTGACTTATAAAATGAGTGACCCGTTCTATAGCAAAAATACATGACCTGAGTCTCTCCCCAAGGAGAAGTGCTCAAGCTGGAAGCAGGGATGTAATGACAGAGGGCATTGTATTTGGAAAGATCACCTGTTGTTGCTTGATTGGAATTTGTTCTCTTTTTGATAATAAATGCCTCCATGGAGGCCAGAGATTGTGAATATGCTTATACACCCCACACTTCCAGAAAAGCCTGTGAATAATTTCCTCATTAGAAATAACAGCTTCTAACACACAAGGCATCTGAATCAGGTGGGAAAGTTATCCTGTCACCCTTTGTCACTCTCTTGCGAAAAATAAAAGGCCATGGGGCAGGCTAGAATTTCTGTAGAAATTTGACCCAATTACGTCTTGAACCTTAAGTTATTCTCTCAAACTAAGGCAGTTATTCATCTCATCATCAGAGCCCACTCTATGAGTTATTGGTTTTATCTTACCACTCAGTAAGCAATTCACCAAATACCATGGTCCACTGTGCCTCCATGCCAGGGTCTGTCCCGCAGACCCCAGCTGCACGATGGATGAATAACGTACTCAGACACTGATGTTCAGTGAAAGAGCAGGCTGGGGGACCAGGTCGCTGACCGAAAGAGTTGTAGCAGCCACAGCCCTGACTAGCTGGCCCTGGCAGCATTTATCTAGCATGCATTAAATGACAACGGCTTTCAGTCAACACCACTAGAGGGTAATTAACCTGGTCGCCTTCCCCTTGGAGAGCCATCTTGCCCACAAATGATCAAAGGTTAGTTTTAGGACCACATGAGTAAACAAGTTATTTAGATAAACTCCCTTACATTCCTTTGTTCCTACTCTAAGTTATTAACTCAAGGTAAAGATTAGGCTGCCTTCAGCCAGATCTATTACTGGAGCTTATAACAAACCCCCTGGCCTTCCAGGAAGGTTTGTTCCTATTTCTCATAACTATCTGTAAAACTTTTCCCACAAGCCTGACTGAACTCCCACACCATACACAGCATGATTCTTCCCTATCTCCATCTTGGTATGTTAACCCTCTGTAAAGGTCAGCACCTCCATTTTGCCTTGCCCATTCTCAGTTGGCTATCCTGTATTCTGGCTAACTTTGATGATGTCAGTTTTACAACATGAATACAATAAATGATTAACTCTTCAAGTTTAGACCAAAAAGAATTGGCATTTTTTTCTCTATCCAGAAGCTATCTGGATCTGGAAAATAACAACAATATAATAACTGCTATTTACCAAAGGCTAAACACTGGATACACACCCTGCAGTAGTTCTCTCTTGTCCTCACAACAGCTCTGGAAGACAGAGATTTAAGACCAACAGATGAGGAAATGAGGAGCCAAGAGGTAAATTAATTTAACTGCTATATTATCCAAGTATATGTCAGGTTCCTGGCACTATTCTTGGGACCTGATGTATATAATTACCTCCTATGTCTGTGACTCACCAATAAATAAGGTATAATGCTTTCATCCCATAAATAAAGAAACCAGACTGGGCTCAGTGGCACATACTGTAATCCCAACAACTTGGGAAGTAGAGGTGAGAGGATGGCTTGAAGCCAGGAGTTCAAGACAAGCCTGGGCAACATGGCAAGATCCCATCTCTAAAAAAAAATTAAAATAATAAACATCAGCTGGGCATGGCACCTGTAGTCCCAGCTCCTCAGTAGACTGAGGAGAGAGGATCCCTTCAGCCCAGGAGTTCAAGTTTACAGTGAGCTATGATCATGCCACTGCATTCTAGTGTGGGCAACAGAGCAAAGTAACTATTTCTATCTCTAAAAAAGAAAAAGAGAAGAATAAAAAAGGTGGGGGTGTCATAGAGCAGTCAAATGTTTTGTCCGAGGCCATACAGCTATTAAATAGCGGGGTGAGGATAGAGATGTGTGTCTCTCTCATTTCATAGCCCCGATCTTTTTCCACTACACTATGCTGCACTTCATGAACTTTTTGGTTCAACTGCTGAAAGTTCCCTTCATAAACACGGAATGATTGAGGTTTACACTTCATAAGTTCTCTTTTTATCTTTCTTATGGGTGTATTTTCAAGGCAGGAATGAGTTTTTATTTTGAAAATTAAGTCTCAAGTTTGCTTTAGGCCCTTTTATTCTAAAAGGAAGCTTTGGTAAAGGTATAGATGGGTGAGGCATACTAACATTCATTAATTTCAGAGCTATGTCTCCTCAGTTACCTGGTTTGTATTACAGTAGTCCCTCCTTACCCACGAGGGTTATGTTCCAAGACCCCCAGCGAATGCCTGCAGGTAGCACCAAATCCTATATGTAATTTTTTTATATATACATATACTTAAAGTTTAATTTATAAATCAGGCACTGTAAGATATTAACAACACTAATATTAAAATAAAACAATTATGACAATATAGTATAATAAAGATTATGTCAATGTGATCTCTCTTTCTTTCTCCCAAAATATCTTATTGTAGTGTACCGTAACTGAAACTGTGGGAAGCAAAACCGTGGATAAGAGGGGACTACTGCATAATAAGATGCATGCTTTCTACATTTAAAAACACCTAAAACTGGCATGAGTTTTATAATCTAATTTCAAGAAAATGTACCTATTATCACTCAGATGAATAAATTAAAATAGTCCCAAGTGTTCTAAGCCATCCATATAATCTGCTCTCTGATCATCCTCCTCAGTTGAGGTTTTTTTAAGTTCATAACACCAGAACGGGTTTAATTTTAACTTAAATTTGAATTCTTAACTCTTACAACACTGCCTTCAAAGAAGGCACATGATGCTTTAATAAAAATAAGTTATTTTTTAAGTGTAGAAGATAGTCATACACCAGGACTGCAATTGGAGTAGGCATTTCTAAATCTTCTGAAATACTTATGTCATAGAATATTCGAAGGCAGGACAAGTCTGCATACATCAGCAGGATACAAAGTCTCAAAACTGATTCAGATTAGTCTTTACATTCCAAATGTGAAAAAGGCTTAGTCCCATATTTTAATAATATTGGAAAAAAGAGGTATTGGTGCTACTGACTGTTAATTTAAAAATCAGATGTGATAGGAAGAGGGATGCCAAAATAACCATTGCCATATAATCTTTCTGCAGAAATGAGGACTACAGTATACATCCAAAATTTCTATTTATTTTAATGTTTATAGCTATAATTTTTTAAACATTTCTTCTATTCACTTTTTTCTGCTCTTTTATGTGAAGCATATTGTTGGTTTTTACTTTAAAATTTGGTCCATATGTTATAGAAAATCAACACAGGGTCAGGCACCCTGGCTCATGCCTGTAATCCCAGCACTCTGAGAGGCCGAGGCAGGTAGATCATTGAAGTCAGGATTCAAGACTAGCCTGGCCAACATAGTAAAACCTTGTCCAAACTAAAAATACAAAAATTATCGGGGGTGATGGCATGCACCTGAAATCCCAGCTACTCAGGAGGCTGAGACAGGAGAATTGCTTGAACCTGGAAGGCAGAGGTTGCAGTGAGCCAAGGTCATGCCACTACATTCCAGCCTGGGTTATGGAGCAAGACTCCATCTCAAAAAATAAAAATAAAGAAAAATATAAAATCAACACAGGATCATGATGAAAGTAGAGGAGAAATGGTCACAAGCTAAACACGCTGGACGTGGAACTGGACATGAAAACCAATGAATTTTATACCATCTTCCTTTTGGAGAAAGAGTGTATCGTATTTGTTTGGGAGTTTTTTGCAATAACTCAGATTAGAACACTTAGTTTTTGCTATTGTTGATATGGGTTACAAGTTTTAAAAAAAGAGAGAGAGAAGGGGGTATATTGACATAGGACAGTCAAGGGAAAATTTTGGTGGACATTTTTCATGCCTTGGGGTCACTAGTACTTTTTAAAGTGCTTCTATCTGAAAAATTTGACATATTTTGAGTCTATGCCAGGAACTTATTTTCCCAGTTTCTCCTGCAGTCAGGGTACAAGGATGATTTGGCTATGACATCAGAATCACCTTTGCAAATATTCTGTTCAAATGCAATGTGAAAAAGTAGACATCTCACAGGACGTGTTCCATCCGCTAAGGTGAGAGCAGACACATCTAGCTGTCAGAAGTAGCACTGACAGAAGTTCACTGGTACACTTTGCAGTACCTGTGCCTGATGGGAGTTGTGGGGTTTCTAAAAGAGCAGCCCAGTAGTAAACTTCTTTTTTCTCCTTAAATCAGCTATATGTTCTTACGTGGGATCTTAAGAATGCACAGAAAGTTTATCAGTTTATGAATTGCTTTTTATATAAATGCAGCTGTGTACCCCTACCAACCTATCTTTTTCACACTCCTGCATACCCACATACCCTTCCCAGGCTCTGGTGTCTATCATTCTATTCTCTACCTCTATGAGATGCGGAATTTTTTAGCTCCTACATATGAGTGAAAACATGTGGCTTATGTCTTTCTGTGCCTGACTTGCTTCACTTAACATTGCTGCAAAGGACCAAATCTGATTCTTTTTTATGGCTGAATAGCATTCTATTGTGTATATACACCACATTTTCTTTATTCATTTATCTATTGATGGACATGTAAGTTGATTCTGTATCTTGCTTATTGTAAATAGTGCTTCCATAAACACAGGGTACACGTATCCCTTTGAAATACTGATTTCCTTTCCTTTGTATATATACTCAGCAGTGGAATTGCTGGATCTTATGGTAGTTCCTTTTTTTCTCTACATCCTCATAAGCATTTGCTACTTTTTATAATAGCCATTCTAACAAGGGTGGGATGATATCTCATTGTGGTTTTGATTTGATTGCAACTTTCTAACTCATTTAAAAAAAGAAACACTAAATGAAAATGTTAGCAGTATTTTTATTTGTATAGTGGATTTGTAGTAATTCTTTCCCCTAGTTTCTTATGAATATTCTTTAAACTATTTTGCATTTCTTTGGTTTTAAACATGTATTTATTTTATAATGTTAAAGACATATATTTTTAAATGTTAAAATGAAAAAACACAAAACCTTGAGAAAGGAAAAGCAGAATGTAATCAACCTGGAATGACAAATCATTCTGGAGATTAACAGTAAAAAGGTAACATGCAATGTCCCAGTATTTGGATCAGTGAATGAACAAGAAAATGGATAAATTAGTGAATGGGTGGATGGAGGGATAGATGGGTGGATGGATGGATGAATAATATTGATGTGAATGCATGCATATGATGGATAGACATTCCAATAATCGACTTTTTTGAAGATGTAATTATCAGAGTGAGACACATATTCTAGTAGAGAAATTCCCTTTCCATTGCTCCCCCTCTCTCATTCCTCTCCAAGTAAGGTCACTGGACTCCCCATTGCTTATAGTCTATAGAACAACAATTTCCATCTCTCTCAGGATTTTTTCTTCACCCGTATATTGAAACCACACACACACACACGGCCATGACCCAAGTATTATCTCTCCAACATGTAGGTTCCGGACACTATTCTGCAAGACTGAAATTCCCTGTAACAGTGATCAAGATTTCAGTTAACTTGCAAAGGCCTGAACTTGATACTATGCCATTGCCTTCCTATTATCCTCCACTGTTACTGACCCAGCACTGACATAAGAATTTTTCCCACTCTTTTTTTTCCCCACACCAACCATATACATTGTTAGAAAAGAATATAGTAAGAATATTATACTGACATTTTTAAATATTCTGCAAATTTTATCTTTAAAAGGTTTTATTTCATAAAAGTATCAAACCATATAAGTAGGGAATACTATAGTACATGATCCCTAACACACAGGGCAAAAATATAATTGAAAAAATATAGAATAAACTGCTTCAGTTCTAGAGCACTGTTCTTATTTTTTTTGCTAAGAGAGACAGGTTCATAAGATGTTTCATAAGCCAAGAAATTGGGGGTGGAGTGGGTTCAATAAAAATTCATTTAAAATCAAATTTACACGTGAAAAACCTTTGACTTTCTGTGGATTAACATTGGTATAATATCAAGCAAGAGAGTTTACTGGGCTATAATTTTAAGACTCTTCAATGCCTTTGGCAGATATCAAATAATAGCCTATTTAAAGGCAATCCTACGTACTTGAATCAAGGGATGAACTTGAAAATAACATAACTACAACCTCTGGAAAAAGACTTTTAAAATGCTATCCTTTACTAGGACATAGAAATCAAAAAAAAAATACAAAATACATTCTATAAACTATGACCTAAACCAACATTAAACTCCTCTAAACAAAAAAGTTAGAAAAGCAAGGGGGTGGTAAGGGAGGGAGGGAAGAAAGAAGGGAGGGAAGAATGAAAGAAGGGAGGGAGGGAGAGAGGGGGAGAGAGTTATTTCTCTGAAGAGAAATGACTAAACAATTCCTTAAATATAATTTTTAAAAGTTTCTCAATAAACAAGTATTTATTAATATACATCAGAATACATAGAACCGTATAAAACATTAATATTAAATTTAAGATGAAATATTGCATATTAAATAAAAGACACAGGCTCTGTCTTTAAGATTTTGATAATCCAACAGGAGGATATACAGTCAAGTACGCAGTTCAGTATAAATGTACGTGAGAGGTGTGTGGGCAGGCCGGTGGGGAAATAAAGAGTGAATCTTCCCACCTGCTCCTATTCACAGGTCTACCCATGAAAAGGGAAGGACTAGAGAAGATGAGGTTCTTAGAGTCCTCATAAGTTGTCCACCCTGAAGTTTGTCCTTTCAGTCACATGCCCTTCTGTGACTACGGCTATGCCATGAACCACTGCTCACTTTCCTGCTGCCTGGATTTCCTGAACTCACATCCTTGACATCTGCTACCCTATCTACAGGGACCCTATCCCTGGTTGAATTGGGGACAGACCACAATTCCGTTTGGGCACCTCTATTTGTTCTCTATACACAAATTCACTACATACAAATGAATGAATGATCCCAAATTTCCTGAAGTTGGTTAATTAAAGATAATTCAAGATAATATTTAAACCATGTATAGTGAATGCTAAACATGACTTCTCCCGTGGTACCAGGAAACAGTAACCAAATGTTATATATTCATGACATCCCTAATTCTCCATCTTGATGCCTTGTTGTACGGTCTGTGCTACTATCAAGAATTTATCTTTCCTTTAACTCTCTCCAGCATTCAAGAAACTTCTTACTAACACTTATAAGAGGTGAAACCATTCTATCATCCATGCTTTTCCCTCAAGAAGTTCATTTTTTGCCAATAAGTTCAGTTTAAAAAAAAAAAAAAAAAGCCCCTGAGCCTCTAACAGGATACTTCGTGGTGAACTTCGACCACCCAAATCCCCCAGAACAACCCAGGATCAGTATGGGCTCTCCAGGTTTAGTTTTGTATGCAGTTCCCTCCCAGTGCAGGTTACAAATATGCATGCATGCATACACACACACACACACACCCCACATAGAAACACATCTTTCAAAGGAAAATATTAATTTTTAAAGACAATTTGGCCTAATCCTATAACAAGGAGCAAAAGGAGTTTTCTTCATTTGAAAGCTCCTTCTCACCATGGGGTTACTGATTTGCATTATTATACAGATTTGTATTTATCCCTTTCGCTCCCCTTTACTCCTCTTTAGCATATGTCTCCTTGGCCTGCCAAGGGCCTCACTGAAAGTGATAGTCTCTAAATATCTGTCTGTTCTTAACCAAGACTAAAATACTACCTTGGTATTACTACTTGTAAAAGGTCTTATAAGAATACCTTATATTCTCCAGGATGAGGCTATCTTATGGGGAAAAATCTTGTTTCTTCAGTTTTACACATATGCATGTATGCCTGTTAATGAACATGGACACATAAACACACCCACACAGACGCACACATTAACACATCACTATGAAATTGATTTTGAAAAAATAAAATGGGTCAAAGATTTTGTCAGAGGTTTGAAGAGTATGTTGAATTATTTGTAGCACAGATTTTTCATGGGAGTCCATCAATCTTGGTTTGAAATTTGAAGATGGAGAATGTCACATTTTGTACAAGAAGAGGAAATGTTTCACTATGATTGCTACAGAAAAAGTATGAAAATTGTAAAAAGTTAACCTTGTCAGAAGATTATTTCTATGTTTTATAAATATGTTAACAAATGTTAAAAAAAAAAAAAACTTTGAAGAAAGCAGTGTTACATTTGATCTATAGAAACAGGAGAGAGAAAAAATAAATTACAAATGTATTGCTCTATCTAGTTCAGAACCATCCTATAAACCTATAATCCATAAATGTCTATATTTCTATTGCAATTTTAGTTACAAAAGTCTAAACCTTTTTAATTGTATAAAGTTATAATTAAAAGTTGATTTTTTGACCGGGAACAGTGGCTCACACCTGTAATCCCAGCACTTTGGGAGGCCGAGGCAGGTGGATCACGAGTTTGAAGATCGAGACCATCCTAGTTAACACGGTGAAACCCCGTCTCTACCAAAAATACAAAAAATTAGCCAGGCGTGGTGGCGGGCGCTTGTAGTCCCAGCTACTGGGGAGACTGAGGCAGGAGAATGGCGTGAACCCGGAAGGCAGAGCTTGCCGTGAGCCGAGATCGCACCACTGCACTCCAGCCTGGGTGACAGAGCGAGGCTCCATCTCAAAAAACAAAAACAAAAAGTTGATTTTTTAAAAATATTAATAAAATGGATAAACCTCTAGTTAGACTAATCAAGAAAAAAGAGAAGACACAAATTTTCAATATCAGAAATGAAAAAGGGAATATTAATGGAGATTCTACAGACATTAATAAAGTAATATTATAAACAACTTACACTAATGAATTCAACAACTTAGCTTCAACAACAAAATCACTGAAAGATACAAACTACCAGAGCCACTTGAGAAGAGATGTATAACCTAAATAGCCTTATACCAGTTAAAGTAGGAGGCCGAGGCGGGCGGATCACGAGGTCAGGAGATCGAGACCATCCTGGCTAACACGGTGAAACCCCGTCTCTATTAAAAATGCAAAAAATTAGCTGGGCGAGGTGGCGGGCGCCTGTAGTCCCAGCTACTCGGGAGGCTGAGGCAGGAGAATGGCGTGAACCCGGGAGGCGGAGCTTGCAGTGAGCCGAGATCGGGCCACTGCACTCCAGCCTGGGCAACTAAGCGAGACTCTGTCTCAAAAAAAAAAAAAAAAAAAAAAAAAAAAAAAAAAAAAAAAAAAAAAAACCTTTCCTCAAAGAGAACTCCTTTCTACAAAACAATTAAGGGAGAAGTAATACTAATTCTATACTAACTCATTTAAAAATTAAAAAGGGGATACTTCCTAATTCATTTTGAGAAGAAACCAAAAGCTTGTTAGCAAAACTAGACCAAGATGTCAGTTCTCCCCAAATTGACTACAGATCCAGTACAGTAACAATCAAAATCTCAGCACACTTGAACAAAAAAGAAACTACAGACCAATATCCCTCATGAAAATAGACACAAAATCCTTAATAAAATATTAACAAAATGGCAACAATATATAAAAAGAATAATATGCTATGACCAAGTGATGTTTATCTCAGATACGGTTTAACTTTTTTAATCAATAAATGTAATTCATTATAATTAGTGAGTAAAGTAGAAAAACCATAAAATAATCTTGATAGATGCATTTAACAAAATTCAATATCCACTGATTAAAAAAAACTCTCAGCAAATTAGGAAAAGAAGGGAATTCTGTCAACCTGATAAAGAGCGTCTATTTAAAAAAAAAAAAAAAAAAAAAGATTGACATTAATCTTAATAGTAGAAAGCTGTATACTTTCCTCTTGAGACTGGAAATAAGAATGTCCACTGTCACCATTTCCATTCAGCAGTGTACTAGAGGAACTAGCCTAGGCAATAAGAGAACTAAAAGAGATAAAAGACATACAGATTGAAAAGGAAGAACTACATCAGCTTTATTTGCAGATGGCATGATTATCTATGTAGGAAGAAATCTACAAAAAACTCATAACTAAGAAGTTGTGTGTTACAAGATCCATATACAAATATCAATTACACTCTAGCAGTAAACAACTGGAAATCCATCAATTGATGAATGAACAAATAATTTATTATATCCATATAATAGAATATTTTCAACAACAAAAAGGAAAGGGGCTGGGCATGGTGGCTCACGCCTGTAATCTTAACATTTTGGGAGACCAAGGTGAATCAATAGCTTGAGTTCAGGAGTTCAAGACCGGCCTGTGCAATATGGCGAAGCTCTCTCTCTACAAAAAATACAAAAATTAGCGGGGTGTGACACCTGTAGTCCCAGCTTCTTGGGAGGCTGACGTAGGAGGATGACTTGAGCCCAGGACGCAGAGGCTACAGTGAGCCAAGACTGCACCATTGCACTCCAGCTTAGGCAACAGAGTAAGACTCTGTCTCAAAAAAAAAAAAAAAAAAAAAAAAAAGGGAAGAACTGCTAATGCAGCACAACAACGTGGATGAAACTCAAAGGATTATACTAAGTGAATAAAGCCAGTCAAAAAACACTACATACTGTATGACTTCATTTCTATGAAATCCTAGAAAAAAAACAAAGCTTTAATAATAGAAAGCAGATCAATGGTTGTCAGGAACTGGAAGTAAATAGAAAGAGATTGACTGCAAAGAGGCACTAGAGAACTTTTGGGGATGCTGGAGTAGTCTACATCATGATTGTAGTGATTGAAACTTAAGTATATAAATTTATCAAAATTCATCAAACTGTACACTTAAAATGCTTACTTTTGCTTTTTATAATTATACCTTAATAAAGCAGATAAAATTATATTTAATGTAATAGTCATATTTTTATTACTATTTTCCTTATATTGGTGTTTATCTTTCATTTCTAAAATAGAAAGCTATTTTTTTATTTTCTGACAGCAATCCATTCTTCTGAAAATATCATTCCAAAAACTTTCTTCTAGAATCTGTCCTTTACCTTCCTGGACTCATGTTCCATCTTGTGGTTTCTATAAGAACTACTATGCCACCATTAATTGACCCAGGAGTTGGCAGCTGACCCAACTGGGTCAATGAGTTCCTTTCCAAGAGATTCACCTTGCCTCTTTGTAGTACCCGAAGCTTTTATATATTAAGTTTGGAAGCTGTCAGTAGCCCTACCAGACAGAACAGTGAAAGGAATCCAGTTTGCTGAGAGAAAAATACCAATGCAGATAAACTGAGTGATACAGAGAAAAGTGATGAAAAGTTCTAACATTTTAAAACATATTTTCTCAAAAATGTGTTGTATGATAGTCCTTCTCTGATCACTCATTCCTCTGACTGTACCTTTGAATCTCCTCTGCCCAAGAAGTATCTATTTACTTTATACCGATTTGGGTTTTTGCAACATGCAACCAAGAGAGCCCTAACTCATACATCATTCAAGTTAGTACATTAGTATTATGATCCTGCTTAAATACCATGCACATGAAATAAAACCTTCATTAAGTGCCAATGAAGGTTTTATTTCACTAGCTATTTCACATGCATATGAGTATAGATATATAAAAATAAAATGATAGGCTTTTAATATGTATTTTTAAATACCAATTTCTACTAACTAATCTTTGAAATGTGTCACAGTTGACATGAGCAGAATAGGATATATTATTTATTAACATATCTTTACAAAATAGAATTGCTGCTACTGGTCCACTCTGCTCATGGCTTTGTCTCAATACTCAAATCAAAACCAAGTTTTAACAAGGACAAATTAAAGTGCACTTTCCTGTCAGGAATCAAGACAAAGAAAATTATGAAAAGCACAGGTTCAGGATTGGTATGAAATATAGACATAGATGTAGATATTTATTTAATGTCTGTTATCTTTACATCATCTTTAACAAATTTTGAAATACTTAACTTTTTAAGAAACAAAGAGAATCTTAAGTTAGGCTGCCTGGATGTAATTTCTAGTTATCCCACTTCCTACCTGGCTGTCCTTGAGCAATTGCATAATCTCTTTGTTCCTCAGATTCCCCATTTATAAAGTGGGAATAATAATAGTACCTGGTATGTCAAAGACATATTTGTACTCCCACGTTCATTGCAGCATTATTCATAATAGCCAAGACATGGGAATTACATTAGTCTGCTTTCATATTGCTATAAAGAGCTACCTAAGACTGAGTAATTTATAAAGGAAAGTTTAATTGACTCACAGTTCAGCATGACTGGAGAGACCTCAGGAAACTTACAATCATGGCAGAAGGCAAAAAGGAAGCAAGGTACCTTCTTCACAAGGCAGCAGGAAGGATAAGTGCTGAGCAAAGGGGAGAAGAGCCCTTTATGAAACCAACAGATCTCATGAGAACCCACTATCACAAGAATAGTGTGGAGGAAACTACCCCCATGATTCAATTACCTCCAGCTGGTTTCTCTCTTGACACATGGGGATTATGGGGATTATAATTCAAGAGGAGACTTGGGTGGAGACACAAAGCCTGACCATATCAGGAATCAAACCTAAGTGTCCACCAACGAATGAATGGATAAAGAAAATGTGGTATATATGTATACACAATAGAATACTATTCAGCCTTAAAAAAGAAGGAAATTCTGCCTGTAATCCAAGCACTTTGGGAGGCCAAGGCAGGCAGATAACGAGGTCAAGAGTTGGAGACCATCCTGGCTAACATGATGAAACCCCACCTCTACTAAAAATACAAAAATTAGCCAGGCGTGGTGGCATGCACCTGTAGTCCCAGCTACTTGGGAGGTTGAGGAAGGAGAATCACTTGAACCCAGGAGGCGGAGGTTGCAGTGAGCCAAGATCACGCCACTGCACTCCTGCCTGGAGACAGAGAAAGACTCCACCTCAAAAAAAAAAAAAAAAGGAAATCCTGTCATTTGCAATAACATGGATGAACCAGAGGACGTTATGTTAAGTGAAATGAGCCAAGCACAGAAAGACAAGTAGTACCATATGATCTCAATTATATGTGGAATCTAAAAAGTCAAACTCATAGAAGCAGAGAGTAGAATGATGGTTACCAGAGGCTAGGGAGTGGGAACATGTTGATCAAAGGATAGAAAGCTTCAGTTAAACAAGAGAAGTTAGTTCAAGAGATCTATTGTACAACACGATGACTATATTTAATAACAATGTATTGTACTCTTAAAAATTGCTAAAAGGATAGATTTTAAGTGTTCTCACCACAAAAAAAGAGTATGTGAGGTAATATATATGTTAATTACCTCAATTTAGCCATTCCACAATGTATAGATATTTTAAAACAAAATATTATACAAAATAAATATATAAAATTTTTATTAGTGAAAACTATATATTTATATTTAAAAAACTATATATGATAGTGCTTAGAAAAAATTTGAAAACATTGCCTGGCATGCCATAGTGTCATATAAGAACACTTTTTATTTTCATTATTTTAATATATTATATAATATGTAGCAAGAGCCTATGTAACTGAGTAATCAACTCATTTATTGCTATAATTTTTTTTGTTTTGTAACGAAGTTTTTAATTATTTAAATGCTTCTTAGAGTCATACTCAAACACAGCTTATGTGATTCATTCCTTTTTTTTTTTTTTTTTTGAATCAATATAGTTTTTTGAACAGGCAAAAGCTGGAAGCATTCCCAGAATTGAAACAAGACAAGGATGCCTACTCTCACCATTCCTATTCAACATAGTGCAGGAAATCCTAGCAAGAGCAATCAGTCAAGAGAAAGAAATAAAAGGCACAGAACTAGGAGAGGAAGTCAAATCATTGCTCTTCACTGAGGATATGATCCTGTACCTAGAAAACCCTAAAGACTCTGCCAAAAAGTCTCCTAGAACTAATAAAATGGCTTCAGTAAAGTTTCAGGACATAAGATCAATATGCAAATAACTAGCATTTCTGTACACCAATAATATTCAAGCTGAGGGCCAAGTCAAGAATACAACCCCATTTACAATAGCCATAAAAAAATATCTAGGAATACATCTAACCAAGAAGGTGACATATCTTTATGAAGAGAACTAAAAAACAGTGCTGAAAAAAATCATAGATGACATAAATGGGAAAACATTCCATGCTGATGGATTATAAGAATTAATATCATTATAATGTCCATAGTACCCAAAGCAATCTAGAGATTAAACATTACTCCTATCAAGCTACCAACATTATTTTCCACAGAATTAGAAAAACTATTCTAAAATTCATATGGAACCAAAAAGAGGCTTGAATCTGAAGCAAATAAAAAAAACAACAAAGCCAGTCCAGGCGTGGTGGCTCTCCTGTAATCCCGACACTGTGGGAGGCTAAGGCAGGTGGATCACTTGAGGCCAGGAGTTCAAGACAAGAATGGCCAACATGGAAAAACCCTGTCTCTGCTAAAAAATACAAAAACTTACCTGGGCATGCTGGTGTGCACCTGTAGTCCCAGCTACTGGGAGGCTGAGGCACAAGAATTGTTTCAACCAGGGAGGCAAAGTTTGCATTGAGCCAAGATGGCACCACTGTACTCCAGCCTGGGTAACAGAGTGAGACTGTATCAAAAAAAAAAAAAAAAAAAAAAGAACCAAGCCAGAGGAATCACATTACCCAACTTCAAACTATACCACAAACCTACAGTAACCAAAACAGCATGATACTGGCACAAAAACAGACAATGGAACAGAAGAGAGGACCTAGAAATAAAGCTGCACACCCACAACCAACTAATCTTTGACAAAGTCAACAAAATAAGCAATTGCAAGAAAACAAAAATTGAAAGATGGGACCTAATTAAAGAGCTGCTGCACAGCAAAAGAAACTATCTACAGAGTAAAAAGAGCCTACAGAATAGGAGAAAATATTCTCAAACTACGCATCCAACAAAGGTCTAATATCTAGAATCTCTAAGGAACTTAAATCAGCAAGCAAAAAACAACCACATTAAAAAGAGGGCAAAAGACATGAACAGACACTTCTCAAAAGAAGACATATGAGAGGCCAAAAAACATATGCAAAAGTGTTCAACATCACTAACTAGACACAAATCAAAAACACAATGATACCATTTCACACCAGTCAAAATGGCTACTATTAAAAAGTCAAAAAATAACAAATGTTGGTGAGGTTGCAAAGAAATGAGAATGCTTATACACTGTTGGTAGGAATGTAAATTAGTCCAGCCACTGTGGAAAGCAGTTTGGAGATTTCTCAAAGAGCTAAAAATAGAACTACCATTTGACCCAGCAATCCCATTACTGGGTGATATGGTTTAGCTCTGTGTCCCTACCTAAATCTCACCTTGAATTATAATCCCTATAATCCCCACATGTCAAGAGCAGGACCAGGTGCAGGTAATTAGATCATGGGGGCGGTTCCCCCATACTGTTCTCGTGATAGTGAGTGAGTCTCAGAAGATGTGATGGTTTCATAAGTGTCTGGCATTTCCCCTGCTTGCACTCATTCTCTCTCCTGCCACCCTGTGAAGAGGTGTCTTCTGCCATGATAGTAAGTTTCCTGAGGCCTCCCCAGCCATAGGGAACTGTGAGTCGATTAACTCTTTTCTTTATAAATTACCCAGTCTTGGGTATTTCTTCATAGCAGCATGAGAATGGACTAACACACTAGATATCGACCCAAAGGAAAATAAATCGTTCTACCAAAAAGATACACGGACTTATATGTTCATTGCAACACTATTCACAATAGCAAGGACATGGAATCAACGTAGTGCCCATCAATGGTGGACTGGATAAAGAAAACGTGGGACGTGCACACTATGAAATAGTGTCATGGGGCAGGATGGTCTAGACAGCAGGGGGATGAAGCTTCCCCCCACCTACTCCTGAACACATCAGGTGCTGGAGCACCTGTGTTCCCATGAGAGCAGCGTGGGCCACACTTGACTTCAAAAGTCCCTCCAGGCTTGACTAAGTACACCAGTTTCATTCTGAACATGCTACTCTAAAACACATCCCTGCTGAACCACAGGAGGATCAGATACTGTGAGCTTCTGGCCTGTTGATGCTCAAGAGCCAGGGCATGCAGGGAAGACTCCAGAACTCCTAACTCTTGCTAACCTTACATCTGGGATTCTTACACCCTCAGCTGAAGAACTCGATGAATTTCAACTTTGAAGAGGTTTTTCTAACACTTTGTCATTTCAACCAGATTCTGCTAAAGTCCTCTGAAATTGGGGAACTGAAAATCAATTACTTGGATCACAAGTTGCCTGTGAAATCTGCAAGGACCTGCTGCCAGGGCTCATGAAACTCCAAAGTATGGGCCGGGCGCGGTGGCTCAAGCCTGTAATTCCAGCACTTTGGGAGGCCGAGACGGGCGGATCACGAGGTCAGATCGAGACCATCCTGGCTAACACGGTGAAACCCCGTCTCTACTAAAAAATACAAAAAAACTAGCCAGGCGAGGTGGCGGGCGCCTGTAGTCCCAGCTACTCGGGAGGCTGAGGCAGGAGAATGGCGTAAACCCGGGAGGCGGAGCTTGCAGTGAGCTGAGATCCGGCCACTGCACTCCAGCCTGGGTGACAGAGCGAGACTCCGTCTCAAAAAAAAAAAAAAAAAAAAAGAAACTCCAAAGTATGGCACCTTGGCATGCGGACTACCCTGACCCAGAAGAGACTAGAAGGCCTCAGAAGCCAGGTCTTTGTTCTTCCCTCCTGGTTCCTGTCCCCTTTTCTCCCCGAAAGTGAGTCACAGAAACCAGAATTCTTTTTTCCCAAGGCAGGTCATAGAAACTAGAACGCCTCTCTCCCAAAGCCAGCCATAAAACCTAGCAAGGTCACTCTCTCCCTTCTCCTGGAAGACCCTCATTCCCAAGGAGTCCTGCCTGATACCCAGGGGAAGGGGAATTGTACAGAGTGGCCTTGCTGGGTTTCCCCACTCCATCCATCACCATTAGGCCAGATCCTTTGAGTCCAATCACATTTCTGCATGACTATTCATTCATCAAACCTAAATATAAAAATAAAGGTTTTCCCTGGGGGGGGGGGGGAATGGTATGTACACGTTGTGGAATACTACGCAGTAATAAATAAAGAAAGAATCAAACCAATCATGTCCTTTGTGGCAATGGATGCAGCTGGAGGCCATTATCCTAAGCAAATTAATGCAGAAACAGAAAACCAAATACCACGTGTTCTCACGTATAAGAGGCAGCTAAATATTGGGTACACATGGACATAAAGAGGAACACAATAGATACTGGAGACTACTAGAGGAAGGAGGGAAGAAGTAGGGTAAGGGATGAAAAACTACCTAGTGGATACTATGCTCACTACCTGGATAACGGGTTCAGTTGTACCCCAAGTCTCAGCACCATGCAATATACCCTTATAACAATCCTGTACATGTATACTCTAAATCAAAAACAAAAGTTGAAAGTTTTTTTAAAATGAATACAGTTTTTACTGTATTGTTAGCTGAACACTAATAATTTTCATGTGTCTGTTTTAAATGTATCTAGCTTTTGGTGTTTTAGGATTTTTTTTTCTTTTTTTTGTAGAGAGAGTACAAGCGCAGGCTTCTCACATGCATACATTGTGTCATGCTGAAGTCTGGGCTTTTAGCATACCCATCTTCTGAATAGGGAACGTTGTACCCAATAGGTAATTTTTTTTAGCCTGACCCTCCTTTTACCCTCCCACCTTTTGTAATCTCCCGTGTCTTATTTCACTCTGTAGGTCCACATGTACTCATACTGTTTAGCTCCCACTTACAAGTGGAAACATGCAGTATTTGACTTTGTGTTTCTGAGATATTTCAGTTAGGATAATGGCCTCCAGTTCCATTAACTAAAATATTCATATATATGTTCATATGTCTGAACTTGCTAACTTCTTGGTGGGAAATTTGAGTGTTTTATAATATATTAGAAATTTTAACTTCTGAATTTTTTGACAGTTTGAGTACCAATAAGTCTTTATTTATTCATTGTATTTTCCCAGGGAAAGGAGAAGGGAAGAGTCAGCATGTGTTTTAAAAAAAAAAAAAAAAAAAAAAAAAAAGATTAGAAAATGGAAAAAAGGAAGTACCCAGTACAGCAAAGTCAACCATCAAATAAACACACCCCAGTGATGGGGTCACCAAAGCCCAAAGGGGCTCAGTCTCCTGCAGTTCAGGAATGAGGAAAAGGGATCAGGAAAAGAATAGACAGGTGCAAGCTTTCCTACCCTCCTTCCCCATAAATTCAAGATTTTACACAAAGCTTCAGTTTCTAGCAGTAAACATGGAGTTATATTTGTTCGTCTCCTATTAAACAATCTTGTGGTCACTTTGACATAAGTTTCTAGCACCTGCATAGAAGTTCCTGAGTGACTTGGATATACATTCATATTCTCTTTCTTGGCCTCCTGACCCCAGTTTCTACATGGAAGGCTCCCAGTTGCATCTCATTACTTTAGGATTAAAAGTTAAGTAGGTTTGAGCCGTCCAAAATACAGCAGTGTCTTTTTTTTTTTTTTTTTTTTTTTTTGAGATGGAGTCCCGCTCTGTCGCCAGACTGGAGTGCAGTGGCGTGATCTCAACCCACTGCAACCTCCGCTCCGCCTCTCCTCACCCAGCCCAAGCAATTCCCCTGCCCCAGTCTCCTAAGTAGCTGGGACCACAGGCATGTGCCACCACATCTGGCTAATCTTCTGTATTTTAGCAGAGACGGGGTTTCACCATGCCGGCCAGGATGGTCCCAAACTCCCAAACCCATGATCTGCCCACCTCAGCCTCCAAAAGTGCTGGGACTACAGGTGCGAGCCACCGTGCCTGGGCTACAGCAGTGTCTTAAGTGTTTGGCATGTGGAGGGGGCTCACACCTGCAATCCCAGCACCCTAGGAGGCGGAGGCAGGCAGATCACCTGAGGTCAGGAGCTCAAGACCAGCCTGGACAACACAGTGAAACCCCATCTCCACTAAAAATACAAAAATTAGCTGGGTGTGGCGGGCACCTGTAATCCCAGCCACTCAGGAGGCTGAGGCAGGAGAACCACCTGCACCCAAGAGGCAGAGGCTGCAGTGAGCCAAGACCACACCACTACACTCCAGCCTGGGCAACAGAGCAAGACTCCAACCAAAAACAAAAAAGAAAGAAATGGTAATGGTCTTGACTGTTGAGAACAAGGGATGGAGGGTTTTCCTAGCTTCTTCAGGATTTTTGCATACATCATTTAAGAGTTGTGGAGACGCTCCAAGCATTAAATGTGTATGTGTGTGGGTGTGTAAGTTTTCTTTTGGGGATGAACAGAAAAGAGGGCAGGGTAGAAGACAAGTTTTTAGGACAGAAGATCTGGTCTAACAGGTAATAGGGGAAGGAGACTACAAAACAAAGGATGGTTCAAGATCCCCACTCTAAGAAGAGGGCCCCCCAAACTAATGTTTCAGATCTTGTTGCCTGGTACAGAACCTTCTGTCAAAGATGCTTTGGCTACTTTTCTCTCAACACAAAAAGAAGTTTGTAAACAAAACCCCCGAAGAACACAGAGAAAGACTAATACATTATATTTACACAAACTAGGCCACCTAGCAATCACCAACTTAGTGAAATCCCATAAAACCCAGATAAATACAGTAATTAGAGGTTGCGGGGCGGGGGGCAGCATTTCGGGGAGACAGGAACCCAGGATCAGACACACACCACAAAGCATTCTAGTGCATTTGTCCCGTTTCAACACAGTGAGGTAAGTTTGCGGTGATCTCACAGCATATAAACAAAACCCCCTTTTTCTCCTTTAGCTACCGTGACACTATTAATCACTACTGCAGCAGGGCAGGACACAGGCCCAGGCACCACAAAGCCCTCGTTTATGTGTCTCCCTGGAACCTGAGAATTTTGAAAGGTTAAGGATACCTTACTACATATATCCATCCCTCAACAGTACAGGATTAAGTACAGGGGTATTGGTCTTAAAACGTATCCTCACCAACTCCAGTTTTACGAACACACATACCCTGTCGTGCATAGTAGGCCTAGCCTAATCTGGTGAAGAATGGATCTGGGATGTAAAGCACATCCTGTGCCCTAGGATTAGATAACCCTCACCTAATCTTGGCTCCCTCTCTGGGCCTTTCAGCTGGCCCAGCCTCTCCTAGCCCGTGTACCACCATTTCCTGTTTAGACTAATTCTCAATCTTCCAGTAGGAGGCAATCAAGTCATGGGACAACCCAGTTAAAAACCTAGTCTCCCCTAAAACATGTTCAAGGCAGAGGGGGTTTCAAGAGGATACTATGGCAGAAAAGCCAGCTCTCATTGGCAGAAATGAGGTAGTTCAATAGTCTGTGCACTCCAAGTAATCGCTCTCCACAGTGGCAAAAACGAAAAGTAGTCCTGTGCGCAGACCTGGAGCTGCTGCTCTCTTATCACAGATTGCTCACGCACCTGAGAACACAGTGCAGGAAATGAGGACCTTAGACTAAAATATACAAAAATACAAAACCAGAATATTTATATTAAGGAAAAAAAAGTTAAAATGCACAAGATACACCATTTGCACACAGTTGACATCCTGGAGAAAGTGGGACCCAAGGTGCAGTATCCAAGAGAGCAAATAAAATCACATTGGCCTAGAATGGGGTGGGGGTAAGCATAGGAGGAGCAGGTCTGCAGTTGCTCCCCCAAACATCCTTTTTGCCATCATCACTATCCATTGCTTGGTACAGTTGCCAGCACCCTATCCCAAAAGTGGGTATGAGGATACAAGATGTGAAAAAAAAAACACTGCCTTACTCCTGAGCGATTTCCTTTCACAGAATGTAGTGGCTGGGCTCCGTGAATCTGGTCTCATCCTTAATCATTTCACTCTGGCATGGGAATTATTGCATATCCTTCTTCAAAAGGAAAACAACTTCCCTATCCAGGCCACTTTCAAAAGCTGGAAACTCTGGAGATGGAACCTCAGATAAAGCATGCAGGTTGTAGGGTGATTCCCACGTCCTGGTTGCCCCCAGAACTCCCACTTATATTTGGACAGAGCATGGTTGGAGCTCCTTTGACTCACCCTTTCCCCCAACAGAGGGAAGATAGGGTGACGGTGTGAACCCCAGTCTGAGACACATGGCAGTGCCAAGTAGCCCCAGTTCACCCTGTTCCCACTTTCTCCACTCTGCCTGCTCCTCAAAACTTCCTGATAGCAAAGAATAGCCCCCACCCATTGTGACTCAATTCTGTGCCTCCGGGAGCAGGGCAGGGCTGTGGATTTCTTCTTCCTCCCCAAAGTAGGTTGGCTTTCCCTGTGCGCTAGGGCCCTGCTGGGCCTTCAGCGGACATGAAGCTACCGTATGACTGATGCTCTGGTAGAAGTGGCACTTCTGGGGCTGGGGTGGCAGCTTGCATTCCTTGGCATGATGGTCTAGACCTCCACAGTTGCAGCACCTGACGTCTGATCTGCGCTTCTGCATGTTCTTCCCCTTTGGCCACCTCTCACTCCCAATACGGAACTCCCTACTAGGTCCGGTGACATGGATGGATTCCAGACCCGTGGCTGACTACTTAAAAGGTGAACTCCACTGCCTCACCCTCCTTCGAGCTCAGGAAGCCTTTCAAGTGCAGCTTACTCTGGTGCACAAAGACGTCCACTAGGGGTTTGAGCGCGACCCGGGCGCGGGCGGTCATGGACAGGAAGCAGAACCCCATGCGCACGCTGAACCACTTACAGATGCAGCAGCTGAGGCTCCTACGCCGCCCGCCCGGGCCGCATCTTCCCGCGCCTCCTCGGGTGCCTCTTCTGCCGCCTTGGAGCAGCCACCTATAAACTGCTGGTTAGACCCTGAGCCCATGGTCCTCGGCTAAGCCCGTGGCTCCGGGCCCCTGGTCAGGCAGCTACTGTCCCCAGAGAACTCCGAAGGCCAACATCTGAATTTACTAGAATCCTGATTGTTAAGTATATACTGTCAGGTACAAATTTGTTTACAGAGTTCATAGAACAATGCTGAATTTACCAGACTTAGTATTTTGCTGCAACTAGAAGCTCCAAGGGTTAAGAGGAGGCATGGTTGATCCAGTTAATATCAGATTTAAAAGTTAAGAATGTCCTATTTAGGAGACCCTTTCTTATACACCTATCACTCATTAATTTTCCCAAATAATTTTTGATTTATTAAATATTTTCTTACTTTTATACACAATTCCCAAAAAAATATACACAAAAGTCAAAAAATAAATTTTCTTGTCACAAACGGTTAAGTGTAGTATTAATCATATCTCATGTTACACAAAATCTGTGAATTTTGTTTGTTCCCTTTACAACTGAACGTACAGACAATTGATTAAGTCCTGTGGGCACCAAGTTGTGGTTAGTTTCTATTCTTCATTCCTAATCTTTTTACACCTTTAATTGTGTTATGTTTGTAAGATATGGGCTTTCATCACTTCTATCAGTGCCTTCAATTTTCCTCATCACTCTCCTACTCCTACTTTTCCAATCTTGTCCAGAAGTTTCAAAGGGGTTGTTTATATCCATGGCTTCTTTGGGGCTACCAGCTTTAAAGATCACATAGCCTGGATCTGTCAGGGTCCCCCCGCCCACCCCAACAGAGAATGACTACAAGTGAAGATAATGTGGGGAGGGTCCATGGAGAGAGTCAAACAATTATGAGAAAAAGACTCCATCCTAGTGTGATCATTTGAACCCCGGAATTCAGACAATTCTACGACCTACTCCTGGAATACTTGGATATATAGTACATAAAAAATCCCTTTTTTGCTTAAATCTTAACCTATTTTAAAATAAATAGATACAGAGAGCCACACAAAATACCACTCTTGAAATCACCTGCCAAGTCAAGAAATAAAGCTTTGCCAATTATCTCAGAAGCCCCTTGCATTAGTCTGTTTCACTCTGCTGATACACATCCGAGACTGGGTAATTTATAAAGAAAATTAGGTTTAATGCACTCACTGTTCCATGTGGCTGGGGGGGCCTCACAATCATGGCGGAAGGAGAAAGGCATGTCTTACATGGCAGCAGATGAGAGAGAATGAGAGCGAAGTGAAAGCGGAAACCTCTTATAAAACCATCAGGTCTCCTGAGGTTTATTCACTACCATGTGAAGAGTATGGAGGAAACCACCCCTATGATTCAATTATCTCCCACTGGGTCCCTCCCACAACACATGGGAATTATGGGAGCTACAATTCAAGATGAGATTTGGGTGGGGACACAGCCAAACCACATCACCCCTCTGTATGTCCTGTCTCTATCTCAAAAAAGGAATCACAATCTTGACTTTTATAGCAATAAATTCCTCATTTCTTTATAGTTTTGCCACCCAAATGTGCATCCCAAGCCACTATATTGTTGTCCGTTAAATTCTGTCATTTAAATCCCTTTCATCTATGTGTTCTACCCCCCGCTTTCTTTACATTTGATCTGTATTTGACCTGTCTGCTTTCCCAGTGAAGTTTGCCAATTACGTATTCATGACACCGCTCAGCATGTTCCTCTGTACTGTTTTCTGTCTTCTGTTTCCAATTTCCAGCAAATTGGCAGCTAGAATCAAAGGCTTGATCAGACTCAAGTTCAATGCCTTTAGCAAGACCATAGATGGTACGGGTCTTTAATCTAGTGAAATATAATGTCTAGTGGCCTCTTTCTATTGTGATACAAGCAGCTATTGTGGTTCACAGTCTCATGTTGTAAGCAGCCAATTTCTCCAAAGAAACCCTGCCTTCAAAACGACATATTTGGCATTAGGAATACACATTACTACTGAGCTGGTCATTGTTTCTAGAACTCATCTCAGTCTTTCCATATTCATGAGTTCATACTGACACTCTCAACTCAAATTCAAAGCTACAGAGTTTTTATTGTTGTCTTAACTCAATCTTTTCTCAAACTTCTCTTTTCTTGTCTCAGTTGTCTCTATTTCGCTTGAGTTGCTCTGACTCTATTCCAAGCCGTTTCATCTTAGAGTGGGGCACTGTCCTGGAAGAGAATCCTTGCAAGTCTGTTTCATTGGTGAATCTAGAAGCTAAACGATTCCACATCCTTCAGCACACACTGTCATTCCCTTGCACTCACCCAATACCGGATTGAACAAAACCCTCTTAGTATTCATTGCTGTTCTCAAATTGGTCTGCTCACTTTATGGTGAACTTCTGTGGGTATTTGGTTCTCCTGTTCTCCACCGATTCCTCTGCTTTCTCTTACATAGATGTTGACACTGTACAGGTCTTGGGTCAAGTGGTTTGTCTTCATGTACTGACTGTGTTTGATTTGTGGGGATAGCCTGTCTCCCGGCTTTGTAATAAACATTGTCAATAGGTTTTTAGTGTTACTATCTAGCTTTGTCTCCTTTTATGTAAGCATTTGGAGACACAACAACACCTTCACTGCTGCCATATTCCTGGGATCACTCAGACTATTTTAAGTAGGTTTTTGCCATTTTAAGTCAAGAGCATATTGACTAACACAGACCCAATCATTTATCTCATTAAAAGCTACCTTACATACACTAACGCCAAACCATTACATTAAAAGAAACTAGCATAATGATAACTTTAAATGCTTATAGTAAACATAGACTCTAAATGAATGGCTAAAAGTGAACAATATGCTTTGAAATAAACCTTTTTGTTAGCTAATTTTTTTATGGTCTTTAGTCCTTTAGTGGGTGCTCCTAACATTTTAAAGAAAAATGTCCAGCAGCAGATTTGCAAGTTTTCTTTAGCATAAGGCCCATGCCCTAGTTCTGTTAATCAATAGATTTGAGAACACAAATTCAAACCATGTTAAATTATTTCCCTACTACAACTGTTTACAGCAGTTATTTCATCTATTGATTAAACAAAAGAAATAAACTGAGAACTTACTCTACTGTGATCCCTAGAGTTAATGCTGCAGGTGAAACAACTTTATAACGAAGTATTCAGGAACAGAACCTCCTCAGACATGGTTCAAAATTGCCGACTTTATATTAAGTTATGGTAAGTTTTTAGTACAAAATATGAACTAATTTTGAAAATTATCAATGTTATTAATGAGGAAATCAGTAACACACTGGTTCTATTTTATTAAATAATAATTTAAAGTAACTTGAAATAAATCCAGTTATCCTAAAGTCAAGTGCTACTGCCTAGGCTTACCTTTTTTCATAAGGCCAAAAATGGCCACCACTGCTGTTTACAAACAAAAACAGCTTATATTGTGAAAGCTTATAAGCCTCTATCATCTTAAAATCAGTAATATTTAAATAATATTGTTGGGTGAAATTGAGAGAAAAGCCCTGCAGTTAACTCATAATCTCTGCTTTAATTTGTAAAGGAAGTTTCATGCTTATAGGAATTGCAACAATCATGAGATTATTATTCTCCATTAATATATTCTTCAGAGCTTCTCATAGGCTTTAGTTAAAAGGAGCTACACAGATGTAGGAAATGATCAAGATACTGCTTGGTCTCCATCACAACAAAATACTCCAAAGACCTCTCAAACGACCAAAGACCTCTCAAACGACACATGTCCCATTACATTATCCCTTGCACCCTTCCACGTTTATTTGCAGTGTTGAGACACTATATAGCTTCCTGTTAACTTTGCCCTTTTTGCTCAGGGCAAAGCCTCACCTTTTTTAAGATCTCTGCAGCAACTGCTGCAATAAACTGCTGCCTGCTGGGCCATCAAATCGAGATGCCTTGTGAAAAAGAAATGTTTTTTTCTTTTTCAGCTCTTCATTCACATTCCATTATGTGCCATACACAAGACAATTTTTATTTTTAGGCTTGCCCATTATATTAAAAGTAAAGGGCTAATGGTCTCGAGAAAGAACTGAAACAATAGGAACTTTGTAAGAGTGGCTTTTTCTAATTGTTGGTTATAAAAAAATGAAATATAAAACTCCTCTTTTAAGAAAAGTGCAGAAGGAAATGGGGCTTAATAGCAAGAAAATGATATTTTCAACACTTGACTTATTTTCTCCCATTTTAATGTATTGAATTATGTCAAAGACCTGGTAGAAAACTTTAAAAAATCATTTTCTGATGTTATTAAATGAAAATTAATTTCTGCCTATGCATTTGGAACTATGCTTCAACACAGTAAGAAGTCGGTAAATATTAGCTATTATTATTTATATTATTATGACTGACAAACTTAGTTGTATGTATTTCTTTGTTTTTGTGCCTCCAATCTCAGAAGCAGCAGCAATCCAATCAATTTTGTATTCCATATCATCTCACCAACTCAGGCCCTTGCATTCTCCCCCTTTTCTCTACTGGCTATCTCCTCTCTGCTGTAATCCTAATTAGTTCTAATTCCAAGCCCTACTCTTTATCTCCATTCTATCTACCACCCTACTTCTCATCTTCTTTTCAAGACCAAGCTGGCTGTAATTTCTCACCACCTATACACTCCACAGACCACCAAAATAAACAGTTGGTCAGAGAAAGAGGAACTAGCAGTGCCTGAGATGCAGTTGTGAAGTTGGATCACTTTCCAGCCAGATGGCAACTAGGACTCCCTCCCTAGTGTGAAGTGACTATTGAAGGCCTCTGGCACACTGCAGCATGGCAATTACCAAGAATTTCACCTGTGGTGACTTGGAATGGATGACAGGTTGAAGGGATGCAATGGCTTCTGTGATATCTTTGGCATTGTGAAGTATGATAGAAATAGTAATTATAAGGACTGGGGGATCTGTTTGGTTGTTGCTAAGTGTTATTGATGCACTGAAGAGAGAAAATAACAAGCTCCATTCAGCCAATTAGCCACTTAAGGCAAAATGTGAAAGTTAGAAGGCTCCCAGGGCAGTGTTTACAGACGCCTTCCTCTCTTACGACCACAAGACAGACCCTGCTAAAGACCAGGCCTCGATCCTCATTGTAAGAGTAGAGAAGTAAGAGTTGAGATAACCCTGAATTCACAGCCCCAACAAGTCTCCTACATTATCAGGGAAGGAGTGGAACTCCAAGGCTAGGGGTAGAGATATCCAGGTGGGTACACTCAAGAACATTGAACTCTCAGACTCTCTAGAACACTCTGGGCTTGCAGAGGCAGCCCACTCCCCCTTGTTAGACGATAGTAGACCCCACTGCATTGCCTAAAGACTAGGCAGAGGCCTCAACTTAGGCAGATGCTACTTAAGACAATATCAGCTCTCCTCAAGAACCATCCATTTTTTTCCTTCCAACCAAGATGAATAGCTAGAGTCACAGATCAGCATGGCTCTGGCCAAAGGAATAAAAGGGATTATTCACTGAAAGAGCTGAAGGATGTGGCTAATATGCAGCGGGAGAATCCAGAAAAGCAATTTCTAAGTGCAGCTTCTGGAGGACCCAACTTTAGACAAATATAAACATTCCTGCAGATCCCCCCTCAAATCAAGTGTGGGCATAATAACTAAGCATGTGAGAAGAGTCATTGAACTTGGAAATGGAATGATTCAAATCTAACCTTGACTTCCACTGTCGGTTTTGCTTTGTTTTTCTCTTTTGAGACAGAATCTGTGTCAGTCAGGCTGGAATGCAGTGACGCGATCTCAGCTCACTGCAACCTCCACCTCCCGGGTTCAAGCTATTCGCTTACCTCAGCCACCAGAGTAGCTGGGATTACAGGCATGTGCCATCACACCTGCCTAATTTTTTGTGTTTTTAGTTGAGATGAGGTTTTGCCCTGTTGGCAAGGTTAGTCTCAAACTCCTGGCCTCCTGTTATCTGCCCACCTTGGCCTCCCAAAGTTCTGGGATTACAGGCATGAGCCACCGCACCAGGCCCCTACTGTCTTTTTCGTTCTGTTAACAAGAAACAATTCGGCAAGTAGTACATACTTAATAAATGTTTGTTGAAAGAAATAAAGAATAAACATACATCATTTTAAATCATAAAATATTCCCCAAATCAGTCATTAAGGCAATACCTACTTTTTATACATCCATATTTTCATGTTTAATTATAAGCAGACTAAATATCCTAATTAATGAAAACTAAGAAGGACAGATGCGTCAGGCTCTTCTGGCTGCAAGCTTGGTAGGCAGAAAATCACTCGGGCTACCTCAAGAAAGACGGATTTGTCAAGAAACACAGGGACGCAGAGGAAATCAGAATCACACGGAAACCCTGCTTAGCGTTCAACTGAGCCTCACAGAGGGGGAAACGCAGCGGTAAACTGAAATGCTCTGATACATTTCCAGGCCTGAATTATCTTACTGCCCCCTCAGCAGCAAGAGGTGGGTGAACATATGCCATGATGACTCAGTCCTCTCTGCCCCTGCTTCTGCTACTCTCCCAACTGACCAACTTCCTCTACATTTATAGCATCTGCTTATTCATAACTTTATCTCCTACCTCAGGTCCCTCTCGCCGTGTCTGTTTTTACTTCTGCTCCCACAGCCAAATGTCAACTTTCCATATATATCTCACATCCAAATACTTAACAAAGTAGAATGTTGTTGGTCAGAAAAAACGCCGTCTTCGAGCAGCCTTTTGTACTCGGCACCTTAATGCTGATTGGATAGTTCTGTGACAGATGACCCTTGCCTGATTAGCCACGGGAAAGAAGACAGCTGCTTGATTGGTGGTTGAAAACTGATGAGTGCATGGACGCCCCTGGATGCAAAAGGGCCTAAGAAAAGCAGCACCTGGCTGGGAAGCTGACCCCCCCCCCCGCCACCCCCGCCCCCCACAGCAATAACCCCAGGCCAGGAGATGAGAAAATGAGTTTTCAGTGTATAGTTGATCGTCTCTGCCCTTTTGTTTTAGCTTGTTTGTGTTGCTGTCTGTTCATTAATTTGTTCATTTGTTTTTAAGTGAAGAAGATTGAGAGCAGGGGAGCTCCCAGAACAGAGTTTAAGTAAATTGAAGGAAGTTTCTATCTGGAACTAATAAGGATTATGGAGATTCCATGAAGATGAATTGTCAGGGCAAAGCAAAATAATTAGGAAAAGACTAGACTAAAATTGGCAGGAGTTTTTGCATCGAACCTTGGTTTTGTCTTCAACTAGCTATATGTTTTGGGGGCATGCTGGGGGGTAGGTACCTATCAGAATAATTGGTAGTTTAGCAAACAAGCCAGGTGCTTACTCACCCTTCCTCCCCACTCACTCCCATTGCCACTGTAACATGGTTGCCATGCCAGAATTCTTCCAGAAGATAGGGAGGCTGTTATTGGAAAAACGCTTCAGAAGTGATTTAGATAAACCCACTACCACTCCACCATCCTGGTTTACAGTCATTGGACTAGTTGATATCTCAGATAATGCTTTGATTCTTTTATAACTTACGAGTTTAAGAAGTAATGAAAAATTTAAAACTCTTTGGAAGATAATCATGAGACTATACAGGCCAGGGACGGTGACCCATGCCTGTAATCCTCGCATTCTGGGAGGCCATGGTGGGTGGATCACCTGAGGTCAGGGGTTCGAGACCAGCCTGGCCAATATGGCAGAACCCATCTCTACTAAAAATACAAAAATTAGCCAGGCACGATGGTGGGTGCCTATAATCCCAGCTACCTGGGAGACTGAGGCAGGAGAATCACTTGAACCCAGGGGACAGAGGTTGCAGTGAGCTGAGATTGCACCACTACACTTCAGCCTGGGCAAAAGAGCAAAACTCTTTTTTAAAAAAATCTGTAATACAAATTATAAACATAATTTTATAATAGTAAGAAGTTTAGAAACCATCTGAATGTCTATCATAACAATATAGCTGGATCTCTATGATACATTAAATGAGGGAAAAAATAAACACTATAATACTTATGCAAATATTTTTTAAATATGCAAAACAATATTTTAGAGTTCCAACAGTTTCTATATATGTATCTAAATATATTAACAAAGCCTGGAAGGATCTCTGAGGAGTGGAAAGCAGGAAACAAAGATGGGGAAGTGGCCCGAAGGAACTCTATTCTCTGTAGATCAGAGCTTTATGTTTTTAAAAAGGAGAATGTATTCATCTGGTGTATGTATAATTTAGTTAATTTGTAAGGGAAACAGATTAAAATAAGTTATTTGGAGGCTCCTGCCTGACTGGCACACCCGAGCTTCTCAGAGGATATGTCACATCCACAGCCCCTGCTGAAAGTTTTCATTCACTATTCCACCCATACTTAGTGAGTACCTGCCACGTCCCAGGCTTTGTTCAGTCTAAGCAGTGGGGGTGCTGCTGTGAGCAACTGCTTGGTGTTCTTCCCCATACTTGCTTCTTCTGCTCACTCATCATTCTGCCTCTCCTACTCCATAACTTTGAGTGGCATGTGGCTTTGGTTTGCCATAGAACCAGCTCCCACTCTAACACTTTGAAGACAGTGTCATGTAGTGGCTAGGAGCACAGGCTCCAGAGTCAAACTGACTGGGTTCCACTACCAGCCCTACTATATCTTTTGTCAACTTGTATAAGCTATTTTACTTTTCAGTCATGCCTCCATTTCTTTATTTGTAAAAATGGAATCACACTGATCCATATCATATAGTTGTGACAATTAATGCATTAAAGCATGAAAAAAGCCTAGGACAAGAGCTGACACACAGTAAGCTCTTGACAAATATTAAATGTTATTATTAGTATTTTCAGAACCAGTCACAAATAACCAATGTCCCAGGTCAATTTTTTTAGAGAAAATCCAATCAGTTCAGTTCAATTGAGGGCTTTCATTTCTCCTTGTCATGTTGTTCACGTATGGCCACAAGATTATCCCTGACCATAACCTCAAGACTTTATATGATCCAGCTTTGGCTGGTGTGATGGTTAATACTGACTGTCAACTTGATTGGATTGAAGGATGCAAAGTATTGATCCTGGGTGTGTCTGTGAGGGTGTTGCCAAAGGAGATTCACAGTTGAGTCAGTGAACCAGGAAAGGCAGACACACCCTTAATCTGGGTGGGTACCATCTAATCAACTGCCAACACAGCCAGAATATAAAGCAGAAAAACGTGAAAAGGCTAGACTGGCTTAGCCTCCCAGCCTACATCTTTCTCCTGTGGTGGATGCTTCCTGCCCTCGAACTTTGGACTCCAAGTTCTTCAGCTTTGGGATTCAGACTGGCTTCCTTGCTCCTCAGTCTGCATATGGCCTATTGTGGGACCTTGTGATCATATGAATTAATACTACTTAATAAACTCATAAATATATAATATAACATATATATATATATACACACACACACATCCTATTAGTTCTGTCCCTCTAAAGAATCCTGACTAATATAGCTGGCCCCACCTGACCTCCTCAAGTTCACCTGGGACCATTTGTTAAAAGTAAGTTACGAAAGAAAAAGAGAAAGAATATAGCCTTCTGACATTCATTATAAAACCTGACTATTGTTCCCGTATTTTGTATTCATGAATTTCTCTTTTTTAAATAATCCCTTTTTTCTTGAGCCATTTGAGTGGGTTCCTGTTCCTTGCAACCAAAGCACCTAGAATAGAACAATTCCTTCAAGTAAATGGGTCATACACAAAATATCCTCATACTCATTGCTATGTGTGAGTGTTGTACAAGTGACCTATTATATAGGAATGATGCTCAAGAGAAGTAAAAGCAGAAAGCCAGGTCTTTTTTGTGGTTCAAGAAGAGAAAAGATGCTCTGGGTGGTAACAGCAGAGTGTTATTCAGATGCAAAATCCAGGCAGCCTTTGTGTGAGAATCTGTTTTATTACCTTTTTCAGTTCTATTCTCTATTCATTAAATTGAACCCTGAAGGAACTTGAATTTTGCAATATTTCATTAGTTACAATGCTAACCTGAAAGTAAAAACTATATTTTGTTTTAAAGTATTCTATAATTCTAATTTCTCAGAAATGTAAACTGTGTTTCTTTGCAGTCTGAGAAAATGAAATTTTTATCTGTTTTCTAGGATGATAGGAATGATGTGAGCATCCTCTACCTGTTCACACTGACACATAACCTGTTCCGTGGCAGCTCTGCCCATACTGAAGAAATAAAAGCACTTCTCCCTGGACTCAGCAATTGGCAGCTGCTTTGCCTCAAGGACAAAGTCTATGTCTTTTTTAACTCAATCAACTCAGCACCACGCCAGTGCCCTGCACCATAAATGCTTTTGAATCGACTGAGATGGCCAGAAAATGCAGTGTCTTCTCTCCTTTCTTCACCTGCTCCCTAAAGTGAGCTGAGAATTGGTAGGAACATGTTGGGAGAGAGAATGATAAAGGCAGAACTTCGATGCTGAGCCTAGCATTTAAAATAATAATGAAATTTTCTGAGAAGATTCTTCCTGAAATCCACATGTATTCAGATAATCCCACCAGGAAATATTACAGGTGATAAATTCAGCACAATCGCATTTTCCCCAGGTTCCCAGGAACATTTTATCCATCTCAGGGTGGTAGCCAGAAATCAAAAGAAGAGAGTGGAGAATTAATACCTGCACATTTTTAAGGATTTAATGAAATATTTATAGACTATTACAGCCTTCTAATAAAAGTTATTACCCTTTGGTTGGTAAGTGTGACCTCCAGGGGACAATAACATTCTGTTACATCTTAAAATTCTATAAAGTTATTAGTTATCTCCTATGGGAAAGCATCCTTTATTGACAAGAGATAGGATGGATAGTCTAATAGCTGAAATGATTCCATAAATAAATTTCAACTTGAAAGCTCTGTTGAAGTCAGTTACCAAATCAGAACTTTAACATTTGTTATTACAGGACTCTCAAAATTATAGCTAAGTATTGCTGAATTCCACGGGCACATCAGAACCAGCTTTACTCTTGTCTTGCAGGACATGTGATTACGAATTGTGTAAGAAAGCTGATGAAAAAGAAATGATATATTTCCTGTCATGACTAATAGTCTCCTCTCGTGTCTTGCTTTGAGGTCTATAAAGCTAATAAAATGTAAGTTGAATTATTAATAAAACTCTAAAAAATGAACACTGCTTTTCTAAAAGGAGATAAATTATGTTAAATAGGTTGTTTCCAAATAGATAAAAAGTTTTGAAACATACACTTAAATTTGTACATATGAATGAGATTGAGACGAGACATATTATGTGTGTGTATGTATATAGAATAGTCTAATGCTTTTTCATTTGAGATAGAGTATAAATAAAGTAAATTGCACCATCTGCTGGCTATATTTGGAAACAGACTCTAATTCTAAGCTCCAAGGAAAGAAGGTAAGAATTGAGAGTTACCTCCGAATATTAGGAAAAAAGCCACATCCAGCAAACAATGAAAAACATCAGTGCACTTCCATTCAAAGCCCTGAGGGTTCACTAGAAAGCCACTTGATACTGTAGAATCAGTTGCCGTCTCAGTCCTACCAAGTGTTTCTGCCCTGGTGCTGGCATATCAAACAGTGAAATTCATGTCAGTATCTGCTCCAGACCCAACAACAAATACTAAACTTTAATGTTGGGAAATCCAAAGCCCATTCACACAAACGGAATTGCCAGGCTCACAGCATCTGGAGCTCACATTTTGGTCAAAGAAGTTCACAACTCAGCAAATTTATAAATCTTTTAGCCAGCCAAATTCTGAGTAATGTAGTACATTTGAATACACTTTAATAAAAAGAAGAGAGTCTCCAAATTCGGAACTGGAGGCCTGTTGAGTTCCACCTATGAGCTGAGATTTATAGTTATTTTTCCTAAGTTTTAATCCAGCACTCTTAAAAAAATAGATCCGTACGGCAACTTTCAGCGACATCACTTATTGTATCATTCAAGAAGTAAAATATTGTCCTATATTCTCCTTGCTCACTAGTCCTCTTACTGAGCCTGGTATTAGTTTCTCTTTCACTGTTAAATAGGCAAGTGAGGAGCTTTCCTATCTCAAGATATCTGAAAGCTACCCCATATTAATATTCACTCCCTATTAATTCTTCTAACTTGTTCGATCACTGTTACATTTGAAACATTTTATCCTCGTTCCATCTACTACACTAAATCACATCTTGAAAAATTCAATTACAAGTTCATGTGAATGATTTGAACTTGGGTTTTGTTGTTTATGATGCCACTGGAACGCATCCACTGTGCTGCATTCAATGCAGGGAGCGCATTACTCTTTACACAGTAATAGCTTCTTGTGAGGCTCTGGCTTAGTGTAGACCTGGAGCTTATCTGTAAAATCTTTTTCTTTCTTAGTGTATTTTTCATGTTGTGAACCGGAATCATTTTTCTATTCTATTATGAAGTACTAAAGCAACTTGTGTCTTGTTGTAAAGAGGAAAATCAACTTATCTTTTGAAGGAGTCCAAGTTTTATGTTGAATGTAAACTATTAAATGCAGCTTTCCAACTGGATGTGACAATGTAGGACAAATGTTCTTGTCAATGATTATTTTCAAGGTGATTTAATCTTTCTCAAAAAGCAAGTTATATTTAGCCATTACTTTGGGGGAAAGGTAATTTTTTCAGTTAACATTTCCTCAACCCTGACATTTTCTTGCTTTCATGTATTTATTATTTGAAATCTCTCCATTATTTCAACAGTTCTTTGAATACACAATTCAACCCAACAATTTAATAAATGTTACTAAAGTCTTCTTGGCAGGAGCTTATAATCTAATAGGGAAAAAGTAAAAAAACAGCGATTACGGCACAATGTGGTAAGAACAATAGTGGAGATACACTGTGTGCAAAGCCCACTGTCGCATCCTTTAGAGACTGAGAAGGACATCAGGAAAGAAGTGACTTGAGCTGAGCTGGCCCCTGAAGGATGGACAAGAATTTACCACCTGGCAAGGGCCAGATGGGGAAGAGATTTCAGGCAAAGAAAAAGCATGTGAAAAACTCAAGATGTGAAAGAATGTGTAAAGTTTCCTTTTTTTCAATTCCCAGTTCCTGTGACATTTTAGATGAAAAGTTCCACATGGAGAACTGATTTTCTAATAATGTCAAATATAAACTAAGGAAAGTTTAAATTTTTAGAAATGAAATGCCTTTTAGTAAACATGTATGTCTTCAAATACAAAATCTTTCTTACCAGAAAATATATATTCAACTGTATTTTATAAATGTTTTCAGATTTCTACACAAGGTCAGTTGCGGGGAAGGAGGGGTTCCTGAAGGAATAATTAGGTGCCATGGAGTCAAGTTTAGTGTGATTACAAAACAACCTGAGAAAGATCAGTATAGGTAAATTCTTGTAGAGTTCTCCGGCAAGAAAAAAAACAAAAAACAAAAAACTAGCTTTGCTTTGTACTCAGAATAATCCATAGTCAGGTTGGATAGCAGGGCTATGACCTTGTCAATGACTTTATTTTCTAAAAGAAAATAGGTAATTAGTTGTTCCTTTTGCTTTTATTAGGATAGACACAATTGGGAATTTCTGCATTTATTTTCATAGGAAGTTTCACCTGATTCTCAGCTTGTGGCACCCTGTGCTACTGAAATTGTGATTTAATGACGAAGAAATGAATAGAAACATGGGCTAAATACTCCTGGAAATAAATGCATGCACTTTAGTGCCACCAAGGCATTGGAAGTTTTGACAACTTAGGGCTTGAGGGTCACACGTTTACACTGCAGGAGATCTGCATTTTATTTCCACCAATCTTCCCTATGAGTGTGGGGGCAGAGGACAGGAGTATATGTGTTTCAAATATATGGGTATTTTTTAATTAGGAAAATTTCAAATGTATATGGAAAAATTAAGATTATTATCAACATAACCAAGTTTGTTTCGTCTATAACTTCCCTTCTCTTGCCCAGATCATTTTTGAACCAGTCCCAAACGTCAGATTATTTTCTCTGTAAACATATTAGTATGTATTTCTAAAATATAACTCTTTGAAAACAAGACCACAATACTCTCAAAAGATATTTTTACAGTATTAGAGATTAACCTTTATATAACTTCTATATCTAATTTATGTTATGTAATTACTAAATAACTTCTAGAAACATATATTTTGTCTTTTTCGTGAATGAAAAGAAACTAGCTAAACAGATCTTCAATAACAACGTATTTGTAGACTACCTATACAGTATATATTTATAGAAAGAGAAAGCACAGTATAACATATATATGTGTGTGTATACATATTCATTATACATATATACATACACATATGTGTGCACATATATGTATATTCATTAATGCTTTACTTAAAATATATCCTAAATGACAAATAGTAACTTTTTAAAATTTTTTTTCAATGGGACTTAGAATAAATTGGCAGAGTTTATGAGTTACTCATAGAGCAGAAACCGGAACCGCACTCCCAGGTGTCAGAAGAATGAGCAGAACCTTAGACAAAAGTGAACCTTCTGAGAAGATTCTGAGAAGATGGAACACAAGAGGCCAAGAGTTTCAGCCTAGCAAAAATTCTCACTCTGAGCTTAGTACAAAATTTATAGAGCTACTCTCTTTAAGGAATCAAATGGGATTGGACTGAAGAGCAAAGGATTGCCCCCGCCAAAAGCTACGAATGCATTAACTCAAGTACTGTGGACAAAATTTATACCTGCTGCAGGTATTTCCGTATTTATTTGACTAAAGCTGGAATGGCCACCTACGACAGAAGGAAGCTCCCTCATCTGTCTACTGTACCCTGCAGGCTTACACAGTCTATTAAAAAGGGTTGAGAAACACTGGCCTGACATATAAATTCTCCCCTCCCAAAAGAGTTATGAATATGTGTGGATGATAAATTTATATATCATACCCAATTATAATAAATTGAATTGTACTTTGACCATTTAATTCAATATTAAGTTGACTAATTTTGAGAAGTGGAGTATTCTCACCTTGTAAATTAATATTTAGAACTGATGAAACTGATTGAGTATTAAAGTAATAGTCCTCTCAACCCTGCTTTGAGGACACCAGGAAGCTGTATAGAAAGTTTATCAATCTATGAATTGCTTTTTATATAAATTCAGCTTTCTACCTATAGATTATTTAGTAAATCTATAGATGAAACCATAATAATTATTAAATTATACTATAGATTCAAAATCTGTGCATATGGGAAAAGAAAATAGGTGACACCATTTAAAATATCCACTTATGAAAAGTAGTTTTTGAAATAACTGCTATAGACAAGTAGGAGTCATTTATTGCAGAAGTTAGTTAAATGAATCTTGATGGGATGGGAGTCAGTGACTAAATAGGAGAAGGATAGCAAGAAGAGAGGGGGGAGAGCTCTGTGTGCTATTAATCTCCCTAACCAGATGTCTACATCTCATTGGAAAACAGGTACCATGGTGTTTTATGTCAAAAAAAAAAAAAAAAAAGGTGCAGTTCTTTCTCTACCTTTCTTTATTATGAGCTAAAAAGGGAAAAATTAAAATACCAAAAGTGAAATTTTAGAAATCTAACCAAAAGGTCATTGTAGCGTGGTGGAATACATTTTACATAAAGAATCAAGACACCTGAGCTCAGCCCTGACATTGATCCTTCCCTTAAAACAGTCAATTTTCCCTGGTGAAAGAATTTCACTCAGTTGTCGGTGACTATATGGGAACCTAGCTCTCTGGCCTGGCCTCCTTGCTCCACTGAGCCTCCTGCTGGGTCTTTCCATCTGTTTTCTCTATCAGCAGGGCTATCCCAAATTAGCAAATTTTATATGTATCTGAATCTCTTCCTTGCAAAGAACCAGGTGAGCCATTAAGGGTGCCATCTGTTTGGGTCTTCATTTACTCATTTATCAATATTTACCCAATTGAGCATCTACTATGTGCCAGGAACTCTGTTAGGTGCTGGGAATACAGAAGTAAACAAGACAGACACAGTCTCTGCTTTAATGTGGTTTACAGTTTAACAAGGGAGGCAATTATAATTGTGATATCTGCTACAAAGAAAACTACAAAAATATAACAGGAGTGCCAATTGTAATTATAAGAGCTACAAAGGAAAATAATACAAAGACCAGTCTTCTGAAACTAAAATTGCAAATCATTAGTGAATCATGAATTATGTTAGCCAAGACCACCATGCTTTTATTTAATGGAATGAATTGAGATAGAAAGAAATTTAAAAAAGGAAATATGAGAGTGTATCACATGTAATAAAGGAAAGTATTGTTTCAAGAATTTATACATAGATGAATGATGGAATGGGATTTAAAACGTATTTATTCCTCTGGGTTGTGGTGGAAAAAATTTTAAGGCCATAGATTTAGACACAGCATAGGGACTGTAATAGACACAAGTATGAATGCCTACTCAAACCACAACTACTTCAATAGAGCCTACCTCATACAAGTCTGCATGACCATACTCCATAATCCTCAAACATGTTGGAGTAGTCAGGGAGGGGCTCCTGAGCTAAGCTTAGCCTCATATTACTAACAATTAATAAGATTTATCTGTAAGGATTTTGAAACTGAGGCACTGGAAGTCTGAGTCCATCTGACATAAGGATTTAAACTAAAAGATCATGTATAGTCAATGTTGAGAAGGCCATATAGGCTTCTGTGCAAGACAAATATATTCAGGAAACTGAGAAAGAAGAATGGAGAAAACACTGAAAAAGAAGGAGCAAGGAAACTCAGTTCTTGACTTCAGTTATAAAAGCCCAAATCTTCTTTGTTCTTCTCAGATTCATAAGATCTTAGCATTTTTCAGTAAATACCATCCCCCCTTCAGTTGAGCTATTTGAACAGGTTAATTTTCGTACAACTAAGAATCTCTCCTAGGAAAAAACAATTGGCATAAAGTTTATGTTACCTTCTTTTTAATGTCGGTAACAGCATGTCCAGAAAAAACAAAGCAAGTCTAATAACATTTGCTTGAAGAGATCAAGGAAAGAATATTAGTCCTTTAGTCAAGAATGCTCTGCAAATAAGTCCTCAATCATTTACAGTCTATATGTACCTTTCCAAAAGAAAAGATTTTCTACATTGGCTTCACAGTATTCTCAGTGGTACAGTAATGCATTTTTAGATACAGAGCAGAGAATCTGGCTCTCTTCCAGGTCACTCTCATGTTAATGACACATCAACAATATCTGAACAAACTAAACTGAGAGATTCAGTGTTCACTTACAACAGAGTCTGTCTGTTGCATTTATTTTGAATGGCACAATAACTCAAATATGGAGATGCCACTGATAGATGACACCCTTGTGTTCATTCACACTGAGCTTTGTTTACTACTTGAACTTGATTACAACAGACATCCATTGAGGAATATAAAAACATCCATGCTCCCTTTAGTCATTCAGGCACATAATGAATTTCAACGAAACACAGAGGAATCCAAGAATCTGCATCGCCCAGAGAGTGCCCTTGAAATGAAGCCTTACCTTTCATTAGAACAAAATGTTACCCACATTAAGAGGAAAGCTGGAAATGTGGACACTGCAGTTGAGGTTTTAATTAGACTTGTCCTATTTTTCCTGTGTCTATAAAATGTAAATCAAAGACATCAAAATTATTCAGTAAAATACAGAGAATGTTGTTTCTTAAGGGTAAAGGATGGGATGGAGTGGGGTATGAATTTGTCCCAAATTTAAAAAGACAAATTTTTCAAGCTGACTTCAGAAAATAATTTCTTTTCAACCTAAAAGAAATGAAGGGATGTAAGGACACAAAATAAAGAATAAAAAGCCTGAAATCCCAGCACTTTGGGAAGTCAAAGTGGGCAGATTGCTTGAGCCCAGGAGTTCGAGACCAGCCTGGGCAACATGGTGAAAACCTGTCTGCCAAAAAAAAAAAAAATTAACGAGGCATGGTGGCATGCGTCTGCAGTCCCAGTTACTGGGGAAGCTGAGGTGGGAGGATTGTTTGAACCCAGGAGGGATTGGCTGCAGTGAGCCAAGATCATGCCACTGTACTCCAGCATGGGTGGCAGAGCAAGATACTTTCTCAAAAAAAAAAAAAAAAAAAAAAATGATAATAATAGAAAAGTGTAGAAAAGAAAAAGAAATATCAAACTAGAAAAAACATATATGTTCAGATGGACTAGGAACTGGTTGCATTAGAGAGACAGGCACAAGCTGTGTAGACCCTGATGCTAATATGCTAATATGACCAAGACCGTATGTCTCCTTCAGGTTAGTCCACATTCTCAGACAAAATCTCAACCCATACTAGCCATCCTCCAAACACATGTAAGGATGCAAAAATAAACTAAAACCTCAATGCTGTTATCAAAAAATAATTAAACTTACCTCATCACCAGGGCCCCAAAGTGATATCTTAGTGTATAATAAAAGCCAATTATGGTTAGAGCAAAATAAATCTTATTCATCACTTGTTAAGCATCAAGAAGAACCTGAGAAATATGCATAATTACCTATTATTTTGACGCCCTTTTTTTTTTTTTTTCTAATTGATGTATTCTGAAGAAGCAGTGGGGAAACCAAGTGCCTAATTACCCTGGTGCTGGACTAATATTTCAACTAGGCAATGTGGTTCTACGGAGCCTCAGTTTAAATGGAGGAAAGATCTTATTAGCCTGGAGTCTCTCTCAACCCATTTCCTTTTTCTCTTATTCTCAGGATTTATTCTAAGCCTGGTCTGAATGTTATACTATATTCAGAAAAGAATTAAATGTCTTTGGATTCCTAGTTGATTATAATGAACTCAGTATCCAGTATCAATCATGTTTGACCAATGCTTCTACTCAGACCTACTAAAGGCCATTTAACTAAGTCAGGGAAGTGTCCGTGAAACTCATGCCTGGTCTTTCTTTTCTAGTAGTAGACCTCTTAAGTTGGGTCCAGAAGTGAAACAAAAGCTGAGAAATATCCAATGTCAATCAGATATCATTTTAATATTTATAAGGAGATTAAAAAGAAAATGGAGATTCTAAGCTTTCATCAGGTTCAAACACCTTAAAATTTACTTGGTAAAACATTTTATACCTTAGAATTTCTTTAAGTTCAAAAGTCTTTAGAGTTGAAATGATACATACAAGTAATCATCCTGATTAGAGCTTGTAGATTTCTCTAACACACCAAAGAATTAAGCAATGTATAAAACTCAACTCAAATCCAGGGTGGTGGGCTATGTGATCACCTGGTGGAATTATTGACACAGCAACTACAAGTGTAGTTCAGTGTGCCGGCTCCTCGGGGTCTCCAACAAGAATCTGGACAGTAGCAGACACAAATATCTAGTCATAGATAACCTCAGTGCTATGAACTAAATGTTCATGTCTGTCAAGATTATATGTTGAAATCCTAACTTCCAATGTGATGATATTATAAGGTAAGGCTTCAGGGAGGTGATTAGGTCATGAGACCAGAGCCTTCAAAATACAATTAATGCCCTTATAAAAGAGATCCCAGAGAGCACCCTCATCCTTTTCTTCATGTGAGAACATGAAGAAGAATGTGGCCCCTGACCAAACACCTAAATCGGACAGCAACTTGATTTTGGCCTTTGTAGACTTCCAGAGCTGTGAGAAATAAAATTCTGTTGTTCAAGCCACCTAGTCTATGATAGTTTGTTACTGCAGCCCCAAAAGACTGAGACACTCAGTTAACTGGGGTGATAACCACCTGACTTAAGGAGCCCATATTTTTCAACTCCAAGAAGATTTAAAAGCATAGAAATGTATTTAAGAAAATCAAAACAGTAATATTAATATTTTTGTGTTAGAAAGTAGTCTAAACATATTTGGCATTTTCTGTGCTTGTTTAAAAATTTTTGGCCTATTAGAGTGATAGCCTCATGATTCTAATTTAAAATGTATAACTGAATGATTGACTTAGAGTAATAATTTTCAGTCAATGCTTTATATAAAGCATTGAACATAAATGTTTATCACATTTTTAAGTTTAATTAGAGAGTTTTTAAAAAACAGTGTTTTGGAAGATTTTATTAAGTCAAAGAATTATTTATAAAGGAAATAAAGTATATTAAATATATATATAAACACTTGAAAATATTTAAATATGTTCAAATGGAACTAAATATTAATCAAATGGTCTTTAAATATATGTAACCTTTTCTAGACTTATAAACAAAATAATAAGATATGGAAGCTAAACTTAAGAGCCTAAGAACTCGGTATTACTAATTTTTTAAACTAAAAGTAACCCCTGAATAGTCTTCTCTGAACACAAAAAGTCACACTGAATAACACCAAAAATCACATATCAACATTTTATTCAGGAGCTGTAAGTGTAGACATTGGGAGATGCTTATAACCCCGACAGCTATTTATATCAGAGTTTAAGAATGAGCCTCTCATACCAAAGAATGGGCAGGGTGATTATGCATGCTTATTTAATATCTCACGTGTAAAACCAATGCTTTCTCTTTATGGGAGTTCAGTCTAATATTCACAAACTGAGGCAAACGAAGCAAACTGAAATTGCATAGAACATAGTGACTTCTGGGAACGTTAAGCAGCTTAGTAAGGCTGACCATAAAGTACAGTGGAGCACAACTTTAAATCTCATACCATGTTTGAACACAGAGATCAGAAATCGAGGAACACAGTTTGTTTTTTGTTTTGGGAGAGGTTTTCTTAGAGCTAGAAGCAACTCTAGAGAGATTACCTGTTTCATGTTACCAATAGCAGAACTGCCGATGTCCAGTGTAACAACTAATTAAATGCAAAGCCCACATAAGAGACTATAGCTCTGTTATATGTTGTTAAAAATTTTCAGTGACTGTAATAACTTTCCCA
Organism: Theropithecus gelada; assembly: GCF_003255815.1. Lineage (NCBI taxonomy): Eukaryota > Metazoa > Chordata > Mammalia > Primates > Cercopithecidae > Theropithecus > Theropithecus gelada. The sequence continues at coordinate 59,650,028 of NC_037680.1, read as the reverse complement.
TGTGACTGGAAAAACTTTCTCAAAGAACACTTGACAATTCTTGATGGGAAGACAAATACAATTACAGTATCATAATTAACAAATAAAAACAAAGGAACGGAAAAAGGTGCTTGAAAAGATGTTGAGAATAACTAGTTGAGTCCTCAAAGTAGAATGAAAAAGAGCCATCAGATCTGCCGAACAGTACTGAGAGCAACTGGAAATTTAAAGAATATTTTCAAACTGGAATAATCTACATAAAGAAAGTAAGTACTTGCCACTGTTGGTAGAAAGGTAAATTAATAGAGCCATTATGGAAAACAGTATAGAGGTTCCTGAAAAAATTTTAAAAAGAACTACCATATGATCCAGCATGCTCACTATTGGGTATACATCCTAAGGAGATTAAAAAAAAAAAAAATGGAACTACCATACGATCCAGCATGCTCACTATTGGGTATACATCCTAAGGAGATAAAAAAAAAAAAAAAAAGGAACTACCATATGATCCAGCATGCTCACTATTGGGTATACATCCTAAGGAGATTAAAAAAAAAATGGAACTACCATATGATCCAGCATGCTCACTATTGAGTATACATCCTAAGGAGACAAAAATCAGTATGTCAAAGAGATGTCTGCACTCCCATGTTCATTGCAGCATTATTCACAATAGCCAAGATATATAATCAAACTAACTGTCCATCAGTGAATTAATGAATAAAAGAAATACAGTGGAATAGTATTCAGCCTTTAAAAGGAAGGAAATCCTACCATTTGAGACAATATGGATGTACCTAGAGGTCATTATATTGAGTGAAATAAACCAGTCAAAAGACAAATAACACATTATCTTACTTAAATGTGGACTCTGAAAAAGCCTAAGTCACAGAGGCAGAGAATAGTGATTACCAGGGAATGGGAATGGGGAGTGCGGATTGAAGAGATTTTGGTCAAAGGTTTGAAAATTTCAGTTAGACAGGAGGAATAAGTTCAGGAGATATATTGTACAACATGATGACAATAGTTGATAATAACATCTTGTATACTTGAAAATGTCAAGAGAATAGATTTTAAATGTTCCCACCACAAAAAAAGGATAAGTATGTGAAGTAATTAGCTGTTAGCTTCCTTTATCCATTCCATAATGTGCACATATATTAAAACATTATGAACTGGGCGTGGGGGCTCATGCCTATAATCCCAGCACTTTGGGAGGCCTACGCAGGTGGATCACTTGCGCTCAGGAGTTCAAGACCAGTCTGTACGACATGGAGAAACCCTGTCTCTACATAAAAAAAATTTAAAAATAGCCAGGCATGGTGGTGCATGCCTGTAGCCCTAGCTACTTGGGAGACTGAGATGGAAGGATCGCTTGAGCCCAAAAGGTCGAGGCTGTAGTGAATGGTGTTTGCCTCACTGCATTCCAGTCTGGGTGACAAAGCAAGATCTTGTCTCAAGACAAACCACAAAACATTATGTTGTACACCATAAATATATATAATTTCATCCACTAACAGTTTAAAAATAAAAATTAATTTTTAAAAAGAAATTAAGTACTTGCTCCTACATGAAAAGAAGTAACAAAAAAGGTAGAAAAAGTACTCATACTCCTTACCCATTCCAGGAAATCCGACAAAGTTGTGTTTCCAAACCTTTGTCATTCAGGTTCAGCTTCTACAGTGTTCGATGTATCCTAATAACATTTGCCTCATTATTTACTTAATCTTTTTCTTTACATTGAATTTGGCCTTTTTCTATACAGTAATATCCTGAGGATCACAACTCTGATGTGTTAGTCATATTTTTATTTTTACTAATACACATTAAAATAAATACATTTCTATTAATTTGTCCTATTTTATCCGTGCCTCAGCTGAAATCACCATACACGCCTCTAGTGATAATTATACATTACCACACACAGGAAAACACTAGCAAGTAGAAAAATGGTGCCTTTGATCAGGAATTTCCAAATACACAGAAGTTTTCTGTAGCTCCCAGCAAGAAAAATTTTCTACATTTGGCCTTTCTCTAAAAGAATTATTCATCCTAAAAGTGTAGTTCAACAAGCATGCGCATTTACTCCATGTCAAGTCCAATACTGTGCCCTGGTGGCACCAAAGACTCGTCCTTGCCCTCCAGGAACCTAGAATTTAATGCCAAGGGAACAAATACCTCCCCCACCCCCAAAAAAATTACTTATCATATGCTAACAAATATTCCTATTATGACCCAACTCTAGCATCTACTTCCTCCTGTGACCCATTTAAAGGACCGTTTGAACAAAACTAATTCCTGACAAAACAGACTGGGGAGCACAGAATCAAATGTTCCCCAAAAGGAGCCAGGTCAGTTCAATCCTGTTTTTTGTTTTTTGGGGTTTTCTGTTTTTATTAAACAGAATAGAGACAAGGTCTCACTATATTACCCAGGCTGGTCTCAAACTCCTGGGCTCAAGTGATCCTCCTGCCTCAGCCTCCCAAAGTGCTGGAATTACAGGTGTGAGTCACTGCACCCAGGCTGGATCAATCCTATTTGACATATTAAATTCTAAAACAGGCAGTAAAATAATATGTACCATAGGAGCATCATTGTATGAATGTGTGTATATTTATGTGTAAAATAAAAGTTAGAAGGAAGTACACCAAAATCAAAATATTAACAGTAATTATCTCTGCATGTTGGAAGTGCAATGGTTTTATCTCCTTATAATTTTTGTACTGTATAAATTTTCTTCAATGGGCTTATAATTTTTTTGATATCAGAAATAAAATCTCTCTGTAATTTAATATTTTATTCTCATTTACTTAAGACTTTTTAATCACAGACGTGTTTTTTATAAAGGCTACTTTGGAAAAGAAAAATTAGAAAGGCTTTTAAAAAGTTTAATCACTTGTTCTTTGTAAAGGCTTCATATATATCTCCGTATCTTTGCATTCCCTCTGATCCAAATGCATTTTCCCTCACTTCCACATGTGTAATTCATACCTATGAATTTCCATGAAATTCAAAGCTAGAAGCAATTTCTTCTTCTGAAATTCTGTAGAACCTTATGTGTAACATACTTATGACAATCACTTTCTAACATTTTGAACGTGAAATGCAGAATCACAGAATTTTAGAACTCAAAGAGATCACCAAGACTAACTCATTCAACCTACTTTGCAAGTGGGGAAATTGAGGCTCAATTAAATTATATGATATACTCCAGTTTGCACAGTGAATTAAATGTAGCATCAAGACTAGACTCTAGGTTCCATCCAGGAACCTAGGACGCTATTCTTTCTGTTTACACTGAGTTGTGCCTTTTTTGGAGCCACTGGTTAATTTTCTTTTTTTCTTAGTTGAATGGAAACTTTGTCAACTAAGTGTCTTACATTTCTTATCCCCCAGTGAATTTACCAAATATTTGATGATTATGTCTGGCACAAAATGAGGCAGCTGTGAATTGACTGGGGTTTCCCTTTGTCTTTCTTCTTGCTCTTCTGTGCCCACTGTTGTGTCTCATGAAAAGGAGAAAATACTCCATAAAGTTGATGACATAAATCTGAGAATCAAACATGGATAAGCACTCCATTTTGAGCAATAAGAAAGATAGTTTTTAAATCTGATATTTTCAGCATTGACTTTTTCTGTAGTTTCCTAGTAAGATATGTAAATCTCTTCTCCATCCATCCATTCCCAATTATTTCATTTAAATGTTAATATACTAGAAATAATTCACTTTATTGACTGCCAAACAATGCTGATTGTCAAATCTAGCAAGCAATTCGCTCAAGCATTTTGTAGGAAGTGATCTTACAAATCATTAGGGACCCTCTTAGGGATTCCTTCATTTTCATTCAACCCACAACTCCTTACATCATCTTTTTACTTCTCTAAAACACCTTCCACACATAAAATCCAGATTTTTAACAATATTTAGATGAACATTTCAATCTAGCTAATGGTGGTGCAAATTTTCAAACAACAGTTCTGTTTTTTTATAATTGTGCAATCGTTTAAAGATTGTATTACATTTCCTTTCGTACAGTATGGGAAATGAGAAAATAAAAATACACACACAACTCTAGTAGTATTAAAGCAACTGAAGGGGAAAAACGGCAATCTCTAGGTATACTGAAAATAACATATTTTTAGCCTCAGTCAGACACTCTTTAGACTTACAGGAGACCTCCTGTGTTTATAATTGTGAAGAAAAAGAAGGAAATTAAAGAATATGTTCAAAAGATTGCAGATATGTTATCAAATATTTTCTGAAAGGCAATATTTTATAACATTGTTTCAACTATCTGGAAAAAGAAACCTCCTTAGAATACATAAGTCTTTCTCAGATGCCACTCAGGTTCCAGTAAATAGTTTATGAATTCTATTTGCCTTTTTGTTCTTGGATAAAGGAACTTCCTTCTACACCAGCTCCGTAGGCTTTCTTCTCTTTCTAAAATATTGGTTCTTTCTCCTTTTTGTTCAGAAGCCAAATGATTAGCTTTAGGCTCATGACTGATTTCCCATTGTTCCATTCACTTTAACCTCTCTCATTGCGCCAACAATCTGGACCCCAGAGGGATTTGTCACAGTTCTCCAATTCTCTTTCTCCCTTGGCAGCAATTTTTTATTTGATTTTTCTTTTTCTTTACTTCCATAAAAAGAAAAATTCTCACTTTAACACTTTCTTTTAAATTATCCTTTGGTTATGAAAGGCGGAAAGGGCCTTAATTTCTTGAAACTCATGCTACGTTGACAGTGAATGCTGGTACTCATTTCTTTTTGTTATGACCCAGAGAAGTGAAAATGATATTCTTAAAAATGGTGTTGCCCTTCAATCTATATTTGAATCTATTCATCATAGTGACACACTTTAGTCTGATTCCATCATAGAATAATCTATCTTTTAAATCACCTACAAAGTAAGAACAATCAACTATTAAAGGAAGGCAAAACTGATATCTTGATCTCAAAGAAATATTAATAGTATGGTTTTCAACCAACAAAGTACATTCAACGATAAGACAAACATAGCCTTTGAAATCATTCTGAATAGAGAAATGTGATTGTTAGTGTTAGCAACAACAAAAATAACAACAGCTACTACTTGTTGAGACCTTTCCATCATCCATACAGTATACACTGGAGATATTTAATCTTCAAGACACTCTGGAGGCATATAGTTCTTATCCTCCTTTTATATATATACACCTCAGGAAACAGCCTCAGAGAGGTTGCTTAATGCTCAGTCTCACATAGCAGAGCCCAAATTCAAACTCATGTATAACTGGAAGGCCAGGATACAAGACACAAATCAGACAAATGAATTTTGCATGGGATTCCAAATCATTTGGAATCTGTAAGTTTTCACCAAAAATAAGAAACAAAATCAAATATCTCACTTCAGTGAAATCACATCAGTACTTCTGGTGCAGTTTCTGAGCCTGTATTTTGTAAGACAAGACAAGTGGAAATATTTACCAATAATACCCATTTTTGTGAATTGTGAATACAATTATACACAAAAACTAGTTAAGAACAAAACTCCAAGGTATTTTAAGAATCATCTGATCAATAGTTATCTACACTATTAAGAACTTTATTAGGTTTAAAGTTTACTTGTAAACTTTATTTATTTATGACTTTATTTATTTATTAATTAATTATTACTTTTGCCTTTAGAAGTAATGGCAAAACCCGCAATTACCTTTGCACCAGCCTAATATTTTTATATTTGAAAATGTTGATATATATTTATTTATTCCATAATTCAATCCATATAAACAATTTTATTTCACTCATTCACATGTATTATCACACTATTTGAAAAAAATTTTTAATATTTATATATAAGAAAGGTATCAAGGGTGGACTAAACTTACAGTAGAAATTTGAAAGCTGACTATTAGTTGTCTGAAGTTCTAATTCCGATTTTCTTTACTTAAACTGGCAGTAAGATGAAACAGATATGAGAGTATTGTTTTGGAAGCAATCCCAATGACTACAGGATAGTTTTTATCCATAATTCATTCTTTTGTTTTACATCACAGAACACAAAGTGTTGGTGGGCATTCACATTATTGCAAACTAACTCTGAAATATAAAATATTCTTCTTCATTTTAACCATGATTTTTAAGTTCCTTCTGTACTGTTTACAATTATTAAATAAGAGACTCTATATCTGGAGTAAGAGACACATCCCTACAAATCGAGACTATACACCATGGAATACTATGCAGCCATAAAAAAGAACGAATTCATGTCCTTTGCAGGGACATGGATGAAGCTGGAAACCATCATTCTCAGCAAATTAACACAGGAACAGAAAACTAAACACTGCATGTCCTCACTCATAGGTGGGAGTTGAACAATGAGAACATATGGGCACAGGGAGGGGAAGGAACATCACACACTGGGGCCTCTTGAGGGCTGTGGGGGCAACAGGAGGGATAGCATTGGGAGAAATACCTAATGTAGATGATGGAATGATGAGTGCAGCAAATCACCATGGCCCATGTATACCTATGTAACAAACATGTACATTCTGCACATATATCCCAGAACATAAGTAAAAATAAATAAATAAGAAATTAACCTCTTCATTTAAAAAAAAGCATAATTTAAAAACTTTTTTCTTCCTTCTCCTGAGGATCCCCAAGTCAACATAGTAGTGCCACTACTTCCTCCCTCTATCTCCTTTCTTATATGCCTATAACATCAGTCCTTTTTTAATAATATGAAAACAAATTCGTGTCTTAAATCTCTTGATTTGGAGAATGATAAAAACAACTAAATGTTGAGAAACAGAGGGTTTAGATGGAAGACAGAGCCTCTTTTACTTGCCAAAACATGATTTCCTGTTGCACAAGAAAATGAGGAGGCTTTAAAAGGTTTAACTGACGTCCTGGGCACCTCTGAACTTAACAACATAACATTTTGATAAGAAAAGTTGTAAATAAATGAGATACATAAGGACTATGTTTCCCTGGAAATTCTCAGTGTTTTAAAATCTAACAGATAATGTGCTTTGAGCTTTCATCTAATTCTCCATTCTTGTGAAACGTAATGACCCTGAACATTGAAGATCTCTCCCTCACCTAGGGTTACGAATCTGTCTGGAAACACTAGCCACATATTGCAGCAGATCAGTGACTGGGACACATAAACAGATGTGATGTACCAAACCCACACTGTCCATTCAGACTTGTAATCCAAGCCCATGAGACACATGAGAAAGCTAAAGGAGTAAAGTATCAAAAGAGGCCAATGAAACAAAGACGGCACAAGAGCATTGTAAGAATTTTATTGCACTAACAATGACTTGACAATTCTCCATCTTGAAAAATCCCTGCACATTAATAATATACGAATCAATCTCATTAGCCTAGGAAACAACATCAGATGAGAGAATTTTTTTCCTATATTCGTTGGCTACAAATAACACATTTAATCAGCTGAAAAGGATGTATCTCTATAGAGAAAAAAAAAATCCTTCAAGCATATCATTCTATTAGACAGTGTCATGCAGAAACTAATCTCAGGATTTTAATAATTTTTTAATGTAAAAGAATCCTTAGGAGAGGAATTTTACAAACCAGTGACCTAAAAATAAGCTGGTGGCATAGGGAGCTATATACAAAAGCACTTTAGGAAGGGGGGCAGGTAAGTGGGCATTGCAGTCACCGTAACAGTAAACTATGCTAAGCGCATAGTTGCCAGAGACCTAAAAATGCTATAGGACTTAGCACTGAACAAAAAAAAAAAAAAAAAAAAAAAGAACATTTTCAGAGTATCTACTATGTTCTAGGTGCTATAGTTGCATTACATATTTGATCTCTTTTTATCTCAAAAAGCTGTGATACAAGGATAGCAGCCGCATCTCTAATGTATAAATGAAAGGCCCAGGATTCAAGAAAGACAAGGCAAGTCACATCTAAGTGTCAGGATTGTTCAAAAGATTTAGAAACAACATATACAATGTTTCTTTATAAATATAAACCACAAATAGAAATGCAGATATATAGTACTTTAAGATTTTATAGTTAACTTCTGGTTCAGTAATGCCATACAAAGCATACATATTCCTCTTCTCCCTCCCAAAATCCCTTTGAAATATCAGTGAGGGGAGACAAAAAAGAATAAATTCCTGGCACTGTGAAATCAAGAGAGGATGCCTTGTACAGATACAACATTCAGATATTTTCACAAACTTCTGGTAGATAAAGAATTATATTTATACAGTCAGCCTTACAAAACTAAAGCAGTTCAGCTTACATATATGAGAAGGCTGTAATAGAGAATGTCATTCACTCTGTTGGAGCAGATGCACATTCAGGACGGCTGTAGCATTCATCTCCAGCTGGAGCTCCAAGAACTTTTAATGAAAAAACAGTGAAATATTTATTTGGGAAGACTATTAGTGTGCGTGTTTGGCTGAAGACTTAGAGCAAGCCTGCAAGAACTCCAAAATACTTCAATGAACCTGAAAAGTAAAACAAGAATGACTTCCTCCAAGAAGTAAAATTCCCTAGAGGTCACTGTTATAGGTGGCTTTTGCCCTCCCTCAAATTCATATGTTAAGTTTCTAACTCCCCAAACCTCATAATGTTCCTACAGTATTTGCAGATGAGGTCTCTGAAAAGGTAAGTTAAAATGAAGCCATTTGTGTGGGACCTAATCCAATATAGTTGGCCTCTTTACAAGAAGAGATTAGGAGGCAGCCAGGCACACAGGAAAACCATGTGAAGACAAAGGAGAAAGATGGCCATCTATAAGCCAAGGACAGGGGCCTCAGAAGCAAGCAACCCTGACAAAACCTTGATCATGGACTTCCTGCCTCCAGAGCTATGAGAAAATTAGTTTTTGTTATTTAAGCCACCCAGTCTGTGATATTTTGCAATGACAGCCCTGGCAAACTAATACAAACTCATATCACCTACAGTAAAACCTTATTTGAAAAATTATGGGAGTTCCAGGATAGCCTACCAATCTCTACTGATAGATCCTAAAGGGAAGTCTATAGTCAATCATGCCATTCAAGACAGACCTTCTGCAAAGATCTTATACCAGCCATTTCCCTGAATCAATATACTTCTCATTTTAAAGATATGATAGTTCAACAAAAACTCAACAGCCATCTAAGGAAAACAGGATGAAATAGAAAAATGTGACCCTGGATGGATTAAAAATAATACATTGCAGAGATGCAATCTCAAAAATAAAAATTCTAATTAGTATTTTTGGAGTGCTTCAAGCTATTATGAAATGAAGAGCCAGTCTCAGAACAGAGAGCTATTTCATTTGGAATTTAGAAAATCGTTTCTGAGGCCAAGCGTGGTGGCTCACTCCCACAACCCCAGCACTTTGGGAGTCCAAGGCAGGCAGATTGCTTGAGGTCAGCAGTTTGAGACCAGCTTGGGCAACATGATGAAACCCCATCTCTACAAAAAATACAAAAGTTAGCCTGAAGTGGTGGTGCATACCTGTAGTCCCAGCTACTCAGGAGGCTCAGGTGAAAGAATCTCTTGACGCAGGGAGACAGAGGTTACAGTGAGACAAGATTGTGCCACTGCACTCCAGTCTAGGTGACAGAGCAAGACTCTGTCTTATTAAAAAAAAAAAAAAAGAAAGAAAAAAAAGAAAATCATTTTTCGAGACAACAGCTTGCTTTTAAAATCTGCAAAATCTTAATTTTGAATATAGGCAGTTAAATATTGTCTTTGTTCTTTTTGCATTTTTTCTTATTCTTCCCAAACCAAATCCAAACCAATGGATGCTCAGGGACAACTGAGGTCATCATATATTTTTTAAAAAAAAGAAAGAAAGAAAACCACTCTTTCTAAATAACCGATTTACTTATAAATGTTTTTTAAATGCTTTAGTCATGTTTCACGGTAGTGATTCATTCATTGTGGTTTTTGCATGCCAACTAGGGCTTCCCTGCATCTAAAGATGTAGATAAATAGCACTGAAACTTTCGTGAATGACTTGTGGAATTTCCAGTGCCTTCCCAACAAGTGTAATAAAGTGTCAAGACTTTTTTGGGTTGTCTCTGATTAACTTCCCGCTTCTTCTGAACTCTTGTTCTCTTCTCTGCTTTCTGTGATTCCTGTAAATCTTGTTCACTAGTGACAACTCAAACATGGAACATGACCCCATCTCCTGGATTTCTTCCTCCTCCTCTCAACAAACTTACATGTCAGCTGTCAGTGACTGACTTCAATAGAGATTTGGAGGTAAGAGCAAGCGAGACAGCATATCGACACTACAGAAAGTTTACAATTAAGTATTAGACATTCGTTTTCTTTAAGAAAATCATTGACTTTTTACAACTCAGATTCAATTTTCCACTCTTTTGCTCAACCATTTTACTCCCTATCTCTCTCTATTCAAGCTTCAGCACAATTTTAAAAATTTTGCTTCCATTTTACCTCAAAGTCCAGCACTTAACTTCCAATTTCACCAACTGATAAGATTTTTTAAAATGTGATATATTCATATGACAGACTATTACTAGGCAATAAAAAGGAATGAAGGGCCAGGTGTGATGGCTCACGCCTGTAATTCCAGCACTTTAGCAGACCAAGGTGGGCCAGATCGCCTGAGATCAGGAGTTCAAGACCAGCCTGGCCAATGTGGCAAAAAAAAAAAGAAAGAAAGAAAATTAGCTGGGCGTAGTGCCAGGCACCTGTAATCCCAGCTACTCTACTCAGGAGGTAAGGCAGGAGAATCACTAGAACCCGGGAGGCAGAGGTTGCAGTGAGCCAAGATCGTGCCACTGTACTCCAGCCTGGACAAAAACAGTAAGATTCCACAAAAAAAAAAAAAAAAAGGAATGAAGTACTGGCATATACTACAACATGCATGAACCTTGAAAACATTATGTCAAGTAAAAGAAGCCAGTCCCAGAAAACCACATATTCTATGATTCCATTTATGTGGAAAGTCAAAAATAGGGAAATCTGTAGAGACAGAAAATAGATTAATGGTTGCCTAGGGGTGGGAAATAGGAAGTGACTGCTCTATGGACATTGAATTTTGCTTATAAATGATAAAACATTCTAAAATTGATTGTGCTAATGGTTGTATGACTCTATAAAGCTATTAAAAGTGTTTGAATTGTACACTTTAAGTGGGTAAAATTTATGACTTGTAAATTAATCTGAATAAAGCTGTTATAAAACAAGCAGACAAAATGTACTCACACCTAGCATTCCCTGCTGACAATTGCAATCAATATTTTGTGGCCAGAGGGTGTGCAGCAGGAGAGCAACAACCTTTAAAGAAGGGTGTCTTAAAAGGGTTTTTTTCCTCTCCCGGAGTATGATATGCAATGATGGCTTCCACATTGATTGATATCTGTGATTTAGTACCATCACCAACCTTCTTTTGGCATACTGATTACAGTTCATTGCCACCTGTTCTCCACTTATCTCTTGCTGTGATTCCTATTGTTCTGTTCATTCTATTATTAAATAAATCTGCTTCATTTTGTAAGGCTGTGTTTTGGCTCATACTACACAACAATAAGCCCTTGGAAACTTGGCTCTTCACACTTGCTTCTGATATCATTTTAATGGATTTTGGCACACAGAGGCAAACTACAGGTAGTCCATTTTCCAAAGGATTACTTTTTCAGAATTGATGAGAAGATATTAAAATCTTAGATAAGGATTTTTTTAATTAAATTTTCTTTTTGAGCTCTTCAAAACTATAAGATGATGAATTAAAAAAAATAATTAGTAAAGCCAAAGTACCTCCTCCCATAAGCAGTTATTTCAAGTGAACCAATATTTGAACTAATCATTTTCTTAGTCATAAAAAGTCTAAACAAACATATTTTCAGATTTATGTCCATCAATGTAGGCTTAGTTTTTGGCTTATATGGGTCCAGGAGGACAAGGAGTAGACCCAGGTGTCTTTGTCCTAGATCAGGGTTGCCAGAAAAATTAAAATCTGAGTCCATGTGAAGGTGCTCTCAGGACATAGAAGACAATACTAGGTTGCAGAAAGGAAAAGAACTGCATCTGAAGCAAGGAATCTGCAAAGGGCACACAAAGCAAATGATTGGGTCCCTGCGGCAGAGCCTTGAGAGATTCCCTAAGGTAATTAGATACATGAAGTGAGATGTAGTGGGACAGAGCTTTCCAGGAGCTGCTGCAGCCAGCCTATAAATAGAAAAATGTTGTGAAGGATACTGGCATTCTGATTCTTTAAGCTTCATTTTTTCTTGAGTACTTAAAATGTAGTAGATTCTATGCCCATGCAAATTTCCCAAAATTGTAAGTGAGAATTGGAAATGCAACTCCCAAATCTTCAAATCTGAAAAAATATTCAATCTCAAAATTCATGTTCATATTATATATAATAACTTATACCTCTTCCCTCCTGTGACTTTCACATATCAGCTGGAGTTGGGGGGAGGAGACTAAAGCACCCTCCAGGCACAATTTACCACAAGTTCCCAAATAAACCTTTCACCAACTCACTATGAGAAAGAATAGATGAGAGAAATAACAGCACACCAGGTTCAGCCAAGTCCATAGGTGAGTGTAGCTGCTCAGTAAGTGTTTGTTGATTAAAATTGAGGATGACTAAATCCATGCCCAAACTAAGTGCTTACAATCACTCTGAAATGCCACCATAACATATAAATTTTAGAAGAGTTAGTGAAAGACTTCTGAATACTAACTACAATGGAGATACTACCACAAAATCAGTCATATTAACTCTGAGGACCCTTCAGAACAGAGCCCAACTGAAAGTAAGATATGCTGTAATTATGTTGATCCTGGCTTTTGCAAATTCCCAAAGCACAAATTACTATCCACTAGGGCCACTTAAACCATTTACTCATTCAGTTACTCTGAGGCTTCCAGAGTGAATAGGCAACCAGTCACGGTAATTCCATGAACACTTTATGATAGTCCAAAAAAATAAAAATGTGAGACTCTTTTTGAAGATGTCAAAGAACATCTGTCTCTTTCCCATTTTCTAAATAGAAATCTTATTATGTTAGTAATTATGCATGACATCTCTGGAAGAATTTATTTAGAAAAGAGAGTTTCAGTGTTCTCTCAGTAAATTAAGAAAAAAAGATTTATCAAACTAATATGAAATGCAAATTTCCTGAATAAAGTCTTAATTCTATTGACAGTATTAACCATTTATGCACAATTAACTATTTTCACACAAAGTTCATTTGTGACATTGTTCCATATTTGTAAAATATAAGGAATTTTGGCTGCTAAGTTTTCATAGGATGTCTTCAATAAACCTGATACTTTTCTAATAGGTACCGATACGGTTTGGCTCTGTGTTCCTATCCAAGTCTCATCTCGAATTGTAATCATGTGTCAAGGGAAGGACCTGTAATCCCCACATGTCAAGGAAAGGACGTGTTTGGATCATGGAGGCGGTTTCTCCCATACTGTTCTCTTGATAGTAAGTGAGTTCTCACAAGACCTGATGGTTTTATAAGTGTTTGGTAGTTCCTCTCTTGTCCATTCTCTCTTCTGCTGCTCTGTGAAGAGGTGCCTGCTTCTTCTTCACCTTGCATCATGATTGTAAGTTTCCTGAGGCCTCTCCAGCCATGCAGGACTGTGAGTCAATTAAACCTCTTTTGTTTACAAATTACCCAGTCTTGTGTAGTATCTTTATAATGGTTTGAGAATGGACTAATACAGGTACTTATTGATTACAGGCATTGAGCTATCACGTATTCCAATAAGTAATCATGCATTCCACAAGCTTAGCGAGTATAGAGCAAGATAATGAGAAACAAGATGGGAAAGCTTTTAAGCAGAGAAGGAAATAAAAACATGTAACTGTGAGATGAGTATTTCAAAATCAGGCCAATATTTAAGATTAATTCCAACACAAATATAGTAAATTTTTTGAATCACAAAAAACAAAGTTAATTGAAAGTTTGTAATTAATAAAGACAACTAAAACTACTGAAAGTGCCAATTTTTAAACTATAGACAACATAATTGACCTACAAGAATTATTTGAACAGTTTCTGACACTTCTGTAAAAATCTGATTTTATTAGCTGCTGCTGCCAAGGAAGGCACCAAGTTAAAATGAAAATGTCATACAAAGTGCCCTTCAGCATAAAATCACCAAAATGTTCCATGCTATTAACAACAAGCACCTTGATTATTCACAGAGAACTTCATTTCAGTGCCTTTGACTGAAAAGGGGTTAACTTAGTGAACAGTGTCCTCCATTTACTGCATACTTTCTCTAAAGCCCTGGACATTTCCAGCTGACAAATACAGACACAGTTTTCATTTTCAGAAACAACATTAGTTTGCTGCACCATTGGGTGAAATCCAAGCATTTAGTCAGGCTTGTTTCCCTTGCTGCCTGGCTTAGCACATGTAATGAGAATTATGTCTTTCACTTCCATGCCAACTTGAATACATTAGAAGCAAGAATAACAGAGTCAGCACTATATCAAGATAGACAAGCCCACAGAAAATAATCTAATGTGTCCTTACCCAGGTGGCATTCAACTTCTAAACACTGTAACTAATGAACCACAAAAAGCTAATGACAAACTACAGTTTCACATTAGTCTCAGAAAACTTCATAATGTAAACTATTAAACCCATTTGTCCTTTTTTTAACCCATTTGTTCTTTTAAGCAGAATAACCTTAAGATTGCCCAATAATATACTCAACTATTTTTTGCCATTTTGAAAATAAGTTATAAAAGTAACATAGAAATAAGATTAGACTTTATTTGAAAGGTTAAAAGGGTAAAATATCACAACAAACAGAATATAATTTTCTAAAGAACAGTTAGGATCATGAAAAGTAAATCTGGATACCCATAATTTTTCACTTAGTTTTATATATAAATTTTGGACTTTTTTTCAGTAAAGTGCTAGGATCTAGACTATATTATTTTGCATATATTTTCTAATTTTAGTTTTATAGTCCTAAATGAAGTAGATACTTCATTATCTTAAAATAAGGATTTTAAAAACTGAGTCTTAGAGAAATTAAGTAACTTACATGGATGGTCTAGAATCCAAATTTTCTGCTGAGTTATTTAATCGCTAGGCTACATGACCTCCCTAGGAAGTTTTGTCCTTTACAAACAATCACCACATGCTTCTATCATTTTCATTCTATTATTTAATTTTATTTTATATTATTCTATCTCATTTGTTATAGGTTTTCATTGTATTTGATTCCTAGTTCTTATACTCTCCAAAGATAAGATTTTTCTTATAGGAGTTAATATTGATAAACCCAAATTTGCACCGTTTCTTGCTTTTTTTTTTTTTTTTTTTTTTTTTTTTGAGACAGAGTCTCACTCTGTTGCCCAGTCTGGAGTGCAGTGGCATGATCTTGGCACACTGCAACCTCCCCGTCCTGAGTTCAAGTGATTCTCCCACCTCAGCCTCCCGAGTAGCTGGGATCACAGGCACGTGCCACCAAGCCCGGCTAATTTTTGCATTTTTTTTAAGTAGAGACGGGGCTTCGCCGTGTTGGCCAGGCTGGTCTGGAACTCCTGACCTCACGTGATCCACGTGCCTCAGCCTCCCAAAGTGCTGGGATTACAGGCATGAGCCACCACACCTGGCCTCTTGCATTCTTGAGCTAACACAACTCTTGCTGTTTCATTAATATTCATTCATTAATTCTGCAATTTTTGTTTGTTTTGTTTTTTGGCTACTGTGATAGATACTAGCTATCCCAATGGCCACTCACAAGCCCCTTCCCCTTGCCTCACCTCTGCTTTAGAATTTAGATATTTTCAATATTCACTTTCCAGACATCCTTTGGGGTGGCTATATGACACGGTTCTATTCAATGAGAGGTAAGTACAAGTCAGCTGGGGAGTTAGAGAAACATCTCTGCTGCCTCATAAAAGTGATAAATGTTGCTAGTACGACCCCTTACCTCCTCTTTCTGCTTCCCTTGTAAACATAATGCCTGAAACTGAGGCAGCCATCTTATGTCCATGAGTCAAAAACGTAAGGACAAAGAACAACACACCAAAGCAGGCAGTGCGGATATAGAGAAAAGTCTTGAGACTTTTCCTTAACCATGTGACAACTGACACCTGAGATTCTTGCAAAGTATCAGTGAATATCATTTAGTTAAAGGCTCTCATTTGTATTTTCTGTATCCCAGAACCAAAAAGCAATTCTAACTCACGCCGATGCTGACCGTATTCCAGATACAGCAGATGTTCTCATGAAGCTCACATTCTCCTGGAAAAGACATTGAACAATAAACAGGAAAAGAATGTTAAGCACTGTGGAGAACAATAAATATTCAGGATAAGGAAATAAAGAGTGACAAGAAGTGCCTAAGGGAAGTTTCTCTAAGGAGGTGGCATTGAGCTGAATAAATATGGGACCCAAAAAACATGCTTTGGAGAAAATTATTGCAAGCTGAGGAAACAGCATCTACAAAGGCTATGAGACAAAGAAATGTCTTACATATTTAAGGACACACAAATGGTCAGTATGGCTGAAGCCCAGTGAATTAGAAAGAGCAAAACATTGCCACAAAAGTAAGCAATTCAGTTAATATCCATGTAAATTTATTTGAAAGCCTTTTGTTTATCTGGAAGCATTAAACTTCTTAAATCACCACTCAGTTAACTTTTGGCAATTTGCTCCCCTGCACTAAAAGTTTTTTGTAGAACATTATTTTATCTCAAATATCATTTATCCGTGACAACCTTGGAACGATTTCAAACACACATTCACCTATTTTTAAGGACAGTAATGATACCAAAAACTCTTCAAAGTTTGACTTTAGAGATGCAGGAGATGAATGGTGCTGGCCAGTACCATAAAATCAGCTCTCTGAACAGAGGTCTGGCATATTTTTCACACTTATTTCTCTAAGATACTGTCGATACTAACCTACAGCACTTCTTGGTTTTTCTTTTTAACTGAGTTAGCACCAAAGAGTAGAAAAAATTAAACAATTTCCTCACAGCATGTTCAGAAATTTTGACATCCACATTTAATGATGAACTATGGGATTCCTTCAAGCCGCCATCTGTGGGCAGAGCTGCTTTAGCAGCAGCAGTGCAAAGACTTTGGATATTTCACTCCATGAAGAGACAGCTGGTAGGATTTAAAAAAAAAAAATGCACTAATCTAATCAATTAATCTGGTTTCCATTATCCTTTGTATTTGCATTATGGAAATAAGCTAAGGATGATTGCCTTTCGCCTTGCATCTAAGAGGGAAAAAATGATAGATTTGCAAAAGAGTATAACAGTTCTGCAAATGGAATCGGAGGGAAACAATGTATCAAGTGGCTAGACGGGATTCTCTTTTAAGTATTCTCTTTTCATGAGGTTTGAAATTTTAATATTAATGTGCAGGTGATCAAATAAGTCTTCAATAAAAGCATCATAAGGCTAATTATTGAATCAGAGGATAAACATAGACACATCCATAGAAATAAAAAAATCATATTATGTTTTCATTTACATTGGATTGAAATATTTATGAAAGTTTTATTCCATCATAGGAGAAAGTTTTTCTTTACAGAGGAATTTCAACTAATAAATGTTGAAGGAATTGTAACATTAAAATATGACCATTTTGCAACCCAAATGAAAGCATTGATTCAAGCAATAACCATCCATCTATAAAACCATTAGGTCATAGGTTGATGGCAAACTTTTCAGTCGGAGGCATCAGGATGTCACCACCAGAAATCACTGATCAATTTGTGTTACAACTAGTGGGGCCACCTGGCATAGTACCTCCCAATGTGATTAATAGAAAGCACGTAGACCCACCTAAGCAATATTCTGACCAAGAAGTTGAATCTGAATCTAATCAAACTCCCAGAACTTTCATTTACAGGAAATAGATGGAAACGAGGAATAATGATAACATCAAAAGAAAGCAGGCCGGGCACAGTGGCTTAACCCTCTAATTCCAGCACTTTGGGAGGCCGAGGAAGGTGGATCACCTGAGGTCAAGAGTTTGAGAACAGCCTGATCAACATGGTGTAGACCCCATCTCTACTAAAAATACAAAAAATTAGCCGGCCATGGTAGCACACACCTGTAATCGCAGTTACTTGAGAGGCTGAGGCAAGAGAATCGCTTGAACCTGGAAGGCGGAGGTTACCATCAGCGGAGATCTTGCCACTGCACTTCAGCCTGGGTGACAGAGCAAGACTCCGTCAAAAAAAAAAAAAAACACCTAATCCAGAGAGCATGAGCATTTTATAGAACACCTATAGCAAGTCAATAGCCTGGAGAAAAAGCTAATGAGGAGAGTGCTTTACGTGAAAAGAGACTTCAGAGGTATGACCCCTCCAAACGTGTCAACTTGTTTGAATCCTTATTCTGAAAAATCATTTCTAAAGAGACTTTTTAAAATTAGGGAAGGGTAATTCTGAGCTGTGTATTAGGTGACAGCAACTGATTATTTTTAATGTTCATTATGCTAGTAGTACTATGGGAAAATAGTTTTTTGTTTTTTGTTTTTTCCCCTTAGAAAGGCAAACTGAAGTTTACAGGGAAGAACTGATACTAAGTGTGGAATTTGCCTTAAACTAAATCAGCAAAGAAGTAGGGGGTGGATGCAGCAAACACAGCAAAATCCTCATAATCTGAGTGATGGGTATAGCTTATTGAACTATTTGTCCTATTTTTTCCTATTTGAAAGTTTTCATAATGATTTTTAATGCTCATTAGTCAGAGCTTCATTAGGTACTTTGTATTAAAATGTTTTTCTAGGACAAATGATATTAGCAAAAGGCAATTAAAAAGAAAATGTACGGCTGTTCAAAATGCAGTAATAAATACAAGCTGTCCTGTATCCATGGTGCACCACAGGTAAAAAGCCATTTGCATTTATATATGAAATCTTTTCATTAACTATTTATGAAATGTATCTACTATCAATCCCTGCTTAATAAAAGAAATAAAATATTTAAAAATTAAAGAAGGGCTCAGAACTGATCCTCAGTTCGTATCATTTTTAAGAAAATAAGTCATATCATAGCATAAACATGCAAATAAGTTTTACCCATTTAGAATTTCTTACAGAGCCATATAACCAACTATCTATAGACTTCCACAAATTTAAACATCAGTCCTTTTTTTATAGCTCTGGAATTTTGTCTGTTTAAAAGGGATCATTGTAAATCACTGCAGTCTTTTCAGAGAGTAATCTGGCAGTGTATGGCAAAATATTAAAATATTCAAACACTTACATTTTGAAATCCTATTCCTGGGTCTACATCCCAAGAGGAAATTGTTCAAAAGAATTTTTAAAATAGCTGCGTCATAACCAAGTATGTATGATAGCAAAACTTGGAAATAATGTCTAACCATTAGAAACACTGAAGTGAACCAACTCAGTGAAATACTATGAAAAATATGAAGATTGTATAGATATATACAGTAGTGTATATTCATACTATTAAGTTGATGGAAAGTATAACTGTAAATTCACTAATTTAAAGTGATGTTTTTCTAACACTTTTTAGCTGTGACTTGGAATATGCAAAGGGCATGCTATGTAACACGCTAGCTTAGTTTCCTTCAGAGGGTTATCATCAAATTTTATCAAAAGCAATAGATAAATATTAGCTCTTATTCTTATTACTATCATTATTTAGTTTCTTAGAAGGGGTCAAAAAGAAACGTAAAGAATAGTATGTTTGAGACAAAGGAAAAATAGGTATCACTTTTGTAAAGATTTTTTTTCAAATCCTATATTGTTTAAAATTTAAACTCAAAGGCTAAAGCTGAATCATATACTTCTCAAATTTAGGATGACTTCCTTCTCTAGATGTATTTGATTTACCCAGGCAGTGTCTGTGTCTGACACTTCAGTCAATCAAAATCTGGTAATTAAATTTAACAGTACACTTAATGTGATAAATTATAGTCAGAGATTTTCTGTTAACCCATTCCTATATTTCTGGGGGAAATAATTGTCTATGATTTACTTATACACTGCTTAATTTCTTTTTGCCAATATTAAATTTATATATTTGTCTTCGTATTCATAAAGTGTGTTATCCTGCAACATTTTTTTCTCATACATTTTTTTTCAATTTTTTTAATTTTTATTTTTTGTAGAGATGAAGTCTCACTTTTTTGCCCAAGGTGGCCTCAAATCCTCTTGCCTTGGCCTCCCAAACTGCTAGGATTACAGGTCTGAGCCACCGTACCCACGTCTTTGCCTTGTTTTTAATCAAGGTATATTAGCATCATAAAGTGACCTAGAGAGCATTAAATTTTGAAAAGTTTAGAAAAGTTTCCAAAAAGATCATTTGTACTTTTTTCTTTTTTTCCAATTTTATGATTATTAGTTCTTTGAAGGATTGTTATAACTCATCTGTAAAACCATCTGGGCCTGGATAAGTGTATGTGTGTGTGTATATCATAGTGTATGTGTGTATATCATATGGTGTGTGTATTTCACAGTGTGTATGTATGTGTTGTGTAGACTTTTAACTACTGATTCACTTTCTTTTTACATATTTATACATATTTATTTATACTATAGGTATATTCAGATTTTCTATATCTTCATAAACCAATTTTCTAGAAAATTGTCCATGTTTTCTAACTATTCTAGTTTATAAGCATATATTTGTTTATGCTAGTCTCTGATGATGTTTAAATCTCTGTTGTATCTGTAGTTCTACCCACTTTTGTTCCTAATATTATACATGGCTTCTCTCTATCATTCTTGTCAAAGACTGTCTATTTAATTCATCTTTTAATATAATCAGCTTTTGGCTTTGTGAAGTTCTCTATAATTTGTTTTCTAATTCACCAGTTCTGCTCTTTACCATTTCTTTCTTTCACTCCTTTATGTTTGCTCCATTGTTCTAACTTCTTAAGTTGAATATTCACCTTATTAATTAGTCTTTGTTTTTTTTTTCTATGATAAGCAGTTAAGATATAAGATTGAAAATAGCTTCAAGGCAAAACTTGCTACTGTTTAAATATGTGTTCAATTATAGGAAACAAAGATTTATGGTTAATAATTTCAAATGGAGAAATAATAGATTATCGACCATCTAAATTATTTCATAAATATTAGTGAATTGGTGTGATAAATAATGTTAAGTTAGCAAAGTCAGGTGACGGTGCTAACTTGTTCGTCCTGTTAAATAAAGCCCATGAGAAATGGCAGATAGAAAAGGAGAGTCAAAAATTTGACAGCTATATTGCAAAAGAACTCAACTTAGATAAAAGTCAGATAAGAAACAATAACAAAATTGCCAAGACTTCTGATCTACAGTGATGGCTTCTCAAACTGCAGGTCTTCCACACAGGGCTTAGTTAGTACTCATTAAGTGTCTCAAGCAAAGTTTTTTTCAAGCACACCTTTCCCTTGCTTAATGACTTTCGTTAGTATCCGAAAACCCCAACATTAAGTAAAGAGCGTTTAAATGGGAAAAAAAAGTTTTCATTAAATTTAATGGAAAAATTATGATATGTTTCATCTCAACACAAGATACCCAATTTTCACAGCTAGAAAAATATATCAATTGAATAAAAATGTGTTCTTATTAGTAATAAACAGCAATTTGGGAGTAAACAAATACAGCTTATATATAAATGGCAATGTTGTACTTGCTTTATTTTTCTTATTTCTGAAACATTTTTTTCACTAATATTTCAAACTTGGAGGGCTCATGATTATTTTGCACTTAAAGTAAAATTATCCCAGAAAAACACCTTTGGGTAAAATATAGATTAAGTATAGAGAGGCATAACAGACAGAAGACTCCCAGAAGATACTGCATCTTCATCTCTTGCTTAGAGATGAAGAGAATAGCAGGCAGAAGTACTTTAGAGTATGTACAGAGAGGAAAATGCTTTGGATTCATCCATACATGGAAGGCAATTCAAATGTGATCCATATATTTGGAGCTGACTAAAAATTGTTATGTCAAGTACATTGTCAAATGTGTCATTGCCTGAAATCACAGTGTCGAAATATCTGTTTATGTAGTATGTTTTTTGATGAAAAGGTTGTTAGACAATTTTTTAAGTCATTGTCCAAAATATTAGCATTTTGCAAGTCATTCTAGCAAAAAGTTGTTCACTGAACAGTCATTATAGAGGGTAAGTCCGAAGAGAATTACAAATGGGAAACAGATTATTCACTCAATAAGAATGTATTAAATGCTTACTTAAAGCAAGTTGGACTGTTCATGTAATCTAACCCTTAGGATTATTTAACTACCTAGTTTATCTTTTATTGAGATTTTGCTAAAGGAAATGCCGTAGGCTTAACCGCTTTAACCTGAACTATGGCTTTCCTTTGGGAAACTTCCACAAAACAAAAGGTATATCATTTTGCTACAATTTAGCCTCACTTTTTAGAAGAGAGTAACAGCAACTAACACTATTAACCATACAATATCGAGATAAATCTCATATATTGAAAAATAATTGCTACAAACCAAGAGAGTCTCTCTAAAAGAAAATTATATTCATTCAGGAATAGGACATTGCTAAGGGAATATGAGTGTCATAGTAAACTATGTGCATATTCACAGAGATACAAGAAAATAATTTTTTTAAAGGAAAAATGAGGAGGATTACACAATTGTTTTGAGATAATTTTCTTTGGCTACAAGGATCAATAACAAGGGTGACAGTAGCCCAGGCAGTTGAACCAGCAGTTGCTGGGCAATACTTCTGTCCTTACAGAAGTATTTTTCTTGCAAGAACTCAGTCAATATTAGGAAGACAGCACCAAGCCATGAGGGGTCTACTCCCAGGACCCAAACACCTCCCACCAGGCCCCACCTCCTGCACTGGGGATTACAATTCAACATAAGATTTGGATGGGGACAAAGATCCAAACTATATCACATTCTAAAATAATAGTTCTGATAGCTGTATAATAGAGAGCAAAATAGAGGGAACAAGCATGGATGCAGAAAGAACCTTCAGAAGATCAGAAAGTGGCCCTGTGAGTGCTAATAAATGGCTACAAATAGTAGTTCCTACAGCAGTCTATAAATAATAGCTATTGTGTAGGAACCATTTTTTTGAAACCCGGAAGTAAATCACTAGGTTAAGAGAGCAGATGCTGAAATTTCTTCACAAATCAATTCAAGTCCTCAGACTGATGCCTGAAATTCACTAAACTAAGAGACTATGATATATGGTCATTCAGGCATAAATGGAGACAACCCAGGCAAAAAGAAGAAAGAACAATTCAAGGAAATGATGAAATTATAGCACTTGGTGACAGGACTACGAGAAGGAATCATGAACTATAACTCTGAAATGGTCACAGGACTCAGAACAGAGGCCACATAGCTACTAAGCAGCATGTGTCCATTTGGAGGTCTAGATTGTACTTGTTTGAGTTTCCTTATCAAAAACAAAAGTTCCCACCTCATGATATTGTGAAGATTAAGTGACCTAAGAAATATAAGCACTTAGAATAGTGCCTCAAAAATTGTAGGTGGCTCAGAACATATACAAACTTTGTTTAAATAAATTTAAGTGAAATGTCAGGCATCTCCCACATTTTGTTTTGTTTTCCAATAATAGCAATTCCATATGGCAAGCTAGAAAAACTGAAGTTAATATTTACAATGTCTTTTCAGTATAAATACTGTTGACAGATGACTTAGCTGCCCCATTTTCTCAACTTTTATTTTTCATCAGTTATCTCCTTTAGAAATCTTATCTATTTTGTGGCTCCTCATTGAGTTTAATAAGATACTTACTCTTAATAATGTAATAACTCTAGGTAAAACAGTATGAATAGTTGAAATTTATTTTCTAAGTTAATACTATATTTAAATCTCTAAATAGAGCTTCTTTGCAAGACTAAGGTCAAATTACAAAATAATCACCTTTGAGACAATGAGTAAAGATCTGTACACCTGAGAGAAAAGGAAACGGCATTCTTACACTCGAAACATTTGGGAAAAATGATAAAAAGAAATACTTTTATTTGAAGTATGATTCGTGCTACTCTTCCAGCAATTGCAAATACAATAGAAGTATTTCATTACATTTCAATACCAAAATTATAAATCAAATAGCTATTTGGAGCCATAAGTATTTACCATATATAATGAATTTTTCAGTCACAAGTGCTGGTAGGAATCAGCATTAACGTTTTTATTCTCTTCCTTTTAAAAATGGCTAAATGATGAATATAGTTATCACAAAGAGATTAAGGGATTGAAAACCTTTGAATTGTTACTAAATCCTGAATCCTGTTCTGAACTTGAATTTGCTTTTATGGAAAATTAAAGCACTAGCAGTTTAAACCCAGTCTCCTTTTTATATAAATGCCATTTATTTCTTGAAACTTGCTTTTAATAATTGCTTAAGTCATTTAAATGCAAGCAGACTTCTTAGTAGGTGCTAAAACTGTGTACCAGGACTGAGGGTAAAATTAAATGACTCATTTCCATTATGCTCGAAGCTGAAAACCTTTTCTTGTTATTATGTTGTGAATTCCACCAAATAACTCCACAGTCATTTATTGAATTTTTCTTCTTTCAGACATTCACATTCCAAGCTATTGTATAGTAAGTGAACTGGTAACTTTTTTCAATATACTTCAAAATTTTACTATAAAATGCCCTGTAGCAAAGACAATACTAGCTACTACCTAGCAGTGGGGTGAGCTAGTTTACCCTTTCTAGAGTTTCACATTTAAACGAAGTCCAGAAACATAAATTAAGAACATCTTAAATGATACTATAGATTAATATTCAGCAAAGAACACATTTGCCATTAACCGATTTTGAAAAAAAATGTCTGCTTGAAAGAAAAAAAAATTAACCATCTCTCCTAAACAAGTTTTCTCTTGTGAGTCACCTTCAAATATAATTACCAAAGTCACAAAGCATCTTTGCTCTTTTTTTGCAAATATAACAGTTTCTATTCCTCTACTTATATAATTCTAATGAAAAACAAAACAGAAACTCTACAACCACAAAGGTAAAACCATACAATTGCTAAATGGAAATTGTCAAAGGTTAAGAACAAAATATCAGTAATAAACTCTAAGAATTCTGGTAATTGTTGGAAAAATATCTGTGAAAGATTGATGTGACTATATGATGGTGGCTTGTTAAAGTGAATTTTCTAATCTCCTTTAAAATTTTTCTCAAGATCAGCCTGGTTTTAGATGAAGAAGTATTTTAAGTTATCAAAAACTAGTAAAAACATGTTCTTCATATGCTTGGCAAATTGCATTTCTGGCGTCTGGTCCTGAAAAAGAAGACAGCAGGACATCAATCAATTGATACGACATCCCACAGACTCTGTTACAAGATGAATTAGGGCAGTGTTATGTGCAATACTATTAAAAACGATATGAGCATCCTGGCTAACACGGTGAAACCCCGTCTCTCCTAAAAATACAAAAAATTAGCCAGGTGTGGTGGCGGTCGCCTGTTGTCCCAGCTACTTGAGAGGCTGAGGCAGGAGAATGGCGTGAACCTCGGAGGCAGAGCTTGCAGTGAGCCAAGATTGTGCCACTGCACTCCAGCCTGGGCTACAGAGCGAGGCTCCATCTCAAAAATAAAATTAAATTAAATTAAAATTAAAAACGATACGAGGTCATAGTATAATTTTTGTAGGTATCTTTCACTTTCTTCTTTTACCTTCTATATTCAATCTGTTGCCATGGGCTGTCATTCTTCTATCATCTCCCTTCCTTCTCTTATTCTTTCTTCTCCTTTCGCAGGTTTTCATTATGTTATACCTGAGTAATTATGGTATTTTCTTAGCTCAGTGGATCTCAGATATCATTCTGAATATCTGCGCAGCTATAAAACAGAGTTACAGGTAGAGGAGAAAGTGAGAAAACAGAGGCAATGTAGTAAGTCTCTAAGAACATCAAGTTTATTCATCTTAGTGTTGTGTCCTTTACCCTGGGAGAATGTCCTTCCTGCTGATTTGATGTTAAATTTTCATTCCTGTATGAAATAGTGAAGATAGTATGTGGTAATTTACTCTTTATATTTTGTTGTTGAGGTTTTCTAAATATTCTTTCCTTCAAGATAAATAGTTAACAACTACATGTTAGTCCTCAAGAATTTTCTGGGAGCTTTACTAGCTTATGAAATTCAAAACTCTGCAAAACAATATAGCTGATCTCCCTGAGTTTATTTGCTTCCAAATTCACCATTTGTTAAGGTTTAGGATGCTCTGCCTAAAACCCAGGATTAGACCAATCAATTAATGCTCAAGAAATTTTAATACCTCTTTGTTGCATTCAACATGTATTTCAACACCCACTGCAGCCACTACAATCTAGCCTTATTGTACCTGTTCACCTTCTCTGGTCAGGTAAGTGTCCTCACTGTCTCCCATACATATTGTCCTTCTTTCAGCTCCAGGCTTTTCATCATATTCTTAACCCTTGGGAGAAAAAAAAAAAAATCACTCTTTCTCAAATTTAAATACACTATTCCAATAAGTGGTTGCTCATCCTGTTTGCTTGTTCTAGTTCTCTACTAGAATCAAATTTCCTGAATTCATTTTCTTGGTAAGTAAGCCAGTTAATCTTCTTATTACTGTCTTCACTATTTCCAGTAGCCTGTGCACCTTCTCAAGGAGACCACCTTTGAGAAGAATTTGCTCTAACATAAATTGAACTATGGAAGGTAAAGCCTGGTTTTTTAAAATCTGAGTAGTCATGTTTCCATTACTTTCAGTTCAAAAGCTATCTAGAAAACTCAGATTTTTGCTTATCGCATACATTATCACACACGTATCAGTCTTACAAATAGAGCAGTGTTTTGCAGGTTCATAGGTATTAATAAATGAGACAGAGATTCCCAAAAAATTTTGTTATGAATGTGTTGAATATTTTAGGACTAACAGAAGCCAAAATCAACAGACTGTGGCTCTATTTAAGGTAACAATCATATCCAATTATTTCTCTCACTATTTTAACTCAAACTCCTTTAACTTCTTCCCATTGCAAAAGAGTGTTAAACACCCATCCCTGCATTAAAGACAACACAACTGTGGTATGAAATAGTATCTATTAAAGTGTATGGTGGTTCCTTATTGCCAACCTAAATTCATTTAATGCAAAAAGTTATTCAATATACAACATTTTGGAAAGCATCAAAATTGCTTAAAATTGTTGGAAATGTATAATCCTGTAATGTTTGAACAAAAATGTCAATTAGAAAAATAAACCTACTTTAAAGAATCACTGTATCTGTGTTGTCACTTTTGTACACATACTACACCCAAGTGGCTGGGGCATAGTAGAAATTGCTCTACGTTTAGAGTCAGAAAACACACACACACATGCACACACACACACACACCCTGTGGCAAGGTGAATGTGGCAATTTGTCTCTTTTGAGCTTCAGTTTCTTAATCTGTAAATAGGAGGAAATCAACTACCCTTCAAAAGTTGTTTGATCCTGTCTACAGGTGTCATGATGAAAAAAATAAAAATAAAAAACTTGTTTGAAAATTAAGTGAGGAAATGCCTATGAAAAAAAATTTGCAATATTGTTGTTTCACTACAGGGAAGTCTCAATTAAACAATGCTTCATTAAATTTGTGCTCAAGTATTGTGACTACAAGCCAAAATAAATAAATAAATAAATAAAAGAGGCAAGCTGCCTGCAGTCAGTATCTCTACTGGAAAAAAATAAAGCGAACGTGAAAGAAAACACCTTTTACATCTTTAAATCTTGCAACCAATGGTAATATTTCAAGTGACACAAAAATATTTTTATTGTGCAAGTTTCTATTTACTGCTAATTTTAAAATATTATTTCTTATTCCATCCAGTTTAAATGACAGGTTCACCTTTCTCTTTGGCTGATACAAAATTAATGGCTCAACCAATAATCGTGCACTGTATTATCACATACAATGAAAGAGATTTAGGCAGAAAATAAAACAATCTAAATTATATGTGATTTTCATAAAAAGTCTCTCTGCATGAGCTACTTCAGTAGATTGAAGAGGTCAAAAGTCAATTTGCAGTAGGCTGAAGAGTGGATAAGAGGTGAGGAATTGCAAATGGCAGTTATATGCTTTTCTTTTAAGACATTCCCCTGAGAAAGGATGGAGGAAGCTGTGATGGAATCTACAGGGAGGCAAGGCGATAAGAGGGAGGGAAAGGAAGGAAGGAGTAAAGAGGTACTTCAGTTCAAAGTGAGCAGGGAAAAGGGAGGAGACAAATTTGTGGGATCAGAATTCAGATTTCCATCAGTCAATGATAACAGTAAGAGCCTCACTTCTGCTACAGCCCACACTTATGACTTCTTTTTTTTCTTTAATTGTTCACCATTTGAAAGAAACTGTATACTTTTTCACATTGCATAATACACTAAAATCACAAACGACCCACAAAATGCCAAGTTAAAGGAACACTTTCCAATCTCTATTTTGCAACGAGGCATTTGACATCTTCATCTTCTTGAATCTTCTTTCTCCATTCTTTTTAAATCCTCTTTAAAGTCTCCTTTTCCTAAGACTCTCCTTGAATCCTTAGGGTAGACTTGGTTATGGTGTGGTAACAAATAGTTCAGTGACCTAACCCAACAAAAGTGTATTTCTGACTCACACTGCAAGTCTGGGACAGGTCTTGAGGAGTTTCACTATTGATAATCACTAAGGAAAGCAGATTGACAGAGGCTCCATGTCAACATGTTACAGAAAGGGGACCCAATCCAGACCTCAAGAGAGGGTTCTTAGATCTCGTGCAAGTAAGAATTCAGGGCAAGTCCATAAAGTGAAAGCAAGCTTGTTAAGAAAGTAAAGGAATAAAGAATAGCTACTGCATAAAGCAACCCTGAGGGCTACTGGTCACCTGTTTTTGTAGTTATTTCTTGATGATATGCCAAATGAGGGGTGGGTTATTCATGCCTCTTCTTTTTAGACCATATGGGGTAACTTCCTGACACTGCCATGGCATTTGTAAACTGTCATGGCGCTGGTGGGAAGTAGCAGTGAGGATGACCAGAGGTCACTCTCATCACCATCTTGGTTCTGGTGCGATTTAGCTGACTTCTTTACTGCAACCTGTTTTATCAGCAAGGTCTTTATGACCGGTATCTTGTGCCGACCTCCTAACTCATTCTGTGACTTAGAATGCCTTAACTGTCTGGGAATGCAGCCCAGTAGGTCTCAACCTCATTTTACCCAGTCCCTATTCAAGATGGAGTTGCTCTGGTTCCAATGCCTCTGACAAACACATTTCAAATCGTTCAAGGCAAGGAGAAGGGAACCAGCTGATTGGTGCATTGCCTGTGCTGAGAAGTGACACACATCATTTCTGGTCACATTCCATTGGCCAAAGCTAGCAGTGTGGTTATAACTTCACAGTGACCAGAGAAATGCAATCCTACCCCATGCCCAAAACGAAAAGAACGGAAATATTTTTAAACTGCCTCTGTAACTGCATCCTCTCCTTCTCACTGCAAATATTTCTCAAAATTTGATTCTTGACCTCCGATTTCCATTGTGTATATCCTTCCTGAGTGACTTCATTCACTTCCTATATGACAATGACAACCAAATATACATCTTGCCCAAACCTCTCCCATAAACTCTGTAGACAAATATATTTCTACTTAGGTATCCCCAAAGCATCTTTAACTTACCACCCTTTCCCATTTCCTGTAATGAACTGTTTGCTTTTTCTTCCTATTAAACTATAACTTTCTTTACATTATAACTGTGTTTTATTTATGTTTGTATCCCCAGTACAAGCAAAATGCCTATAATCTAAAAAGCATTCAATAAACAATATTTGTTGAGTGAATGAATGAATGATGGCCATATTTATGGTGTTTGCATATATTCTTCAAAAGCCTCAGATGGATCATGCAAGACTTAGGATTCAGTGCCTTAAATTGAATGAGTGCCTGCTATTGAGCGATGTGCTTTAAAAGTGAGATGCTAGGAATGAGGAAATCAGTCAACAAACATATATTGAGCATCTACTATCTGCCATGCACTATTTTAGGCATGTTTTTGTTTATATCAATAAACAAAACAGACAAAAATTCCTGCTATTTGGGAGACGAAAACAGTAAAAAATAAGCATTATATAATATAAACATTAAAAGGGAAATTTTATAATATGTTAGTGTGAATTAAAGCATGACAAATGGCATGAGGGGTCTCAAAGCTAGAGATAGCAGTGAATTTTAAATATAATAAATAGAGTGATCGCAGTATATACATCATTGGAACAGTAACATTTAGGCTGATTTCAAGGAAATGAGGAAGTTAGCTGTGTGGCTCACTGGGTTTTGGGTTGGCAGGAACCACCAGTAAAACAGTTCTAAAGTGGGAGCATTCCTGGGATGTTTGAGGAACATCAAAGAGAAGAGGGTGGCCAAAGCTGAGTGAGAGAGCAAGGAGGAGCTGAGGTCAGTGAGGAAATCATGAGAGAAGGGGCCAGACCTTGAAGGCCATTAAAGGTTTTGAATTTTGCTCTGAGGGAAATGGAGAGCCATAGGACAGTTGTGAGAAGTCCATGATCTGACTTTTTCACTTTGTTGAGAAAAACTGGACAAAATGATCTGACATATTTTTAAAACATGGTTTGGTTGCTGTTATGAGAATAGATTAAAAGAGGTTGTATTAATTACCTATTCCTACATCACTAAAATTTTCAAAAATATATCAGCTTAAAACAATAGATATTTATCGTTAATTCCTGTAGGTCAGGAATTTGGAGGCAGCTAAACTGGGTCATTGTGGCTCAGTCTCTTAGAAGGTTCACATGTCAGCTGAGGCTACAGTCTCCTCCAGGGTCAAATGGGGCCATAGGACTCATTTTTGAAATGGCTGAACCATGTAGCTGTGGGCAAGAGGCTTCAGTTCTTTGCCATATGTTCTCTCCATTGGATTGCTTGAGTGTCCTCAAAGCACAGCAGCTAGTTTCCCACAAAGCAAGAGATCCAAAAGAAAGAAGTCACACTATCTTTGCAACCCAGTCCTCAGAAGATATACACTCTCATTTTGCCTTATTCTATTTGTTGGAAGCAAGTCTTTCTATTCCTCCCAACCCCAGCTTTTTCCCCAATTTTCTTCTTTCCTGAGCTTCATTTTTGAGAGAAATGTTTAACAAGTGATACTCCATTTTTTTTTTAAGAGTTGGTGTCTCTCTAGATTGTCTAGGCTGGAGTGCAGTGACTATTCACAGGCATGGTCATAGTGTACTATAGCCTTGAACTTCTGGGCTGAAGGGATCCTCCTGCCTCAGCCTCCTAAGTAGCTGAAACCACAACCAAATGATTGCTGTTTCTATTCAATCTATTTTTATCACAATTTTGACTTGTATTCATCCTCAATTATTTAAAGAATTAAAAAGTAAATGTAATTGTCTTCAAAGTGTTCAAATGTGGATATATTTGCACCGAAAATGTAAATTAAATTAAGTGCTAGAAAACTGAAAAATTAAATTATTCCTCATTGTATTAGTCAGGTTTCTCTAGAGGGACAGGACTAATAGGACAGATGTATATATGAAAGGGAGTTTATTAAGGAGTATTGACTCATACGATCACAAGGTAAAGTCCCACTAGAGGCCGTCTGCAAGCTGAGGAGCAAGGAAGCCAGTCCGAGTTCCAAAATCCCAAAAGTAGGGAAACCAACAGTGCAGCTTTCAGTCTGTGGTCAAAGACCTGAGAGCCCCAAGCAGATCACTAATGTAAGTCCAAGAGTCCAAAACCTGAAGAACTTGGAGCCTGACATTTGAGGGCAGGAAGCATCCAGCATGGGAGAAAGATGAAGCCGAAAGACTCAGCAAGTCTAGTCCTTCCAACTTCTTCTGCCTGCTTCATTATAGCCCGCTGGCAGCTGATTAGATGTGCCCGCTCAGATTGAGGGTGGGTCTGCCTCTCCCAGCCCACTGACTCAAATGTTAATCTCCTTTGACAACACCCTCACAGACACACCCAGGAATAATACTTTGTATCCTTGAATCCAACCAAGTTGACACTGGATATTAACCATCAGCCTCATGTTTTCAAATAGTTTGTTTCTCTCTTAAAACATTCAAAACTATTTCTTAAAATTAAAAGGCACACATATTAACAGAATCAATTTTTAAATCAAAATTATTTAAAATCAATTTTCTGCCTAACTTTTTGAAAATGTAATTAATATTATTAAATACTTAGAAAAATAGCAGTGCCTGTAATCCCAGAACTACTTGGAAGACTGAGGCAAGAGGATTGCTTTAGCCCAAGAGTTAGAGTCCAGCCTGGGCAACATAAAGTGACTCCCATTTCTTTAAAAAAAAAAAAAAAAAAAAAGATTTTAATAAAATAAATACTTTAGAAAAATAAAACCATCTAAAATTCTAATATTCAATGCTAATGTGTTAGCTGCCAATGTGTTATGCTTAAAACATATTACATTTAAGATTATGTTTAATTTTTAATAAAAATTTAAGAATAGATACATGCAGATAAATATAATACATACGTTCATACATACATAAATACACACACATTTTAAAATAAAATAAATTGCTCACCATTGCAAAATATTTCTCACCAACCATGTGCAACCATTGAGGATACCTTACTAACACATGAGTACTCCCAAAATCTCAAGCTGGACACAAAGTGAAACAAGAAAATGACACTAGGCACTGTGGGGATCAGCATTCATGCCTTCTGATTGGAAGAATTTGGAAAGTCAATTTGTCTTTTCTCTCACTTACGTGTTTGCTCTGCTCACATTCTCCCCGTGCTTTGAAGCAGTGTCCTTCTCCAATGTGAACACCACCACCACACACAACTTTCACAGCACAAGGATGCAGCTGCATTTTGTTTCAAGGACTTACGTCAAGAGATGCAGGGAAGTCTTCCCTGGGGTTTGAAAAATGAGTCGTAGAGTGAATGTACTGCAGTGCATTTCACTGCAGGCACTTTATGTCTCTCCTCCCCCATGAAAGAAGAATAATAAAAAGGATCAGAAAGGCCCTGCTTCATTGCAACTGTAACCCTGTACCCACAACAGGCTGCTGAATGAAAATTAGGCGCTCTCATCTATGCCCAGTCAGCAGTGAGTAACAGGAACTTTGGGATCCAGGACCTTCTGGAACAGCTGAAGACTGTCACCTTCAGGTAGAGGGCTGAAAGCAGTGTGATGAATGGTATTACACTATTATGGGGAGTATCGTATTTGAAAGAGAATAAAGAGCATGCAAAAGCCTTTGAATAATCTGTCTCCCTTGGTGTCCTAAAATTTCCGTCTCATTGTAATTAAAAGAATCAAAGGAAGGTCTAGCATAAGAAAGAAAATCACCTCTAGTTTTGGCATAATATTTTCTATTTTAAGATCTTTTTTGTTTTATTTTTAAGCCCTCTGCCCTACTTCCTTCCATCTTAATTTCCTTTGGTCTCTAGAGATGGGTTAATTTGTGTAATTGCAGCATATCTTCCATTACTCGTCATTCATGGGGGAAAAATCCATAGTTTTGTATATATCCTGATTTGTGGATATAATCATGCAGAATTTTTATGGCAGTTCAAATCTAAACTTTAGCACTTTTGGGGAAAAACAGTATCTTCCAAGAAGGTGGCATGCTTCCTTTTTTAAAATAGTCACAATATTCCATACTTAGGTCTATGGAAGTATAATGGAGGACTTCATACTTAGTCTTCCATTGGGCACATGATGAAACTGATCCCAGATGCAGTTTTTATTTCACTAAACACAAACTGAAAATGAACATGCTCTTTCATTTGGGAACAAAATTCAATTATAAAGAAACAGAAAATGCACTCTGAGATCAATAGCCTATTACAGTGCCAGCATGTGGGATAATTTCAGCTGGGTTTAATCTACTGAAATATGTGGCTATATACTATTTATTTGCTTGTGCATTCCTACATAAGAAGTGACATACATTTAGTTTAGTTTTATTGGCGTACAAAGGGTATATGTAAAATTGAGTAGTATTCAAAAGCATCATATAAAATTCAAAATCAACAAGCTAACAACTCGAGGCAAAAAAAGAAGTGTCTCTATGTGATATATAGATCCTCCTTAAAAATACAATTGGCATTTTAATATTCAATAGTCTGATTTTACTGAACATTTTATTTTTTAAAAGTTGATTGGCAAGAGTACAAAAATGCAGTAGGTCTCTGAGCTGGAAATTAAATTTAAAGATACATATTTCAAGGTTATACATTTGTTTTAAAGGTAGGAAACTTGTATAGATTATGTAATCCACTTCTACAGTTTCATGGATGAGCAAACAGAGGTCCCGAGAGATTGAGTGACTTGCTTAAGGTCAATCAGCCAGTTCCTTAGAATAAGAAGTGTGTTCTCATAGCTGATTAGTTGGGATAGGAAGCTCACCAATTTGAAATGTCTCTAAGAGCACAGGCTGTGTAACTAGAATCTCAGTTTCTCCACTTATTAGCTATGTGATCTTTTAAGGTTACTGAATCTCTTTGTCCTCAATGCCCCTACTTGTAAAATAGGGATAATTATATTGCCTACCTTTTAGAGCTGCCGTGATGACTAAACAAGTTAATAGATGTAAAGCACTATGAACAGTGCCTGGCACAGCAATGTAAATGGCACCCCCAGAGTAGTACAGCATACAGCCTATGGCAGCCCTTTACATCTATATATATAGCCAATGTACCAAAAGTATTGTGGATTGGATCCTGGAAGAGCAAAAGGACATTAGCAGGAAAACAGTGACATCCGAATAAAGTCTGGGGCTTAATTAATAACCATGCACCAATGTTGTTTTTTGTTATTTGTTTTGAGACAAGAGTCTCATTCTGTTGCCCCAGCAAACACAATTCACTGCAGCCTCAACCTCTGGGGCTCAAGTGATCCTCCCACCTCAGCCTCCTGAGGTGCTGGGACTACAGGCACGTGCCACCATGACCGGCTAATGTTTGTATTTTTTGTAGAGACATAGTCCTCCTATTTTGCCCAGGCTGGTCTTGAACCCCTGGACTCAAGCGATCCTCCCACCTCGTCCTCCCAAAGTGCTGGGATTACAGGTGTGAGCCACCATGCCTAGCTTATTTTCTTAGTTTTCAAAAATGTACTATGATGATATACAATGTTAACTTTAGGGGAGACTGGGCAAGGGACATAAGAGGAGTCATTCTGCAACATATACATATAAGTAAACATCACATTGCACCATATAAATATACTGTTATTTGTCAATTAAATCAAGAAAAAAAAGAGAAAAAAATGAGGGAAACGAAAACTTTATACTGTCTTTGAAACATTTCTGTAAATCTCAGATTATTCCAAAAAGAATAAAAACAAGTTTATTTTTAAAAATCTAATACAGATTCTAGTCAGCAAGGCATAGTGGTACATGTCTGCAGTCCCAGCTACTTGGGAGGCTGAGATGGGAAGACTGCTTGAACCCAGGAGTCAAAGACCAGCGTGGATAACGTAGACTCCATCTCTAAAAAAATTAATTAATTTATTAATTAATTGAAAAGCTAATATAGACTGTTTATGATAGTGTTACTTTGACTTTTATTTTTAGATATCTGGATTCAATCTGAATTTAATTCACTAGGAAATTTTAAGGCTCTCATGTTATTTATTCTTCACTTAGGATCACAGATGAGTTAAGACTGGACTCTTAAAGCAATATAACAGTCAAGTAGATAATACGGTGTTCAGTAAAAGTTGATAAAGACTTTATCAGTTTTTAAAAATATTAATATCCAAATATTTGGTTTACACAATAAAACATGTATTGGTTAAGCACTAAATACAATGGTCTCCTTTAAATGGTTACAAGATGCGTGAAAAAAACCTGTGCCCTTTTTCTTATCTATATATTCATTGACATATTTTACTTAAAATGTATTTTACGTTTATTGTAAATAATTCAAACAAAAGAGAGACCTAACGTTTCACTATTTAATAAATATCCTCTTCATGCAGCTTCATTTTCTTGTAAACTAACATAATGCCAAGTTTACAGTCTTCTCAGGAAATTTCTCCCTGCATGTCAATATTCACTTTGATCAGGTGCTAATTTCCTATCAAATACATTCTTTCGGTGTTTGTAAAATAAACTTAGTCTGTTCTTAGGACTCCATCACTTTGATTTTATAAACAATGATAAAGGAAGTGAAATCTAGGTTTCTGATATCACCAATGTCCCTAGCTATTCAGTTTTTTCTTACAAAAAATAAGATTTGAACAGCAAAAAAATAAGAAAGCTATCTGGACCCCTAAATTCTGCAATGTTCTAAAATTCTGTTGAAATTTCTTCTAGATTTCTTCTATGTAATTTTCTTCTATGATAATAAACATTGGTGCAGTGTTTCCCAAAGGATGGGAGATGGACCACCTGTTCAGGATCACCAGAGGAGCATATTGAAACTGCAGATTACCAACTTAGGCCCCAAATCTATTGGTTCAGAATACCTTATGTTACAGCCAGGAAATGTGCATTTTTAACAAGTTTTCTTCAACTCCCAACCTACTCCAAGTGATTCTTACCCACACTAAATTTTGAGAACCCCTGGGGTTTGGTTAGTCTTAGTTGCAATCTTCAGTGCCTCCTATGCTTTGATCTAGATACAGTATGATATCGCTAATAACATCGAACAAAGGACTTCTTTGAAAGCCTTCACTAGCACTTGGAATGGGACAATAAACTTAAATTTACAGCAAATATAAATTTAATTAGGAAGAATAAAGTTATCTTAGGTTTTTTTTTTAATTTCACTGCATAGATTCTAGGGCTACAACATGTTTATATATATGTGTGTGTGTGTGTATATATATGTACACACACATACATACTAAATGGATTATTACAGTTTAGCAAATTATCATCTCATATAGTTACCTTTCTTTTCTTTTTTCTCTTTTTTTTTTTTTTTTTTTGATGGTAAGAGTATCTAAAATTTATTCTCTTGGCAAATTACCAGTATATAATACAATATTATTAACTATAGTCCTCATGTTGTACAATTATTATTATTATTATTATTATTGAGATAGAGTATCATTCTGTTGCCCAGGCTGGAGTCCAGTGGGGCAATCCTGGCTCACCCCAACCTCCACCTTCCAGGTTCAAGCAATTCTCCTCTCTCAGCCTCCCGAGTAGCTGGGATTACAGGCGCCTGCCACCACACCCAGCTAATTTTTGTATTTTTAGTAGAGATGGGGTTTCACCATACTGTCCAGGCTGGTCTTGAACTCCTGAGATCAAGTGATTTGCCCACCTTGGCCTCCCAAAGTGCTGGGATTACAGGCATGAACCACCACGCCCAGCCCTCACGTTGCACATTGGACTCTAGATTTACTCATGGGGCATAATTGTGACTTTGTGTGTCCTTTCGCCTACACTTTCCTACCTCCCATCTCCCAGCCCCTAATACCACTGTTCTACTCTCTGTTTCTACACAATTCATTTTTAAAAAAATTCTACATATAAGTGAGATCACGCAGTATTTTTCTTTTTGTGTTCTGTTTATTTCACCTCACATAATGTCCTCTAGATTCATCTATGTTGTCACAAATGGCAGCATCTCATTTTTGAAGGCTGAATAATATTTCATTGTATACCACAATTTCTTTATCTAATCATCCACCAAAGGACACTTTAATTGTTTCTATATCTTGGCTATTGTGAATAATGCTGCAGTTAACATGAGACAGCAGCTAGCTACAGGAGTAGAGATTTTATTTCCTTTGAGTATATATCCAGAAGTGGGATTGCTTGATTATTGTAGTTCTAGATTAAATTTTTGGAATTATAATAGTTCTATCATATTTTGGAGATATGGTAATTCTATATTTAGTTTTGGACTATGTAGGAAACCTCCATACTGTTTCCAACAGTGGTTGCACCAATCTACATTCCCACCAACAGTGTACAAAGGTTCTCTTTTTTCCACTCCTTCCCCAACACTTGTTACCTCTTGTTTTTTTCATAACAACCATCCTAACAGATGTGAAATGATATCTCATTGCAACTCTGATCTGAATTTTCTTGATGATTAGTGATGTTGAGAACCGGTTCATATACCTGTTGCCATTTTTATGTCTCCTTTGGAAAAATTTATTCAGGTTCTTTGCCATTTTTTAATCAAGTTATTCATTTTTTTGCTATTGAGTTGTGTGAGTTCCTTATATATTTTGGATATTATCCCTTTATTAGATACATGGTTTGCAAATATTTTCTCCCAATCTGTAGGCTGCCTTTTCATTTTGATGATTGTTTCCTTTGTTGTGCAGAAGCTTTTTAGTTTGACGCAGTACCTCTTATTTTTGCTTCTATTGCATGTGCTCTTGGAGTTACAACCAAAAAATCATTGCCAAGGCCAAAGTCAAGGAGCTCTGCACCTATGTTTTCTTGTAGGGGTTTTGCAGTTTCGGGTCTTATGTGCAGGTCTTTAAGCCATTTTGAGGTTTTTGTTTTTTTGTTTTTGTTTTCTCGCATTCCCTAATATAAGGGTCTGATTTTATTATTTTGCCTGTGGATATTCAGTTCTCCCAGCACCATTTATTGAAGAGACTAAACTTTCCCCATGCCATCTCATTGGTGCCAATGTCAAAATTAGTTGACTGTATATGTTTCGGTTTATTTCTGGGCTCTCTATTCTCCATTGTTCTGTGTGTTTGTTTTTATGCCACTACCATACTGTTTTGATTACCATAGCTTTGTAGTCAATATTGAGATTAGGTAATATGATGCCTCCCTCTTTATTTATTTATTTTTACTCAAGATTGCTTTGGCTGTTCAGGGTCTTTTGTGGTTCCATATGAATTTTAGAATTTTTTTTTCTATTTCTGTGAAAAATGTCATTGGATTTTGATAGGAATTGCATTGTATCTATATACCACTTTGGGTAAATAAGAACATTTTAACAACATTAATTCTTCCAATCCGTGAACATGGAATATCTTTCCATTTATTTATGTTTCTTCCATTTTTATTAATGTTTTATAGTTTTCTGTGTACAGATCTTTCACTTCTTTGATTAAATTTATTTCTAAGTTTTTATGCTATTGTAAATGAGATGGCTTTATTTCTTTTTCTGAGTTTATTATTAGAATTTAGAAATACCTCCTATGCCCTTGTCTAGACAGAGTACGGTTTCATAAACTGGAGCATAGGAATTCTTTGAAAACATTCATTGTCTCCAATAACAGGAGAATACACTTATAAAATTTGCAGTAAATATAGATTTAATAAACCTAGGGAGAATAAAGATAGCATAGATTTTTGCATGAGTTCTTTCATTTTTCACTTTATATCCATATAAACCAACAGTATTCTTACATCCCCTGGAAATTTTTCTCTATAAATTGTCCAAAATACAAATGATGTTTCTTCGCACTATCCCAAATTAGAGTGCCTTTTCACTCACAGCCTTGTTCTTGTGTAGCTGTGAAATGAATGTTCTGTCTTTGGCAAATTACAGTCAATCTCTACTTCTTGGTAATTTACACAACATTAAAATAGAGCCTTATTATTTAAAAAATCAATAACTTGTTCAGGATATCAGAAAGTCATAAAAGCTATGGAGAAAAACAAAGCAGGAACAAGAGATAAGAAATGCCATATTAGGGGTAGAGACTGTAATTTTAAACAGGGTAGTCAAAGAAGGTCCTAATGAGAATGTGTCATTTGAGAAATAAAAACAAATACTGTGAGAGCTTGAATCATGCAGAAATTAGGGATGAGCTTTCCAGACAGAAAGACGAGCAAAGGCAAAAGCCTTGAGATCAGAATGTACCCAGTGTATTTGAAAGACAGAAAACTGGTGCAGCTATGCAGAGTAAGAATGAGGAGAAGTAGTAAAAGATGAGATAAAGAGGTGGGGGAGAGGGGCCATGAAGACCATAAGAACTTACAGATCAGGATACAAACTTTAGTTTTTACTCTGAGGGACAGAGATAGCCATTGAGGGTTTTAAGCTGAGGAGAGACGTGACATAACTTACATTCAAAAGCATCACTCTGGTTGAGCTAAGAATAGGCTCTAGGGAGACAAAGATGAAAGAGAGACTAAAAACTGACAGTGGTAGTGGGGGTAGTGAGACAGAGCTGGACTCTGGGATTTGCTGATGGCTTTCATATAGATTGTGAGAAAAAAGGAGGAATCAATGACGATTCCAAGGCTCTTTGGCCTGAGCAACCATAGGATGTAGCTGTCATCAGCTGAGAAGGGGAAGGTTCTGTTTGTACATGTTACATTTGAGATATGTATTAGATATCCAAGTGGAGTTGCTGAGTAGGCAATTCACTATAGGAGGTAAAAGTTCAGAAGACCTATTTTCAGGTTGGATATAAAAATTTGGGAGATATCCACATAGAAATAATATTAAAAACCATGAAATTGAATGAGATCACAAAAGGAGTAAGTGTAGACAGAATAGAGACAACATTCCAGGACTGAACCCTTAGAGCTTCCAATATTGAAAAGTTGGAAAGATGAGGAGGTGCCAATAACAGAGACTGGGAAGTGGAAGCCAGTCAAGGAAGAGAAAAAAAGGAAAACGATCACCTGGTCAAGTGCTGATGGTGGGTCCAGACAGAGGAAAATGAAGAATTATCCATCGTATTTAGCAATATGGAGGTCATTAGTTACCTTCATAAGAGTAGTTTCAGTGGAATGATTGGGGTGAAAACCTATTGTAGTAAGTTTTAAAAGAACTTGAAGAATGATACTGGAGGTATTTGAGAAGTTTTGCTATAAAGAACACGCAGATATGGGAATGAAGAAGAATGAAATTGCATTGAGAGAACATGTTTTCGATGGTCAGAGATAAACCGTGTTTATGATGGAATAATCAATAACAAGAAAAAAACTGATTACTCAAAAGAGAGGTGAGAATCGTTATAATAGGTAAGAGGAGATAGGATCTAAGGTCCTAGTAGAAGAGTTGCCTTTGGATGAATCAGACAACTCCTCTAATGTTCCAGATGGGAAGACAGAGTATATGGTCACAGAAATTTGTAAGCGAATAGATGTATGATGAAAATTTGTGGAAATTCCCTTCAGATTACCTCAGTTTTCTTAGAGAAAAAGGAAACCAGCTCAGCTGAGAGTGAGGACTTGGGGAGTGGGGATAAGTACAGCAGATTCACTAGCAAATTCTCAAATTTACACTATTAATGAAATGTGCAAAAAAAAAAAAAAAAAGCCTATTTTATTTTCTATAACTCATTTAATATTCTTCTCAATATTCCACCCTATTTGGAAGGAAGTGAGAGGACAAGGACTTATCTCAAAATGGCCAACTGATAGCTCCAGTTTAAACAACCTCGTAATGTAAAATATTTGGTTAACTCAAAGTTTAGCTCGATTTCAGAGTTGAACTTTTCACCCTCCTCCTCCCAAACTGACATCTGGGTATAGAGGAAAGCTTACAGAATTCAACGGATTATCCCTTCCATGTAGCCTGCCATCCTTGCGCTGGTCTCCACTCTGATGTGGCTGGTGCGACCCTTAGATATGCCGTTGTTTTACAAAGGAATATAAAGTCTGTTATCTTTGCTCAGTAATGGGCTGCTGACACTTCACCTCCACCCCATGCAACTCTCACTGATTCAACCCCTAGTCAAATCTTGCTTCCTGTGCAGCTATCCTAATGGAGTTTAGAGGTGACTCCCATTGAATGGCCTCGCCCACTACTGCAGCAAACCATTTTGGGCAAATTCCTAGCAAGACCCCCTCCAAACACAGCTGGACTCTCAGAGCCAGGTATGTTGCCTCAGATTCATCTTTGTAGCCACCTTCATCTACCATCGCCACGTATTACCTCACATGTTGACACAGAGCCACCCGAAGTGACAGCCTCATATGAACAGTCCAAAAAAAAGTTGAACAAAAGCTACTCTATTTTTGGCTTTCTTGCAAACTTGTCAGCCTGGAGAAGGGAAGTCAGAAACCTATGTCTGATTAATTCTTTCGCACATATTCTGAGACCAGAAGGAACAGGCTTTTTAACTTTCCTTATGTCAAGGTCTTCCAGAGTATCAAATCCTCCTTCTTTGGGATGCTAAGCCTAACTGCTCAGCCTAAATCATAGAAGGATATCTTTGCTATAATATAAACGCAAATATGTGAGTCCTCTTGGCATGATTCTAAACACAGCCTTGGATCAACTTGGAACTAGGGATTACTAAAAACGAAAATATATTAGCTTAATAGTCCTAAGGTATTATCCTTTCCACACCAACAACTATAAACATAATCAGTGCTTTCTACTTTCTCTGTATAATTTGGAGAATTGAAAATACCTAACTTTCCACCATAGTGTGACATTAAAAGGATGATTTTTTTTTTTCAAACCAGTATTTCATTCTATGATAGTTTTAGTCATACATGTTTTGTTGTTATCATTGTCTTTTCACTTTAATTCTGCACTGAGGTGATTTCCCAAGGGGTACAATTTTGAAAAATCAAACCAATCAATAAACATGTTTTACTGCTATCTAAACTCTAAACACAAAATGTTATACCAAGTGATTATGTTGAGGTTATTTATGCAATTCCTTTTAAAGGTCACTTTTCTAAATTGAAGGCTTTCTATCACAGTGGCATTGCCTGTGTTTTGCTCACCACTGTTTAACCTATAATAACCTGTTTTCCTCTTGGGAGAGGAAAAGCTCATTAGTTCACATTAATACACACAGATTTGACAGCCAGTGCTGTTACGCCTTCAATGCTTATTAATACTCATATACCACAACCTTACTGAGAACTTGTCTTCTTGTCTAATAATGCATTGAAAGCATTATATGAAAGCATAGCTTCACCAGACATGCTTGAGAGTTAACATTATACGTAATGGATCAAAAATGTTTACTTTATTGATTGTTCCTCTTCAAGGTTTAGT
This sequence comes from Theropithecus gelada, assembly GCF_003255815.1. Lineage (NCBI taxonomy): Eukaryota > Metazoa > Chordata > Mammalia > Primates > Cercopithecidae > Theropithecus > Theropithecus gelada. The sequence continues at coordinate 59,607,236 of NC_037680.1, read as the reverse complement.
AATTTCTTAATCACACAGAGTTGATTATGATAGAGGAAGTCAATTCACTTGAGCTAAGTGTTTTTTTGTGATATGAGAACATAGATATTTTTGGCCTAAACTACAAATATATTGAAGGTTAGATAAAATTGTAAGATAGTAATATTCATGTTTTACAAGGACAAACAAGTATTAAATTCTATAGTGGGACAAACTTAATGATACTTAGTCGATAACATCCCAAAATGGTATATTTCATTGTAGTTTTATGTTACATTAGTAGAATTCTTCTAGTAATATTTTGCTTTTATTTCATGCTGAACACACAAAAACTTTGGAAAACATTTTCTAATCACCAATTGATAGACACATGATAATTAAAATTGTATTAGGTTCCCATCTTCTTCAAAATGCTCTAAAAAAACTTTAAAATAACTGGTAGTCTTTGTCCTCAGATGCTCACAATTTCTTGTTTTCTGGAACCAGTGATTCCTACTCCACAAAAGTACATCTTTCACTGTTCTGGATTCTATTTAATCTGAGCAGATATTCCGTGAATACTTACTAAATACAACCACTACCACGCTGGGTGATGAAAGGGATAGGCTTTTTAAAATTTCCTTTCAGTTCTCTAAGAAGTTTGTGGCTCAACTACAGAGAAGCTGACACACATTTAACAGTTAAGTAATGATCTAATGAATTTCCATTTCAGTGCCCTACTGTCCTAATATAACTCATATAATGGGTTTTAAAAATACTTAAGCTGTATTTAAAAGTGACCTGTGGGAAAGCCCTAGCATATAAACACAGAAAACCAGGTAGGTTTTAGTTAAGCAGCTGCCTACAGAGCCAACTTGAAAGCTACCACTGGGAGGAACATGTCAAATCTAGACCTAGATTTGAATCAAACTCTACTCCTTACTATTTGTAGGGCTTAGGGCAAGCTGCTTAAGTCTCAATGTCCTTGGTAGTAAAATGGGAACAATTATACCTAGGTTGCTTAATGGATAGTAAAAATTTTCCATGAAGTGTCTGACATAAATAGTAGGTGCTCATAGCTTAAAAGAGTCCATAAAGAAGATGGGCTTGAAGGATGGATGCAAAAAAAAACATAAGGCAGCCGGGCACGGTGGCTCACGCCTGTAATCCCAGCACTTTGGGAGGCCGAGGTGGGCGGATCACGAGGTCAGGAGATCAAGACCATCCTGGCTATCGCAGTGAAACCCTGTCTCTACTAAAAATACCAAAAAAAAAAAAAAAAATAGCTGGGCGTGGTGGTGGGCGCCTGTGGTCCCAGCTACTCGGGAGGCTGAGGCAGGAGAATGGCGTGAACCTGGGAGGTGAGCTTGCAGTGAGCAGAGATCACGCCACTGCACTCCAGCCTGGGTGACAGAGCAAGACTCCATCTCAAAAAAAAAAAAAATAAGGCATTCTGAATAAAGGGGGTATAAACAAATTCTCAGAAGCAATTTGATGGTGGCATATCTAGAGTGACTGCTAGAGTGAACAAAAGGTTATATTAGAACTAGTGAAAAATAAACTGGAATATACAAGGTAGGGCCATATGTTAAAGGGTTTTGAATTTTAGGTTGAATTTTATCCTTTCCAGTAGTTCTCAAATGTTAGTGTACATCAGAATCACTTACGATGCCTTCTAAAAATGCTGATTCCCAGAATCCAGGCCCAGAGATTTGGTTTAGTTGATGTGGGATGACCACCTTCAGCAAATATCACAAGTGATCCTGATGCTGCAATTCATGCATGATGTACTACACTTTGCCAAGTGAAATACTAACCTAGGTTTATTCTTTATTGAAGGAGTAACATATAGGGAAAAAAATTATAATTTAAGATCAGTCTTCCAGCTATGTCTAGAATGAATTAAGCATATAGAAAAAATTAAACAGCATTATATTAATCTATTCATAAAATTATCAGTAACTTCAAGATAGTCAAAATCATAGTGGAACATGAATGGTGGATATGAAACATATTTCTAGACTAGAACTAGAAGGACTCTGATTAATTAAGAAAATAAAGGCAATACAAAATCCTAAAAACAACCCCAAAATTTCAAACCTAGAAGACCGGGTGAACAGAATGAAAGAAATTGGTAAGAGACACTAATTTGCAAAGAAAAGATGATTGAGTTCCATTCCCAGTATGTGTAGCTTAGGATGGCAGCAGGATCACCCAATGGACACAAATGTTCATTAGGAGTACTAGAAGTCTGAGTCGTGAGTGAGAATATGAGACTAATAATAATAGATTTATTATTATTAATATTAATAGAGACTAATAATAAAAGATTTTTAAACATCAACACAAAAAGAGATGTTTAAAGCCCTAAGAATGGATCATTTCTTCAAGGAGAAAAAAAAAAATGAGAAAAGCAGAGGGTCAAAGGAAAAGAAAAATTGTTAAGGAGACCAACAATCAAAAGAACGTGAGGGCCAGGGGCGGTGGCTCACGCCTGTAATCCAGATAATCCAGAATCATCTCTCCACCTCAAGATCCTTAGTTTGATCACACCTGCAAAGTCCCTTGTGCTAAGATAACATATACATATTCTTAGGTTCCATTGCTCTGCCTACCACACTGACTCGTTGTCTACAAGCCTTTTCACAAACATTTCCAGGAGATGCATTTTTTATCAGAAGTTTTTAGAATCTGGTTGCATATGGAGGGTGCAATACCTAGAGATCTAAAGATAGCTAACAATACAAGTTAAAAAAAAAAAAAAAAAAAGGCTTTTCTTAAAACAGTCAACAGGAGCCTATTAGTTGCGGACTTCATATGTTCTAGTGATAGATGTGTTATTCTTTCCATTAACACTGTAACAGTTAAACACCAAGGAAAAGTAGGAGAGCAATATTTTCAACAAAGGTGAAAATAGTGGGAAACTTTTTTAGTTGTCAAAATAATTGGGAGGAATACTAGCGGCATTTAAAGGGTGGGGGCCAGATATGCCAGATATACTGCAATACAATCACTAGGACTATACCCTTAAGAATGAAATGGCAATGTGCATGATTTCTGCAAGTGAAAACTTATTTATAATTACTTGGGCCTGGAACCTAACTCCACTTCACATGTAAATATAAAGTATGTCTGGCATTCTTTATGCAGTAACCATATATGTGGTACCATGTAATCAAGGAAAAAAATGTATTTGCTTTACCCAGAACTTAGCAAAGAGTTTCTCAATATTTTGGAAAAAAGTCACCATCATCATGCTCCTTCAGTGTATAATACAATACAATGTGCATTATTAGCTATTGCATTCAACATGCTTTCTATGTATAGATACACATCATTTGGCCAGGCACGGTGGCTCACGCCTGTAATCCCAGCACTTTGGGAGGCCAAGGCAGGCGGATCACCTGAGGTAGGGAGTTCGAGATCAGCCTGACCAATATGGAGAAACCCCGTTTCTACTAAAAACACAAAATTAGCCAGGTGTGGTGGCACATGCCTGTAATCCAGCTACTTGGGAGGCTGAGGCAGGGGAATCGCTTGAAACCAGAAGGCGGAGGTTGTGGTGAGCCAAGATGGTACCATTGCACTCCAGTGTGGGCAACAAGAGAGAAACTCCATCTCAAAAAAAAAAAAAAAAGATACACATCATTATGTCTTCAAGTGTAATTGTGCTCATGAATTTACACACTGGAATGTGTTTATTGTTTTATTTTTATTCCTTTTTCATTTTACAACTAGGGCATTTATTTTCCTAAATTTTTGTATGTAGGTAGGTTAAATTATCTGAGAATTCCATGTTACTATCATGAAGGAGAAATAATAACATATTTGTTATACAAAGGGAGGCTTGGGACTGTGCTAGATTTTTGGGGCTATAACTAGTCTTGTTCTTCTCTGTGGTATTGATTTTATGTGGTCTTTGAAAATTATAGATGCTACTTACTGTAGTCACCAAATAAATATGAAGATGTGTGTGTCACTTTTATACTTCAAACAATTTAGTTGGCTGCTTAGAGCTTTGTCATATGCCATGTCTAGCAGTCCACAACTTGTCCCTCTACTAGGCCCAGGGACTTTCCTCCAACACTACTCAGTCTATAATTAAAGGATATGAGAACATTAAATGATATTATTTTATTACACTAGTAACATAGGGTAATAACAAAATAGATCCCAATTTTAAAAAACAGAAACAGAAGTGTTATGATGCCAGTTATCTAGAAAACTAAAAAAATTATTTGGTTTGTGTAAAAAGTGCATTTTATCTCAATAAGATATACGGTACGGCCATACAAAGGGGGTTAGATGTGGAATGTTATGCAGTAGGTGACTGTAAAAGAAATAATGATTTACTCTTTTTAAAAAAAGTGAATTAATATTTTATATTCTTATCTCCAAATGTGAGGAAATAATTTTCAACATCTCAGAGAATTTTTGATGTGTGTATTCAGTGTTTAGAGGGAAAGATGTTTCCTTTAAAAGGAAATATACTGGATAACCCTAGGGAAGAGAAGATACACACATAATCTAAACATATTTGGGCTTTTGTACAGTCTATTTCTCCTTATCAACCTTGTCAAAAAATGGTAATACAGAAGCCTTGAAAAACAGATATTTACTGTAGTTTTCCTGACAAGTACAGCACAGAGTAAGCTGTTTTTTTGTTTGTTTGTTTGAGACAGAGTCTAGCTTTGTTGCCCTGGCTGGAGGGCGGTGGTACAATCTTGGCTCTTGCAACCTCCGCCTCCCAGGTTCAAGCAATTCTCCTGCCTCAGACTCCCAGGTAGCTGGGATTACAGGCACCCGCCACCACACCTGGCTAATTTTTGTATTTTTAGTAGAGATACGGTTTCATCATGTTGGTCAAGCTGGTCTCGAACTCCTGACCTCAAGTGATCTACCCGCCTCAGCCTCCCAAAGTCCTGGGATTACAGGCATGAGCCACAGCGCCCAGCCAGACTAAGTTGTATATAGCACACATCATATAGAAAGTTGCCTAAAATGCCTCTTGACATTTCTCCCTCCTCCCAAAATATCACACTATGGCATTGTTAGGTTTTCTTCATTAGTCTCTGTATATTTTCAAATTATTACCCTTCTTACCAGGCTCTTAGGATAAGGTTTTTGCACCTGAGGACGACTGCTTTTCTTAAGAGACCAGCTTACTAAGAATTCTGCCAAATAAAATGTATCTCAAATTTCAAAATTAAGCTTTATTTATCACACACCCCAGTTGGTCTGAAAGTCTTTTGCTTCTACTCCTTGGCTGTATCTCATGAACCATCCTACTCAGATGCTCTGGGCCCTTCTGTACCTAATCAGTCTATAATACAACTTGTACCTTCTCAAATCAGGAGCCAGACCAGAAGTTCCTAAATCTGAGATTCTCCATGGTGTCTGAGTCATTAGAGTTATTACTAGAGTCTATTTGCATAGGCTATTCTGTGCATGTTTTCTTCATCTTCAAGCAGCATTTTTTTTTTCTTTTTCTTATGAACGCTAGACCTAATTTACCACTTCTAAAATCCCTCCAAGATGGACTTTTAACTTCTTCAGGAGCTAGCTACATTGAAACAAGTTAGGAAGCTTTCATTTTAACATTCCCTTTTCATAAGACATTATCTTTTCATTCCTTCACCTAAGACTATTTCTTACTTTTTCTTTATGTTTTGTTGTTGTTGACAGGATCTCACTCTGTCACTCAGGCTGGAGTGCAGTGGTGTGATTATGGCTCACTGCAGCCTTGAACTCCTGGGTTCAAGCCATCCTCTGCCTCAGCCTTCCCAGTAGCTGTGACTATAGGCACGTGCCACCATGCCTAATTTTTTTTATTTTATTTTTTGTAGAGACAGGGTCTTGCTATATTAAGTAGGCTTTCTTCATCCTGGCCTCAAGTGATCCTCCTGCCTTTCTTTAAAAAAAAAAAAAAAGACAAATCTATTAAAAACAACTATAGCTACAATAATTTGTCAAGGGACACGAACCATAAAATATACAAAACATGTCAACAAAACAAATTGAGAATGGGGAGTAAAAGAGTCGAGTTTGTGCAAGTGATCAAAGTTAAGTCATTATCAGCTTAAAACAGCCTGTTATTAGCACAAAATGTTTTGTGCAAGCCTAATGGTAACTACAAAGCAAAAAGCTATAGTAGATATACAAAGGATAAAAATAAAGAATTCAAACTACACTGTTACCAGTGTGGATATCTTTATCCTAGTTACTGGTGGCAAAATCTGTGCAGGTCTGAAGCAGCCTCGATTCTTGCCTTCTCAGGAAAGAATTCGAATGAGGGGCATAAGACGGAAAAAGAGACTGAGGGCCGGGCACGGTGGCTCACACCTGTAATCCCAGGACTTTGGGAGTCTGGGGTGGGTTGATCACGAAGTCAGGAGTTTGAGACCAGCCTGGCCAACATGGTGAAACCCCATCTCTACTAAAAAAAAAAAATACAAAAATTAGCTGGGCATGGTGGTGCATGCCTGTAATCCCAGCTACTCAGGAGGCTGAAGCAGGAGAATCACTTGCACCCAGGAGGTAGAGGTTGCAGTGAGCTGAGACCATGCCACTGCACTCCAGCCTAGGCAACAGAGCAAGACTCCATCTCAAAAAAGAAAAAAGAAAAAGAGACTGATGCAAGTTTCAGAACAGCAGTGGAAGTTTATTAAAAAGCTTTAGAGCAGGAAATAAAGGAAAGTACAGTTCGAAGAGACCCAAGCAGGCACTGAGAAGGTCAAACGCAGCGTTTGACCTTGATCCTAGGAGTTTATAGGCTGGCCCACCTCCGGCATCTTGCAACCTTTTTCCTTGATTCTTCCCATAGGGTGGGCGGCCTGCATGTACAGTGCCCTCCTTATGCTTGGGAAGTGTGCATGCACAGTGTATTCAGGAAGTTGTACACATGCTCATCTGAGGCTTTCTTCCCTTTTCCAGTGGAGTGCCCCTGGAAGGTCATACTCTGCCATTTTGTCTCTTAATGCATGTGCCCAGGCTCACTAGCCCAATATCTGAGATTTTATTGGAAGCCCTTTTTGCTTCTCCCTGGTGTCTGCATTCAATTAACATTTTAATGTTAACAGCTTGTGGACCATTAGGAGATTGTCTGTTCCTAGTGCCAGCTGCCAAATTATCATTTTTCGAGAGTCAGTGTGATCACTGTCAGTCAAGCCATCACCTGACATTCCTAGTGGGTGGGAGAGAGCCCTCTTCCGCCCTACTCATGCCTGTCTAACTTGTAATAATACCACTACAGAAAATTATCAAACCACAAAGGATGACAGCAAGAGAGGAAGAGAGAAACAAAGGATCTACAAATTAACTAGAAAACAATTAACAAAATGGCGATAGTAAGTCCTTACCTATGAATAATTACTTTGAATGTATATGGATTAAATTCTCCAATCAAAAGACACAGAGTGGCTGAAGGAATTAAAAAACAAGACACATCTGTATGTTAGCTACAAGTGACTCACTTCACCTTTTAGGACTCACAAAGACTGAAACTAAAGGGATGGAAAAAAGATATTTCACACAAATAAAAACCAAAAGAAAATGTGGACAAAATAGACTTTAAATCAAAACTATAAAACAGAAAAGAAGATCATTATAGGGTCAATTCATCAAGAAGATATAACAATTATAAATATATATACATCCAACATTAAGCACCTAAATATATAAAGCAAATATTATAATATCTGAAGAAAGAGATGGACAAGGAAATATTGGACTTAAATTACAATTTATACCAAATGGACCTAACAGACATTTACAGAACATTTTATCCAACACTGCAGAATAAATATTCTTCTCATCACCACATAGAACATTCTCCAGGATAGATCATTAGTTAGGTCACAGAACAAGTCTTAACAAATGTATAAAGACTGAAATCATATCAAGTATCTTTTCTAGCCACAATGGCATGAAACTAGATAACAATAACAGGAGGAATCTTGGAAAACTTCACAGGTATGTGAAAATTAAACAGCACACTCCTTAACTACCAATGAGTCGAAGAAGAAATTAAAAGGGAATTTAAAAATATCTTGAGACAAACAAAAATGGAAATACAACATACCAAAGCTTACAAAATGCAGCAAAAGCAGTCCTGGGAGGAAAGTTTATAGCAATAAAAACCTACGCCAAAATAGTAGAAATATCTCAAACAACCTAACGGGAGAGGCTTCAAGATGTCTGATTAGAGGATCTACTCGCCTCCTCTGCTAAGAAGAACCAAATTAGTCAGTAGTCACACTTCAAATAGATCATCCAGGAAAGACCACTGGAATTCAACAGAGAAGTGACAGGAAACACCTAAAGCAAGGAAAAAGAGGGAAGCGCGACAACCTGCTTGGTGGAGACTGAGATTGGCTACGAACCAGGAGAGACTCCCCAAGGTTGGAAAAAGATAAGTGAGGCAGCCCCAGCAATCCTCATTCCCAACACAGGATCCCTACAATCCTAGCCTCAGGAGAGCCCCTCAACATTCACTAGCCCTGAAGCTCCCTGGAAACTGCACGAAGGCACTGCTCCAGAGAGAGCACACACTGGATCCCACAAAACCCTGAATCCTAAGCAGTGGCAGCACAGCACCACTTTAAGAGCCTACCCCACACTGGACTGCATACTACCCTACAACTGGAGTGAGGAGAGAGTCACCAGCAGCAAACCTACCCCACCGCAGAGGGTTTCCCAAGCATTCTCACACACCCCCAAGGACAAATTCCACTGCCTGCAACTGCCACAGCTGCACTAGCAAGCCCATGTCTCCTAGCTGCCTGCCTAAGACTGCTCCCAGGAAAAGCAACTCTGTCCTCCCCAGTAGCAGGGGCACAGCACAGCCACTGTGTCTTCCAATTGAGCATTCTACTGGGGGTCTGGGGTCCATTCCACCACTGCATACCACCCCTAGCATCTATATGCACCTCTTGGGGCTCTAAAAGCACAGCCCAGCCTGGCTCCAACCCCCCAATTCCAGTACCTGAGCACACAGTCCAAAGCCCTGGGGAACGCCCAGCCAAGTCCACTACCAGTGGCACACCTGAGCACCCCTCATGGGATCTGAGGTCAGGTCCACTCAACCTGCTGCCACCAAACACACACACCACCCAGATTCATAAAGAAAATATTATGAGATCTAAAGAGATAGACTCCAATATAATAATAGTGGGGACTGTCAGCATTAGACAGACCATTTAGATAGAAAATAAGCAAATTAACATTGGATTTAAACTGGACTTTAGACAAAATGAACCGAAAAGACATTTATAGAACATTTTTTCCAACAACTGCAAAATAAATATTCTTCTAATCAGAACATGAAACATTCTCCAGAACAGACCATATGTTTGGCCAAAAAATAAGCCTCAACAAATTTTAGAAAGTCAAAATCATATTAGGTATCTTCTCAGACCACAGTGGAATAAAACCTGGAATCAATACCAAAAGGGACTTTGGAAGCTATCCAAATTCATGAAAATTAAACAACATGCTCCTGAGAAACAATGGGGTCAATGATGAAATTAAGATAAAAATTTTAAAATTTCTTGAAACAGAAATTTTTTGAAAAAGAGAATATAGCATACCAAAACTTGTATTTTACAGAAAAACAGTGCCAAGAGGGAAGTTTATAGTAATAAACACCTACACCAAAAAAAAATAGAAAGATTTTTAAAAAATAACAATGCACTGCAAGGAACCAGAAAAGTAGAAACAAGCCAATCCCGAAGCCAGCAGCAAAAGAGAAATAATAAATATCAGATCTGAACTAAACAAAATGAAGACTGAAAAAGCAATACAAAGCATCAGTGAAATGAAAAGTTTGTTTTTGGAAAAGTTAAGTAAAATTGATAAATCACGAATTAGACTAACCAAAAAAAGAAGACAGTAGATCCACATAAACAAAATCAGAAATGAAAAAGGAGTCATTACAACTGATACTACAGAAATACAGAAGATCATCCTAGACTATTAAGAATAACTATATGCTAACAAACTGAAAAATCTAAAGAAAATGGATAAATTTCTGGAAGCATACAACCTACCAATCATTAATTAGGAAGAAATAGAAAACCCGAACAGACCAATAATGAGTAGTAAGATTGAATCAGTAATAGAAAGTCTCTCAACAAAGAAAAGTCCAGGACCAGGTGGATTCACTACTGAATTAAAGAAAAATTAATACCAATCCTCTTCAAACTATTTCAAAAAATTGAAGATGAGGGAATCTCCCTAACTCATTCCATGAGACCAGCATTACCTGACACCAAATCAAAGACACAGCAAAGAAAACTACACACTAATATCCTTGATGAACAGACACAAAAATCCTCAAAAGCGCATAAAAAAAGATCATTCAGTATTATCAAGTGGAAATCCTATCAGGGATGCAAGGATGGTTCAACATATGCAAATAAATGTGATACATCAAATCAACAGAATGAAGCACAAAAACCACATGATCATTTCAATACATACAAAAAAAAAAGCATTTGACAAAGTTCAACATTCATTAATATTGAAAACTCTCACAAAAAACAAAAGGTATGGAAGGACTATACCTCAACATAATAAAGGCCATATATAATAAGCCCACTGCTAACATCATACTAAATAGCGAAAAGTTGAAAGTTTTTCCTCCAAGATCAGACACAAAACAAGGAAACCTATTCTCATAACTTCTATTCAATGAAGTACTGGAAGTCCTAGCCAGAGCAATTAGGCAAGGAAAAGAAATAAAAGGCATCCATACAGGAAAGGAGGGAAATCATCTCTGCTGATGACATGATTTAATATTAAGAAATCCCTAAAGATTTCACCAATAAACTGCTAGAACTGATAAGTTCAGTAAAGTTGCACATTACAAATTCAACATACAAACATCAGTAGCATTTCTATACACTAACAGTGAACTATCTGAAAAAGAAATCAGGAAAACAATCCCATTTATAAGAGCATCAAAAAAAGAACTTAGGAATACATTAACAATCAGCTGATTTTTGACAAAAGGACCAAGAACACATAATGGAAAAGGACAGTCTCTTCAACAAGTAGTGTTGGGGAAACTGCATAACCACAAGCAGAAGAATGAAATTGGACCCTTATCTCACACCATATATAAAAATCAACTAAAAACATATAAGACTTCAATTTTAAAGCTACTAGAAAAAACACAGGGTCTCAACACATGAAAATCAATTAGTATGATATACCACATCAACAGAATAAAATATTTGTATCATATGATCATCTCAAAAGATGCAGAAAAAGCATTTAACTAAGTTCAACACTGTTTCAGAGACACACTCTCAACAAACTAGAAATAAAAGAAAAATGCCTAAACACAATAAAGGCAGTACATGAAAAGCCCATAGCTAACATCATACACAACTGTGAAAAAAATGAAAGCTTTTCCTCTAAAATCAGGAACAAAACAAGAAAGTCCACTCTCACCACTTCTATTTAACATAATACTAAAAGTCCTAGATAAAGCAATTCAAAAACAAAACGAAATATAAAAGGCATCTGAATTGGAAAGAAGTAAAAATATCCCTGTTTGCTAACATGATCTTATATAGAAAACCCGAGGCTGGGCACAGTGGTTCACATCTATAATCTCAGCACTTGGGAGGCCAAGGTGGAAGGATCACTTGAGTTTAAGAGTTCAAAATCAGCCTTGTCAACATAGTGAGACCTTGCCTCTACAAAAGAAAAATTTTAAAATTAGCCAGATAAGGTGGCACATACCTGTGGTCCCAGCTGCTTGAAAGGTTGAGGCAGGAGGATCACTTGAGCTCAAGAGTTCAAGGTTTCAGTGAGCTTATGATTGCACCACTGTACTCCAGCTCAGGTGAGAGAACAAGATCCTATCTCTAAAATAAAAAAGATAGAAAATCACAAACACTTAAAAATATATTTTTAAAATAATAAATGAATTCAGTTAAGTTGCAGGATACAAAACCAACATACAAAAATAAGTCGCCTTTCTATACATTAACAGCAAACTACCTGAAAAGGAAATTATGAAAGCAATCCCATTTACAAAAGTACTGAAAAGAATAAAATACTTTGAAATAGGAATAAATCTAGGGAAAAAAGAGGTAAAAGATTTATATACTGAAAACTACAAAACATTCTTAAAGAAATTAAACAAGAGACAACAAATGTACATACATCTTATGTTGCTGAATTGGAAGACTTACTATTGTTCAGATGTCTATACTACTCAAAGCAATTGACATATTCAATGCAATCCCTTCAAAATTTCAAAGACATGTTTTACAGAAATAGAAAAAGGTTATATACTTCACATAGAACAAAAGATTATGAACCAAATCAATCCTGACAAAGAACAAAGCTAGAGGCATCACATTTCCTGATTTCAAAATATTTTATGAAGCTACAGTAATCAAAACAGTATGGTACATGGTACTGGCATAAAGACAGCCATATAGACTAATGGAAAAATAGAAAACCCCAAAGTAAAACCTACACATATATGGTCACTGACCTTTGGCAAGGATGCAAAGAATACATGTTGGAACAATAATAGTCTTTTTCAACAAATGTTGTGAGGAAAACTGAATATTCACAAGTACAAGAATAAAATTGAACCCTTATCTTACACTATATACAAAATCAACTCAAAATGGATTAAAGACTTAAACCTAAGACCTGAAACTATAAAACTCCTAGAAGAAAACATAGGATCAGGACTCCTTGACTTTGGTCTTGGTTGTGATTTTATGGATATGACCCCAAAAGCAAAATAAATAAGTAGGACTATATCAAACTAAAAATCTTCTGCACAGCAAAAGAAACATTGACAGAGTGAAAAGGCAACCTACAGAATGGGAGAAAATATGAAAACAATATATCTGGTAAGTGGCTAATACCCAGAATGTACAAGGAATTAATACAGATCAAAGCAAAAAAACTAATAAGCCAATAACAACAACAACAAAAAAATGGGCCAAGGGCTTGACTAGACATTTCTCCTGAGAAGACTTCAGCTTTTCCAGTTTAGAAAGGATAGTGGAAGCAGCATATCTATTGTAGCTAACATTTTAGCACAAAGACCAGAGGAATGGGAGTTTTTCCTTAAGAATGCTTATATATTATAGTTCTATCACTGAAGAGTGATTTTTGAAGCTAGTGGTCTTCTAGTATACAGTAAGGTCAACTTATTTTGAAACACAAAAGCACAATAGAGGATTAGCGTCCATCAATATACATACTATACTGAATACAGCCGGCTTGAGGAAACCTCTTTTTAAGAACATTCTATAAGTGACTGCTAAATCCTATTTCTGATCTTTCTACATGTTGGCCCAAAAGTTTTCCTTTGTCATATTCTCCTACAGCTATAATTTAACCATCACTGATTGGAGCAGTTCTATTGTTCCAAGCTGAAATTGATTGCCTCGGATGGAGGTAGGGTTTTTGTTTTTGTTTTTGTTTTTGAGACGGAGTCTTGCTCTGTGCCCCAGGCTGGAGTGCAGTGGCGCGATCTCGGCTCACTGCAAGCTCCGTCCCCTGGGTTCACGCCATTCTCCTGACTCAGCCTCCCGAGTAGCTGGGACTACAGGCGCCCGCCACCACTCCCGGCTAATTTTTTCTTGTATTTTTAGTAGAGACAGGGTTTCACCGTGTTAGCCAGGATGGTCTTGATCTCCTGACCTCGTGATCCGCCCGCCTCGGCCTCCCAAAGTGCTGGGACTACAGGCTTGAGCCACCGCGCCTGGCCGGAGGTAGGTCTTATTGAGCCACTATTTCATACAAATTTAGAAGACAGTTATTTACTGATGATCAATTAATAAATCTCATGTGCTGTTACTGCTTGAGGCAGCCAAATTGGAATGCTGTGAAAAACATACCCATATTTTTTTAAAATACTGAAACATGGGCTTAGAGACAATATCTTTTTATTCTTCACTAAATTTTCAGCAATGTTAGTTTTAACAAGGACTTAGTTTGTGGGAAGAAAGATGAAAAAAGAAAAAAGGTAAATGGAGGGTTAGGACTGGCTTCAGAGAAAATTTAGGCTTGGCTTTGCTACCAAAAAAAATATGTCATTTTTCCATAAATGAATTAAATAACTTTAATTTATTTAATTGTTCCAGATCATATTAATCTGGATTTCCTGGAAAAAATACATACATATTAATGCTGAAATCTAGTATAAAAGGCTTTTTGAACTGTCAAAAATCAGTGTCTGGTATCAAGGATATAAATTACTCAGCTCTACTACTAAAGCTGAAAGGATTTTAACCTTAATGAGAGATTGTGAGAACCATTAACAGGTCATGGAAATTTACATGACAAAAGACATTAGTCATATCATGATGACTCCTCTACTCAGAAGCATCCAGTGTTTCACTCAGAGCATATTAGTTTTCTATGACCACCGTTACAAATCACCACAAATTTAGTTGCTTAAAAAAATGCAGATTTATTATTTTACAGTTCCCATAGGTCAGAGTCAGGTGAACTCAGATGAGTCTCTGCTTAAAGTCTCACAAACCCAAAGTCAAGAACTCAGCAGGGCTGCATTCCTTTTGGGAGGCTCTAGGAGAGACTCCGTTTCTTGCTCATTCAGATTATTGGCAGGATGCAGTTTCTTGCAGTTGTAGGACTGATGTCTCCATTCTCTTACTGGCTGTCAGTTGAGGGCTATTCTCAGATTCTAGAGGCTCTATCTCTGACAGGGAAGTTAGGAGGTATCATGTTTAAAAGCTAATGTGAATGATTAGATTGGGCCCACCTGAATAATCTATGATACTCTCCCCGTCTTGAGGTCTAGACTCTTAATCACATCCACGCAGTCCCCTTTGCCATGTGATGTATGTAACACATTGACAACTTAAGAATCACACAATTTATAAATTTTAAAAGGAGAGTTTATTTCTTATGGAAGTTACAACCTGCAAGCTAAGAAGCAGCCTCTGGTCAAACTCAGAGGCCGGCGCTTCGAAGGAGGAGGGATTAGGGCAGAAGCTTTATGCTGAAAGGGTGGTCTAAACATACATATTCAACAGCTTGCAGGAGTAGCTAGATGCACAAAGGGGGTTTACTGAATAAACATTATGTTACATACAACCCATGTTCATTTTAGGATGAAGACTTAACATTTAAATGTATTACAATTAGGCCCGTACATCAAAAGGTAAAGCAGGGGCATGAAGGCATTCAGTGCCTCTGTAAATCAGCCAGAACCAGTCCATGGCAGGTGACATCTTATCAAGAGAAAGTTACTGAAATCAGTCTGTTGTCCAATCGAAGCTGTAGTTATGGCTTGTGGAATAGGGGGTTAGTCAGTGTCTAGCAATGGATGAGATGCAATTGTTTCATCTTGCTTATCTCCAGGCCAGTGCTTGTTTAGCTGCTAGAGAAAAAGAAAAACCTTGTGGCAGTTAGGACATGGCTTATTTTTTAAATGTAGGGGTACGTGATTTAACCCTTGCCTAGTATGGCCGTAGGTGTTATCATTTTGGTATCTTATTGCCACAGAGTCCATTCCACTAATCTTATGATCTCTATTTTATTAATGCTGGTCAGTTGTGTCTAAACTGCAAAAGGAAGGTGGCATAATGAAGAATGTCCTACCTCCCATCCCATCATGGCCAGGAGCTCAGTTTTTAAGGTTTCTCTGTGGTTCTCTTGGCCAAGAGCGGGTTCGTTCAGTAAACTGGGGGGCTTAGGATTTCATTTTTAGTTCTCAATATTCACAAGTACTGAGAATTAGAATGCTGACATCTTTATTCTGCCTACCACAGAGAGTAAAAGCCAGTCTTTATAAAGGTCTAGCAGATCCCATGCAACCTAAGCTCCTACTACCTCTGATCTCTTTTCCTACTACTATTCCCCTTACTCACTGAACTCTAGCCTCCTCCATGCTGTTCCTCGAACACACCAGGCAAACTCCTGCCTTTGTTCTTAATGTTCACTCTGCCTAGAATGTTCTTCCCCAGAGTCCATTCTGCTAACAACCTCATCCCCTTTAAATCTTTGCTCAAATCTTATCTTTTCAATAAAGCCTACCATGAGTGCCCTGTTTTAATACTCCAGCATTTCTTATCTTTTCTCCCCATAGCACCTATTGCTCTTTAACTTACTCTATACCTTATTTACTAGAATCATTTCCTACTGTTTCTTTCTGCTAGAATGTTAGCTCTGCAAGAGCGGGTAACTATCTTTCTTCCTCTGATGCATCCCAAGGCCTTGCACATATTAGGAGCTCAATAAATATTATAATACTTGAATTGGTTGTTGAATGCAGTTCTCCAAGTATTGACTGATGGAATGAGTTATATACAACCTATGCTGTTCTCGCAGCTCCTATAGACTGCAGTAGAGCTGCTTGAAACAATGAATTATATTCTCTTATTCTTACTCATTTCCAGTTTTTAAATCAATGACATAAATCAATGCCAAAATCCAATATTCTTTTTATTCTGGCTTTTAAAAAAAACCCAAAAGTCCAGGCGCAGTGGCTCACGCCTGTAACCCCAGCACTTTGGAAGGCCAAGGTGGGCGGATCACGAGGTCAGGAGATTGAGATCATCCTGGCTAACACGGTGAAACCCCCTCTCTACAGAGCAAGACTCTGTCTCCAATAAATAAATAAATAAATAACTTTGAAAAAGAAAAAGTATTTTTAGAAAAATGTTTTAAGAAAAATGTTTTGAAAAAGTATTTATGCCTGTTCATCACACTCAAAAAACATTTCTGATCCTTTCTAATAAAAGTAAGTATGTATAATAGGACTAAAACCAAGTCTTAAGAAAGGTGTAAAGGAAAAAAAATGTAAAGGAAAAAATTGTAAAGGAAAAAAATGTAAAGGAAAATGTAAAGGAAAATCTTCCTAAAATCTTAAATACAGCAACTGATTTTTATGTCAGATTTTCCAGCTTTTGTATTTAAATTTTTCTCTAGGAGTTCCTGGGCAAGATGGCTGAATAGCAACAGCTCCTGTCTGCAGCTCCGAGATCAACAAAGAAGGCGGGTGATTTCTGCATTTCCAACTGAGGTACCCAGTTCCTGTCACTGGGACTGGTTAGACAGTGGGTGCAGCCCATGGAGGGCGAGCAGAAGCAGGGTGGGACGACACCTTACCTGGGAAGTGTAAGGGTCCAGGGACCTCCCTCACCTAGTCAAGGGACTGTGCTATCCAGCCCAGATACTACAGTTTTCCCACAGTTTTTACAAACTGCAGACCAGAAGATTCCCTCGTGTGTCTACACCACCAGGGCCCTGGGTTTCAAGCACAAAACTGGGTGCCTGTTTGGGCAGACACTGAGTTAGCTGCAGGAGTTTATTTTTCGTACCCCAGTGGCACCTGAAACCCCAGTGAGACAGAATCGTTCACACCCCTATAAACGGGGCTGAAGCTAGTGAGCCAAGTGGTCTCACTCAGCAGGTCCCACTCCCACTCTTAGCTTGCTGGAACCAAGCAAGCTAAGAACCACTGGCTTGAGATTGTCGCTGCCAGCACAGCAGTCTGAAGTCGAGCTGGGACACTTGAGCTTGGTGGGGGTTGGGGAGTCTGCCATTACTGAGGCTTGCATAGGCAGTTTTCCCCACACAGTGTTAAGGAAGCAACCGGGAGGTTCGAATGTGTGGAATTCACCCCAGCACAGAAAAGCGGCTGTGGCCAGACTTCCTCTTTAGATTCCTCCTCACTAGGCAGGGCATCTCTGAAAGAAAGCCAGCAGCAGCCCCAGTCAAGGACTTATAGATAAAACTCCCATCTCCCTGGGACAGAGAACCTGGGAGAAGAGGCAGGCTGTGGGCACAGCTTCAGCACTGAAACGTTCCCACCCGCTGACTCTGAAGAGAGCAGCAGATCTCCCAGCACAGTGCTCCAGCTCTGCTAAGGGACAGACTGCCTCCTCAAGTGGGTCCCTGACCCCCATGCCTCCCGACTGGGAGACACCTCCCAGCAGAGGTCAACAGACACCTCATACAGGAGAGGTCTGGCTGGCATCAGGGGGATGCCCGCTAGGATGAAGCTTCCAAAGGAAGAATCAGGCAGCAATCTTTGCTGTTCTGCAGCCTCTGCTGGTAATATCCAGGCAAACAGGGTCTGCAGTGGACCTCCAGCAAACTCCAGCAGACCTGCAGAAGAGGGGACCAACTGTTAAAAGGAAAACGAACAAACAGAAAGCAGTAACATCAACAAAAAGACACCCACACAAAAACCGCATCCAAAGGTCATCGACATCAAAGACCAAAGGTAGATAAATCCACGAAGATGAGGAAAAACCAGGGCAAAATGCTGAAAATTCCAAAAACCAGAATGCGTCTTATCTTCCAAATGATCACAATCCCTCTCCAGCAAGGGCACAAAACTGGACAGAGAGTGAGTTTGATGAACTGGCAGAAGTAGGCTTCAGAAGGTGCGTAATAATAAACTCCTCTGAGCTAAAGGAGCATGTTCTAACCCAATGCAAGGAAGCTAAGAACCTTGATAAAAGGTTACAGGAACTTATAACTAGAATAACCAGTTTAGAGAAGAACATAAATGACCTGATGGAGCTGAAAACCACAGCAGGAGAACTTCGTGAAGCATACACAAGTATCAATAGTGGAATCAATCAAGTGAAAGAAAGGATATCAGAAATTGAAGATCAACTAAATAAAGTGTGAAGACAAGACTAGAGAAAAAAGAATGAAAAGGAATGAACGAAGACTCCAAGAAATATGGGACTATGAGAAAAGACCAAATCTTTGATTGGTGGACCTGAAAGTGACAGAGAGAATGGAACCAAGTTAAAAAACACACTTCAAGATATTATCCAGGAGAACTTCCCCAACCAAGCAAGACAGGCCAACATTCAAATTCAGGAAATACAGAGAACACCACTAAGATACTCCTCACGAAGAGCAACCCCAAGACACATAATTGTCAGATTCTCCAAGGTTGAAATGAAGGAGAAAATGTTAAGGGCAGCCACAGAGAAAGGTCAGGTTACCTACAAAGGGAAGCCCATCAGACTAACAGTGGATCTCTCTGCAGAAACCCTAGAAGCCTGAAAAGAGTGGGGGCCAATATTCAATATTCTTAGAAAAGAATTCTCAAACCAGAATTACATATCCAGCCAAACTAAGCTTCATAAGCAAAGGAGAAATAAAATTCTTTACAGACAAGCAAATGCTGAGAGATTTTTGTCACCACCAGGCCTGCCTTATAAGAGCTCCTGAAGGAAGCACTAAATATGGAAAGGAAAAACTGGTGCAATCAAATTAGAACTCAGGATTAAGAAACTCACTCAAAAACGCACAACTACATGGAAACTGAACAACCTGCTCCTTAATAACTACTGGGTAAATAACAAAATTAAGGCAGAAATAAAGAAATTATTTGAAACCAATGAGAACAAAGACATAATGTACCAGAATCTCTTACACAGCTAAAGCAGTGTTTAGAGGAAAATTTATAGCACTAAATGACCACATCAGAGAGCAGAAAAGATCTAAAACTGACATCCTAACTTCATAATTAAAAGAACTAGAGAAGCAAGAGCAAACAAATTCAAAAGCTAGCAGAAGACAAGAAATAACTAAGATCAAAGTAGAACTGAAGGAGATAAAGACATGAAAAACCCTTCAAAAATTCAATGAATCCAGGAGCTGGTTTTTTGAAAAGATTAACAAAGTAGAAACACAGCTAGCCGGCCTAACAATGAAGAAAAGAGAGAAGAATCAAATAGACACAATAAAAAAAAGATAAAAGGGATATCACCACAGATGCCACATAAATACAAACTACCATCACCTCTATGCAAATAAACTAGAAAATCTAGAAGAAATGGATAAATTCCTGGACACATACACCCCCCTAAGCCTAAACAAGAAAGAAGTCGAATCTCTAATAGACCAATAACAAGTTCTGAAATTGAGGCAGTAATTAATAGCCTACCAAACAAAAAAAGTCTAGGACCAGACGGATTCACAGCTGAATTCTACCAGAGGGACAAAGAGGAGCTGGTCCCATTCCTTCTGAAACTATTCCAAACAATAGAAAAAGAAGGACTCCTCCTTAACTCATTGTATGAGGCTAGCATCATCCTGATACCAAAACCTGGCAGAGACACAACAAAAAAAGAGAATTTCAGACCAATATCCCTGATGAACATCAATGTGAGAATCCTCAATAAAATACGGCAAACTGAATCCAGCAGCACATCAAAAAGCTTATCCACCATGATCAAGTCGGCTTCATCCCTGGGATGTAAGGCTGGTTCAATATATGCAAATCAATAAACGTAATCCATCATACAAACAGAATCAATGACAAAAACTACATGACTATCTCAATAAATGCACAAAAGGCCTTCAATAAAATTCAACACCCCATCATACTAAAAACACTCAATAAACTAGGTATCCATGGAACATATCTCAAAATAATAAGAGCTATTTATGACAAACCCATAGCCAATATCATACTGAATGGGCAAAAACTGGAAGCATTCCCTTTGGAAACTGGCATGAGTCAAGGATGCCCTCTCTCACCACTCCTATTCAACATAATGTTGGAAGTTCTGGCCAGGGCAATCAGGCAAGATAAATAAATAAAGTGTATTCAAATAGGAAGAGAGGAAGTCAAATTGTCTCAGTTTGCAGATGACATGATTGCATATTTAGAAAACCCCATCATCTCAGTCAAAAAACTCCTTAAGCTGATAAGCAACTTCAGCAAAGTCTCAGGATACAAAATCAATGTGCAAAAATCACAAGCATTCCTATACACCAATAATAGACAAACAGCCAAATCATGAGTGAACTCCCACTTACAATTGCTACAAAGAAAATAAAATACCTAGGAATACAACTTACAAGGCATGTGAAGGACCTCTTCAAGGAAAACTACAAATCACTGCTCAAGGAAATAAGAGAGGACACAAGCAAATGGAAAAACATTCCATGCTCATGGATAGGAAGAATTAATATCATGAAAATGGCCATACTGCCCAAAGTAATTTACAGATTCAGTGCTATATCCATCAAGCTACCATTGGCTTTCTGCACAGATTTAGAAAAAAACTAATTTAAATTTCATATGGAAACAAACAAAGAGCCCATATAGCCAAGACAATCCTAAGCAAAAAGTAACAAAACTGGAGGCATCACACTACTTCAAACTATACTACAAGGCTATAGTAACAAAAACAGCATGGTACTGGTACCAAAACAGATATATAGACCAATGGAACAGAACAGAGGCCTCAGAAATAATGCCACACATCTACAACCATCTGATCTTTGACAAACCTGACAAAAACAAGCAATATGGAAAGGATTCCCTATTTAATAAATGGTGTTGGGAAAACTGGCTAGCCATATGAAAAAACTGAAACTGGAGCCCCTTCCTTACACCTTATACAAAAATTAACTCAAGATGGATTAAAGACATAAGCGTAAAACCTAAAACCATAAAAAGCCTAGAAGAAAACCTAGGCAATACCATTCAGGACATAGGCATGGGCAAAGACTTCATGCCTAAAATACCAAAAGCAATGGCAACAAAAGCCAAAATTGACAAATGGGATGTAATTAAACTGAAGAGCTTCTGGACAGCAAAAGAAACTAACATCAGAGTGAACAGGCAACCTGCAGAATGAGAAAAAATTTTTTCAATCTATCCATCTGACAAAGGTCTAATATCCAGAATCGACAAGAAACTTAATCAAATTTACAAGGAAAAAAAAACAAACCCCATCAAAAAGTGGGCAAAGGATATGAATAGGCACTTCTCAAAAGGAGACATTTATGCGGCCAACAAACATGAAAAAAAAGCTCATCATCACTGGTCATTAGAGAAATGCAAATCAGAACCACAATGAGACACCATCTCATGCCAGTTAGAATGGTAATCATGAAAATGTCAGAAAACAACAGATGCTGGAGAGGATGTGGAGATATAGGTACACTTTTACATCATTGGTGGGAGTGTAAATTAGTTCAACCATTGTGGAAGACAGTGTGGCAATTCCTCAAGAATCTAGAACTAGAAAATACCATTTGACCCAGCAATTCCATTAATGGGTATATACCCAGAGGATTATAAATCATTCTACTATAAAGACACATGCACACTTATGTTTACTGCAGCACTATTTACAATAGCAAAGACTTGGAACCAATCCAAATGTCCATCAATGATAGACTGGATAAAGAAAAAGTGGCATATATATACCTCGGAATACTATGCAGTTATAAAAAAGAATGAGTTCATGTCCTTTGCAGGGACATGGATGTAGTTGGAAACCATCATTCTCAGCAAACACACACAAGAACAGAAAAACAAACACTGCACGTTCTCACTCATAAGTGGGAGTTGAACAATGAGAACACATGGACACAGGGAGGGGAACATCACATACTGGGGCCTGTCAGGGGGTAGGGGGACAAGGGGAGGGAGAGCATGAGGACAAATATCTAATGCATGCAGGACTTAAAACCTAGATGATGGATTGATGGGTGCAGCAAACCACCATGGCACATGTATACCTATGTAACAAACCTGCAGGTACTACATATGTATCCCAAAACTTAAAGTATAAAAAAACAAAAGAAAGAAAAAAAGGAAAAAAATTTTTACTCTAAAAGTTTTTCATGTTGAACACTTCTGACAAGTCACCACAAGATGGAGGTACATCTGAAGTTTGAATTAGATATGTTTTTAAAGTATTGAGTACATGAAAGTTTTCAATAATAGACAATCGCCCAGGCCCAGTGGCTCACGCCTGTAATCCCAGCACTTTGGGAGGCCAAGGCGGGTGGATCACCTGAGGTCAGGAGTTCAAGATCAGCCTGGCCAACATGGTAAAACCCCATCTCTACTAAAAATACAATAGCTGGGCGTGGTGGCAGGCGCCTGTAATCCCAGCTACCCAGGAGGTGGATGCAGGACAATCGCTTGAACCCGGGAGGCGGAGGTTGCAGTGAACCAAGATTGCGCCATTGCACTCCAGCCTGGGCAACAAGAGTGAAATACCATCACACATTTAAAAAAAAGACAATCTATTTAAATGCCACTTGAAATTGTGCTTTAAAACCTGCTGCAAGACTTTACTACATATAAAAAAAAAACCCAACCAGGAAGAGATAGATGGTTTAAATTTATAAAATATCTTCCACTGATGAGCCAAGAAATAACCTGATAACTTAAGACATGACCCAAAGGCTCCAGACAAACCTTCTTCACCAACCCTCCTGAGACCAGCCTGGCTAGCATGGTGAAATCCCGTCTCTACTAAAAATAAAAAACTTAGCCAGGCGTAGTGGCATGTGCCTGTAATCCCAGCTACCTGGGAGACTGAGGTAGGACAATCACTGGAACCCAGGAGGCAGAGGCTGCAGTGAGACGAGATTGTGCCACTGCACTCCAGCCTGGGTGACAGAGCAAGCTTCCGTCTCAATAAAAAAGAAAGAAAAAAGTTTGGAGTCCCTTCCCTGTGTCTTTGCCTCTACCCCAGCACACATTGCCCTGATGTTTCTCCCAGTTGGCAAAACATGGAGATCTTGGAGCTAAAGGATGCACATGTGTCCTCTGAGTCAGAGCTGCTTTTTTGTCCCAAGAATGTCCCTGTGCCTCAGCCTAGACAATAAGTGCTAGCACAAACAAAATATATGAAGAAGTCAGCACTTTGATACTATTTAAATATTCAGTTAACAAATGTGTCCAGTAATTTACACTGAGATCATCCTTTGCACGTTGTAAAGTTTTAAGTATACTTTTTTTATATGACCAAAAAGAAATATTTTATTTGGCTTTATGTTTTTAAAATACAATCTTTTCAAATATTCTTTAATTAGTAGTTAATTAAGGACCTGTGATTGGAACCCAGGAGATTCATGTAAAATATTTATCCAGTTCACCTAAGTTTAAGTGGTTTAAAAATCAAATAACCTTGGGCGTTGGGTCAAGATGGAAGACTAGAAGCAGCTCATGCATGCCATTCTCATGGAGAGGAAACAAAAGGGCTAGTGAACACTGACCCTGCAGGCCAATCATCTGAGAAACCACATCAGGATGCATCAAGGCAGCAGGGGGGCAGAGAGAGCAGAGAGGAGCGAAGCTGGGCACCAGCCTGTCTGGGCTTAGGGTGGAGGCAGGAGAATCTCTTCAACACAGAAAAAGATCAGTAAGCGAGAGCCCCCTGGGGGACACACACTCTCCACAGGGACCTGTGCAAGACTGGAAACAGGAGAATCCTCCTGGCCCCCCTGCACCTCCCCCACTGTGCTTTGAGGACTGAGGTGGAGAGACACCGGGACATTTTGTAGGGGCAACACTCAAGTCCAAGGGGACCTCGACAAGCCTTGAGCCCCAGAGCAGACCAGCACTGGTGCCACAGACCCAACAGAGGCTGTAGTCATGGTGCCTGGGAGCAGTAACATTACTGCACACCCCCTCGCTGGACAAGGCTTGGTGCCGGCCTCCAGCCCTGCAGAACCACTTCTGCCTGGACTCAGCCAGTGGCTGCAGCCTCTTGTCCTGGAAACACCCAGACAGCAGGGTGGGTGACCCCACTCACCCCACCCACCCCACTCACCCCTACTACTAGTAGTCTGGTGGGCAGTGCTTGCCAGAGTTTCCAGCTCAGGGGTCGCACTTCCGTGTGAACTCAGCCAGAGTTTGCAGCCCCCTATTGCCCAGGAAGCACCTGGATAACAGGGTGAGTGACCCCACCCAACCCCACCACTAGAAGCCAGGTAGGCAATACCTGCTACAGATTCCAGCCCAGTGGTCCCCTTCTGTGTAGACTTAGCTGGTGGGCACAGCCTCCTGTTGTCCCAGGAAACACCTGAATAACAGGGTGGATGACCCCACTCACCCCTGTAGCTGGCAGCCAGGCAAGCAATGCCTGCTAGAGCTTCCAGCCTAGCTGTCCCACTTCTGTCTGATTGTAGCACCCTGTTGTCCTGGAAAATACCCAGAGGGCAGGGTGGGTGACTGTAGGAGAACCACACCTGCTAGAGCTTCCAGTCCAGAGGTCCTACCTCTGCCTGAATTTGCTGAGGGGCACAGCCTCCTGTTGCCCTGGAAATGCCTGGATGGCAGGGCAGGCAACTCCATCCACTCTCTTAAGAAGGGCCATACCCATTAAAGCTTCTAGTCCAGGGGTCCTGCTTATGCCTGGGCAGGCACAACCCTGTGGCCCCCCAGGAAGCACTCGGAGAGCAGATTATGGCTGACCCAGCAAGTATATGGCTTGTCTACAACTGTGAAACCTGCCTGAGGGAGCTCCATGGACAAGAACACCCAACAAAAGAAAAGCAGGGGCCAGGTGCAGTGGCTCATGCCTGTAATTCCAGCACTTTGGGAGGCCAAAGCAGACGTATTACTTGAAGCCACAGGTTCGAGACCAGCCTGGCCAACATGATGAAACCCTGTCTCTGCTAAAAATACAAAAATTAGTCAGGCATGGTGGCAGGCACCTGTAGTCCCAGCTACTCAGGAGGCCAAGGCAGGAGAATCACTTGAATCCGGGAGGCAGAGGTTGCAGTGAGTCAAGATTGTACCACTGTACTCCAGCCTGGGCAACAGAACAAGACTATGCCTTAAACAGAAGAGAAGAGAAGAGAAGAGAAGAGAAGAGAAGAGAAGAGAAGAGAAGAGAAGAGAAGAGAAGAGAAGAGAAGAGAAAAGGAAAAAAGAAGAAAAGCAGGCACAGAGACAGTAATTGAGGGGGGAATCCTCCAAGACCCAGGAGCAGACTAGAATTAAGGCCAGTTGACTGAACTCACCTTATACCACAGTGAAACCACAAAGGGCATCAAAGGTAAAAGAGGGGGGAAAAAAACATTCAAAAGACAGCAACTTCAAAGATTGAAGGAACATCAGCCCACACAGATGAGAAAAAATCAACACAAAAACTCTGGTAACTCAAAAATCCAGAATGTCTTCTCATCTCCAACCACACTAGTTCCCCAGCAATGGTTCTTCACCAAGCTTAAATGGCTTAATGTCAGAAATAGAATTTAGAACATGAATAGGAATGAAGATCATCAACTTTCAGGAGAAAGCTGAAACCCAATCCAAGGAATCTAAGGACTACAATAAAATGATAAAGCCAATAAAAGACAAAATGATCCTTTCTACTTTTCAGTAGAAAGAACTACTGAATTGACAGAGCTCAAAAATTCACTTCAAGAATTTTATAATATAACCACAAGTATTAACAGCAGAATTGACCAAGATGAGGAAAGAATCTCAGGACTTGAGATTGCTTCTCCAAAATAACTCAGACAAAACTACAAACAAACAGCAAACAGAAAAAAGCAGGGGTTGCTATTCCAATTTCAGACAAAACAGACTTGCGACCAACAATGATCAGAAAAGATAAAGAAGGGCATTACACAATGGTAAAGTGTTCCACAAGAAGACCAAACTATCCTAATATATTAATATATGCACCCAACACAGGAGCACCCAAATTCATAAAGCAAGTTCTTAGAGACCAACACAGAGACCTAGATAACCACACAATAATAGTGGGAGACTTCAACACCCCACTGACAATATTAGACAGATCATCGAGGCAGAAAACTAACAAAGATATTCGGGACATGAACTCAACATTTGACCCAGGGGCCTAACAGAACTCTCTTCCCCAAAACAACAGAACATATATTCTCATCTGCACGTGGCACACACTCTAAATCAACCACATAATCAGTCATAAAACAATCCTTACCAAATTCAAAAAAAATTGAAATCATACCAAACACAGTCTTGGACCACAACACAATAAAAATGGAAATGAAAACTAAGAAAATCACTCAGAATCATGTGATTAAATGGAAATTAAACAACCTGCTCCTGAATAACCTTTGTTTAAACAGGAAATTAAGATAGAAATAAAGAAATTATTTGAATAAAACAACATATCAGAATCTCTAGCACACAGCTAAAGAAGTGTTAAGAAGGAGAAGTTGGCTGGGCCCAGTGGCTCAAGTCTGTAAACCTAGCACTGTGGGAGGCTGAGGTGGGCAGATCACTTGAGGTCAGGAGTTCGAGACCAGCCTGGCCACATGGTGAAACCCTGTCTCTACTAAAAATACAAAAATTAGCCGGGTGTGGTGGTGTGCGCCTGTAATCCCAGCTACTCTGGAAGCTGACGCAGAAGAATCGCTTGAATTGAATGAACCCGGGAGGCGGAGGTTGCAGTGAGCTGAGATCGTGACACTGCACTCCAACCTGGGCAACAGAGTGAGACTGGGAAAGCAAAGGGGAAAGGGGAAAAAGGGAAAAGGGAAAAGGAAAGGGAAAAGGAAAAGGAAAGAAAAGAAAACTAAACTTCAGGTCAATATCCTTGATGAGCATAGATGCAAAAATCCTCAACAAAATACTATCAAACTAAAACCAGCAGCATAGTAAAAAGGTAATCTATAAAAATCAAGCAGGGTTTATCCCTGGGATACAGGGTTGCTTCAACATATACAAATCAGTAAATATGATTCACCGCATAAACCAGAACTAAGCACAAAAACTATTTCAATAGATGCAGAAAAGGCTTTCAATAAAATTCAACATCCCTTCACGTCAAAAACTCCCAACAAACTAGTCATTGAAGGAAAGCACCTCAAAATAATAAGAGCCATCTATGACAAACCTACAGCCAACATCATACTCAATGGGCAAAAGCTGAAAGCATTTCCCTTGAGAATCGTATCATGACAAGGATGCCCACTCTCACCACTCCTATTCAATGTAGTACTGGAAGCCCTGGCTAGAGCACTCAGTCAAGGGAAAGAAATAAAAGGCATCCAAGTACAGAGAAAGTCAGTCTATCTCTGTTTGCAGACAATATGACTCTATACCTAAAAAACTCCATAAGCTCTGCCCACAAGCTCCTAAATCTGATATACAACTTCAGCAAAGTTTCAGGATATAAAAATCAGTGTACAAAAATCAGTAGCATTTCTAAACACCAAGACCGTCCAAGCCAAAAGCCTAATAAAGAATGCAATACTATTCACAATAGCCACGAAAGTTTTAAAATACCTAGAAATACAGCTATATACAGATATATATACATATATATATGAGTATATTAAGTATTAACTTACAAGATCACAAGGTCCCACAATAGGCTGTCTGCAAGCTGAGGAGCAAGGAGAGCCAGTGAGTCCCAAAACTGAAAAACGGAGTCCGACGTTCGAGGGCAGGAAGCATCCAGCACGGGAGAAAGATGTAGGCTGCGAGGCTAGGCCCGTCTCTCTCTTTTCATGTTTTTCTGCCTGCTTTGTATTTGCTGGCAGCTGATTAGATTATGCCCACCAGATTAAGGTGGATCTACCTTTCCCAGTCAACTGACTCAAATGTTAATCTCTTTTGGCAACACACTCACAGACATATCCAGGATTAATACTTTGTATCCCTCAATTCAATCAAGTTGACCCTCAGTATTAACCATTACACAGACTAAGCAGACAACCTACAGAATTAAAGAAAATATTTGCAAACTATACATCCCACAAAGGTCTAATATCCAGAATCTATATTTGCTTAAATTAACAAGCAAAAACAACCCCATTAAAAAGTCAGCAAAGGATATGAACAGATACCTTTCAGAAGACATATATACAGCCAACAAGCATATGAAAAAATGTTCAACATCACTAGTCACAGAAATTCAAATCAAAACTCACACCAGTCAGAATGGCTATTAAAAGTCAAGAAAAATGTTGGCAAGGTTGCAGAGAAGAGAAAACACTTATACACTGATGGGAGGAAGGTAAATTGGTTCAGCCATTGTGGAAAGCAGTGTGGCAATTCCTCAGAGAACTGAAAACAGAATTACCATTCAACCCAGTCTCATTGTTGGGTATATACCCAGAGGAATATAAATCATCCTACCATAAAAATACATGCACAGTATGTTCATCACAGCACTATTCACAACAGCAAAGACATGGAATCAACGTAAATACCCAACAACAGTAATAGACTGGATAAAGAAAATATGCTACATATACTCCATGGAATACTACACAGCCATAAAAAAGAACAAAATCATGTCCCTTGCAGCAACATGGATGGAGAGGCAGGCCATTATACTAAGCAATCTAACACAGGAACAGAAAACCAAATACTGCATGTTCTCATTCCATGTGTACTCAATGTGGAAGCTAAACATTGACTACACAAGGACACAAAGAAGGGAACAATAGAAGTTGGATGGTGGGAGAAGGGAGAGGACTGAAAAACTACCTATCATGTACCATGCTTATTATGTAAGTGACAAAATAATCCCTGTAATCACAATTAACATATGTAACACAATGTAATCACAATTAACAATGTAATCACAATTAACATATGTAACAATACTGCATATGTACTCCTGGACCCAAAATAGAAACTAAACACATAAATCTTAAAATGTTACAGTTGAACAAAACTGCATTCTAAAAAAAAAAAAAGTTTTTATCCTATTGCTGTTACTACATATCTATGTGATCTTAGACATTAATGTATCTGTGTTCTTACCCTCTGTTCTAGTTGTTGTGTACCCTACAACAAATCAAAAAATGGATGATCAAATATGGTAATATACATATGAGAGAATATTATTCAGCCTTAAAAAGGAAATTCTGACATATGCTATAACATATATCAATCTTGAAGATATTATGCTAAATGAAATAAGCAAGTCACAAAGATACAAATAGTGCAAGATCCCACTTATATGAGAAAGCATAGTCAAAATTTTGGAGCTGGAAAGAATAGCGGTTGCTAGGACCTGGGAGAAAGGGAGGGGTATTATTTAATGGATAGTTTCATTTTTGCAAGATTAAAAGAATTATGGCAATGGATAGTGATGATGGTTGCATATTATGAATGTATTTGATATCATTGAACATCTCTTAAAAACTGTTTTAAGATGAGATGGGCACGGTAGCTCTCACCGGCAACCCAGCGCTTTGGGAGGCTGAGGTAGGCAGATAGCTTGAGCCCAGGAGTTCAACACCAGCCTGGGCAACATGGCAAACTCTACTAAAAAATACAAATTAGCCAGGCATGGTGGTATATGCCTGTAGTCCCAGCTACTCAGGAGGCTGAGGTAGGAGGATCACTTTAGCCCAGCAGGTTGAGGCTGCAGTGAGCTGTGATTCCACCACTGCACTCCAGCCCAGGTGAGAGACCCTGTCTCCAAAAAAAAAAAAAAAAAAAGTTAAGATGGTAATTTTTATGTAGTATGTATTGTACCACAAGAAAAAGTATTTTTTTAAAGAAATAACTGGCCGTGCCCAATGGCTCATGCCTATAATCCCAGCACTTTAGGAGGTTGAGGCGGCTGGATCATCTGAAGTCAGGAATTGAAGACCAGCCTGGCCAACATGGGAAACCCTGTCTCTACTAAAAATACAAAAATTAGCTGTGCATAGTGGTGGGTGCCTGTAATCCCAGCTACTCAGAGAATCACTTGAACCTGGGAGGCAGAGGCTGCAGTGAGCCAAGATCCTGCCATTGCACTCCAGCCCACACAACAAGAGCAAAACTCCATCAAAAAAAAATTAATAACTGGAAGTACTCTGGATGCCCTAAGTTACATGCATCCCAAAAGGTTAGAGATAAACCACAAAAATTCAGAGGACAACCACATTGGTAAAGTTATGAGGGGTTCACTGGTTTGGAGCATGCTAGGACTGCCCCTCACTAATGGATAAATTATTTCACCTTGATCCTCCTACCATTAAAAAGAGATACAGCACTTTATAGGCTTCTGGATTTTAGCAACACAAATTGTTGACAGGAAAACTCCTTTGACCCATTTCTTATGCAGCTTAGATTTTAATGGGGCCCAGAGTGAGGGCGTTTGGGAGCAAGTTCAGGCTTATAGTACAAATAACTCGACATTTAGGCCATAGGACCTGGCAAATCCCATGATGCCAGAGACGTTCCTGGTAGACAAGGATGCTACATAGAGTCTCTGGCAAGCCCCGGTTGCATAAGTTGTAACACAGACCTTTAGGTTTCTGGAGTTAAGTCAGTCTTTCCATAGCAGATAACTAGTCACTATTTAAAGAGTAGCTCCTCACATCAGAGCACATCAACTATGTGACCAGAGCTATCCATCACAAGCTGGGTATTGTCAGATCCACCAAACCCTAAGAATAGACCAGCATAGTAATAACTCATGGTACATTCAGGATGGTGCCCAAGCAGTTCCCAGGGCTCCAACTTTCAGGAAAAGGTGGCCCATGTAACTTACCTCCAAGACACCAGCACCTTTCCCTCAGCTCATGGCTTCGTTGGGGTTCACCACTACAATTAGGTGACACAGGAGGAAAAAACCCCGGGCTTGATTCACAGATAAATCAGCTTGGTATTTTACTGTAAACCAAAGACTGACTCCTGCCATATTAGCCTGAGTAGACTTGAAAAGCGCAGATAAGGAAAAAGCTCCCTAGAGGCCTGAGCTTCAAGCAATAAACCTGGTCAGCACTTTGCTCATGATGTAACATAAAATGAAATGCTCACCAGACTGTATGTCATCTTTCTAGGCATTTAGCTTGCTGAAGGTGCATTTTCTAGTCTATTCCTCAGGACACACTCAAGGGAAACACGTTCCCTGAATTCTTGCACGTTGATAGTGTCTGAGGAGCTATTTTTATACTTAATCAATTTTGGTAGATACAAAATCTTTCACTCACATTTTCTTTCTACAGATACCTTAAAGGGGCTATTCTTTTTCCTCCTGACATGGTGCTGCTGTTTTAACTCTTGCTCTTATAAGTCAGTTGCTGTTTTTGTCTAGTCAAACCCAGTTTGTATATTGCCATTTGTTGTTCCGGTATAATCTCAGGTAGGCAGGGTTGTTTTCAAAGTAGTCATTTGATTTTGTTCTGTATGTTGCATTTTTTCTTTTCTGTCTCTAAAGTTTGTCATATCCCTACTAATCCTTTTTATCTCTTTTCTTTCTGATTTCTAAAAGTCCTCCATTTTTATTTTTCATTTCTCTTAGGGTATTATCTGTTGTTCATCAGCTGTCATTTATTCTAGTCTTAATTTATGGTGCTTTTTTCCTCTATTACTACTATTTCCCCAAGTTCTTCAATTTTATTTTTGTTTTCTCATATCTTATATCATTTTCTAAACATCTTAAAACTCAATTTTAAGTATACTCTATAGCTTTTATCCATTTTATGGGCATGCCTTTCTGGTGTGCTTTCAATGTCTACAGGGATGTTATTTTTTTCCTTATACTCTTTAACAACCTTGCATTGACTACAGTTTCATATCATTTATTTTTGTTTGAAGTCAGCTTCTCTGAGGTTTTAAAAGGAGGCTTAGTTCAGGGTAACTTTCCTAACATCACAGATATTCCACTTTTGTTGTTTTTATATAGTGTTCAAAAATAAGACAGCTTGCTTTCTGAAATTTTCCTGGATCTTTTAAACTAAATGATAGATACAAAGATGGGTAGGATATGATACTGGGAGAAATAACAAAATATAGCAAACAAGTATTTTTGGCCCAAAAGCAAACTTCACACTCCATGAAGGCCTATGCAAATAAATAAAACACTCCCTTCAATAAACAACCCTTTTAATAAAATGTGTATTAATTCAAATACAAATGCAGAACTTGTAAAATGGAATTTAGTAGCCAGTTCTAAATTGAATAATTGAGTTCTGCACATAATGAAATAGGATATAAATATAATCCTAAATTGGAAGAAAAAGACTTCAATGTAAAAGTTTTCAGATGAAAATATACTCTATAAATGCATTTTCATTCATGCCAGTACATTCCTCAGTATTACTTAGTAATACTTCCCAGTACTTTGGGAGGTCGTGGCAGGCGGATCACTTGAGTTCAGGAGTTCCATATCAACCTGGTCAACATGGCGAAATCCCGTCTCTACTAAAAATACAAAAATTAGCCAGGCATGGTGGCGCACGCCTGTAGTCCCAACTAATTGGGAAGCTGAGGCACAAAAATCACTTGAGCCCAGGAGGTAGAGGCTTCAGTAAGCCAAGATTGCACCACTGCACTCCAGTCTGGGTGATAGAACAAGACTCTATCTCAAAAAAAAGATACTAATTATGTCCAGTGGGATACTGACATTGTAATTCCATGTAGAAATATTTTTTGATATATCCTCAAGTATTTAGAGTAAAATGACATCTTATCTGAGATGTGCTTTAAACAAAATAAAAGGGGAAGAAAAGAAACAAGTATGGCAAAATTTAACAGTAATTAAAGCTGGTATATAGTGGTTCATAATATATTTTCTCTTTCAAAGAGTACTTAAAGCTTTTTATAATAAACTGCACTTTCAAAAAATGTTCAATACATATTGATATCATTTGGATATCTGTCCCCACCAAATCTCATGTTGAAATATGATCCCCGATGTTGGAAGTGGGGACTAGGGTGAGACGTTTAGATCATGGGGGCAAATGCCTCATGAATGGCGTGCTGCCCTCCCTGCAGTAATGAGTTCATGTGTGATCTGGTTATTGAAAAGTGTCTAGAACCTCCTTCTTCCTGCTCTCTTCCTCTCTTTCACCATGTGATATGCTCACTGTCCTTCAGTTTCCTCCATGAGTAAAGCATCACGCTTCTTGTACAGCTACAAGTCAAATAAACCCTGAGCCAAATAAACCTCTTTTATTTTTAATAAATTACCCAGCCTCAGGTATTCCTTTATAGCAATGCAAACAGACTAATACACATATCATTGACAAGGTTTATTATCAAGAAACTTTAGTAGTAAGTTTTTAAAAAGAATGCTCGTTTTAGAATACATCAAGAGGACATTCTGTGACAGGACATATACAAACAAGGATAATTAAAATATTAAATACTATCTAAATTAAAAGACCATAATTCAAATTGCTAATTATAATCTTTGTGTCAGTAGAAATAACTACAGTTCCCCTTCATGAAATTCACCCCCACGTTCTCATGAAGACTAAGAAGTCTCACCACAATTTCAGTTATTTAATTTACAATAATCAATGCTGAGTTTTCGGTGCTGAAGCATGCACTGTTACAGAAAGCACAAAACCCTATTCACAGGGATTTTTAGTTTTCTTTAAAATGTATCTCAAGCATCTTTTAAAGTGCGAGCTACAAAAAGGCTGTATCCTTAATGAAAAAGGCTTCTTTCTAAAAGAAGTATGAGACAGCTACCCAATATTGCAGGAACGGTTATATAACTAACCGAAGGAACCAGCAGCACTCTGCTAACTCGGTTTTAGTGTAGCAACTTCCTCCTTGGTCTTCTACTACCAGCCAAACATGTACTCCATTGCTTTGGATACAAGACTTTCATCTTTTTTTGGCGTTTGTCTGTCAGAAATAACCTATTAAAAACACATACACACACAAAGCTGTTAGGTTATTGTTACTTCAGTGTCATAGTCAATTCTAGAATTGCTCATTTAAAAGAGAAACACCAAAATGCATGTATAGCACTAAACTGTATATTTTTAAAATTAATATATGGACTTAGAATATCCTTATGCTTTTAAGAATGCCAAAATTTCATTTCTTTGGAAAAGCAAATAATATCTGTTTCTTAAATTAGAAAATTTAATAGCTGTGTGCAGTGGCTCATGTCTGTAATCCCAGCACTTTGGGAGGTCAAGGTGGGCAGATCACTCGAGGTCAGGAGTTCGAGACCACTATGGCCAACATGGCCCCATCTCTACTAAAAATACAAAAAATTAGCTGGGCATAGTGGCACGTGCCTGTAATCTACTCAGGAGGCTGAGGTAGAAGAATCAACTGAACCCAGGAGGCAGAGGTTGCAGTGAGCTGGGATCGC
The DNA here is from genome assembly GCF_003255815.1 of Theropithecus gelada. NCBI lineage: Eukaryota > Metazoa > Chordata > Mammalia > Primates > Cercopithecidae > Theropithecus > Theropithecus gelada. Next base: position 59,572,479 of record NC_037680.1, on the reverse strand, counting down.
ACCACTGCACTCCAGCCTAGGCAACAGAGTGAGATTCCATCTCAAAACAAAAGAAAGAAAACTGAATAAAACAAAAGCTGCAAAAAATGGGAAATTTAAAATAACAGTAACAGAAACTAAAGAAACAGTTCTAGAATGATCTCCAAATTTCAGAGGAAGTCAAAAAACTGAACTACCACTATCTGCCCTACTAAAGCACAAGTGTTTCACGTACTGTGTTTGCAGGACCTGTTTCTGCAGCTGGTTAAGTTCAAACACTTGGCTACTCAGTAGGAGACAATAATATACTGAATGAGGTCATAATACTTCTACCATTCTTCGAAGAACATAATTAACTTCTTTTTTTTTTTTTTGAGACGGAGTCTCGCTGTGCTCCCAGGCTGGAGTGCAGTGGCAATTAACTTCTTTAAGCTTTTTTGAAATGAGAAATTTTTTTCTGTCTGAATGGGAGTTGGTCAATGTCTTCATTTCAATAACCAAAGCTACTCCAAACTAAGGTTCTGCACTTTGGATACCATCAATTTAGTCACCAATTTAATAGAGCTTTAATGCGCCCTCATGTCAAAGATGTACATGGGATACATTTTGTATGTATGCAAATATAACTTAGAAAAAGCTAAAACAACTCTCAAAAAATTTTAAGGAATGGCAAATACATTGTTCTTTAATTCATGATAACTTTCCAATTGGCCAAGATGCTAACTTTAAAAAAGAAAATTTTTAAAGTGTAAAGGTTTCATCAAGGTAATAGCCTCATCAAGAAACATTTAATAGCATACAAATCAATACAATGAAAAAGTTAAACATGCTATGCACTCAGCTGCTAAGGTACATCTTTTTTTAATCTAATCCTTAAAATACCTGATAATCACTAGTAGAGGCTTTGTATGCTGTAGCAAGAGGTCTCATGGTAGAAATCCTGGGAGTACTTCCAGGTTGTGTTGGTGTACCTAGAGTTTTGATTGGTGGTGTAAAGGCTAAAGATGGAGATGATAAAGCACATCTGTCACTGCTTTCCATAACACTCTAGAGAAACAAAGAAACAACTCCTTTGTTTATAAAAGTAATACATATCATCCAGTATTACAGTCTACTTAGAAAGAAAATTTAATTAAAAGATAAGGATGAAATACTTTATTTGCTCTACTTCCAAATAATTTTAAGCTTGAGAAAACATTTGCTCCTTAGGTAGCATTTGAGATTGAATGCTCAGCCAGAAATTTCACTTCAGTGACCTCAAACAATCTCAATACAACTATAGACCACAGAAATAAGAATTTCCTAAAACACTATGAAAAATCATCAAGGACAAAAAAAGTTCTTAGGGAAACCTGGAAAAGAATCAAAATCCAAAGATTTTTAATGCTCAGTAACCCCAAATATTCTCTGGCCTCTGCAAACATTTGTTACAACACAGTATTATAACTATATAACTACACTGCTATAACAGATTCTAAGAATAGGAACCACGTCTTGCTTTGTTCATTAATGCGTGTATACTGACACCAAGCACAATGCCTGGTATATAGTACAAGTTCACATATACTTAAAGAATGTTCACAATGATTTAACAAGCCACAAAAAACAGTTTAAATTGTACTCTGTACTATTTAATTAGTATATATAGAATAATTTTAAAATAGTTTGAAATAGAAATATTTCGAAACAAAAACCTTTGGCATTTAAAAGTTAACTATCAGTTAACATTCATATGAACTAATTCATTCTGAAATAGTATCATTCCATTTAAGTACTTTAAAGAATCTGGTATCGCTTTGCACAAGAAAGAGAATGAATTAGTAGTCAAGAGACCTAAAATCTAGGCCTCATCTGTAACAACTCTGGACAAGTTACTTAAGTCCTCTCGGTTTCTTTCCTTTATCTGAAAAATGAAGAAGTGAGGACAGATTATCTCTAAATTCTAAAGTCTATGATTAAATACCTTCGGCTTGCCACAAAGAGTACTGTAAGTATCATCACATGTTACAAACTACGAAAAAGAGACACAGTGAAACCAAGTGACACAACCACCAATTTCAATCCTTGGTCTTGTGTTCTTCATACAGATTAAGCTACTTTCCTTACATCACCAATAACTTACTTTGTCAATACATGGTTTTACACCAATCATGATGGATTCTCCAAAAATCCTCCCATCTTTGCTTAAGGCTTTCCGAGCCTGCAGTTTAGATTGGTAACGAATATGCATCCAATTTCCTGTATTAGACATCTGCAAAGAATGAAATTCTCTTAAAATAGAAAATATATAAAATCTACATCTAATGAATTCTACTACAAAATAGAAACGTGAAGATAAATTTACTTCCATTTCATATTTGATGCCTTGTAAAAAGCTGTGAAGTTCAACAAAAATCATATTTAAAACAGCTTCAACAATCTCTCAATTCTCTACAATCAATATGTACATATTCTCTGAAAGTAAAATACTTCTCAAAATATGTTTATTGTAAAGAGATCATAGCAACACTTGCCATAAAATTATTTAAAACTATTCAATTTGATTTTGTATAGGAGTTAATTAAGTCAATCTCTAGTAACAAAAAAAGATTTGTTACTTATAACTTGTAGCACAAGGTAAGATAATTTTTTAAATTTTAGAACTATAAAGCTCTAAAAACTCTAAAAGCTCAGGAACCTCCTACTTCCTTTATCCCCAATAAAAGAAGCTCAAAATTGGAAAACAGTAATATAATACTTGGTATAATCTATCTTTTTTAAGACTGTAAACTGTTTAAGGAAGGGGGTGAGAAGAGGTGGATTTTCAAACTCATTTTATCTCTTTTTATCAAAAACTATGCACCTTCCAGCCTTCCAGACTTCAAAGGATATACGATATCAAAACTTAAAAAAAAAATTAAGTTTAAAAAAAAAATCCACAAAATTCAGAAGCAAAGTTTCTCTCAATTCACAACTTACCCCTCTTTAGTCAAAACTCTGAACTGAAAAAAAATTAAGCCTTACCACATGTTTTAAGATATTCCCATACTGTGCAAATTGTAATAATATGTAGGACGCAGATGCTTGAGGAAACCTGAAAAAAACAGTTGTCCAAAGAAAACAGTCAGCTTCTACTATCAATGTGAATGCAAATTACTACAAGATAATGTTTCAAGATACATTCCCCCCAACTGTCTAGAACGTTAACAGGAGAGTGCTGATCATCCTGTTTTCCTCGATATGGGCTAATTCTGTCAACGACCAGTCACTCAAAAGCAAGTACCTTAAAGTTAGTCTTATTCTGCCATTCTTCTCCACCCTCAAATTCTACCTCTGAAATCTCTAAAAATGCTACTCTCATTGCCATTATCCAGGTCTTAGAAAAAAACTATAAAGTTGCAGTTCTATATATAATTTATTTCAATATATATACGTTAATACGTAATACATTTAGGTATACTACAGTTACGAAAAGATAAAGAATTTTAAATTATAAGCAAATCATTATACATTGAGCATCACTTAAAAATTCTGAAATTAAGTCTTATAACAAAGATAAAATTCAGCATCAATATCTATGGTATAGAATCACTTAAAAGGACAGTTACCAAAATTTGATTAGCCATATCTCTGCATGAGAAAATTCTAAGTAATTTTTACTTTCTTCTTTATAAAGTTCTGTATGGTTTGAATATTTTACAATGACACATTATTATTTTATAGTCCTAACAATAAAGCTATTTTCAATTTGAGAACAATAACCACTACCAACAGAATAGAAATGGCTATCTGGAGGCTCTCTAACCTCTAACTTCAGTTATCTGAAGACTGAATTAGAACCCTAAAGACAAAAAAAAAATCTGAGTCTCAAAAATAAATCAGAAACCAAACACATTAAAAATCTATGTGAGGCCGGGCACGACGACTCACGCCTATAATACCAGCACTTTGGGAGGCCAAGGCAGGTGGATCACTTGAGGTAAGAAGTTTGAGACCAGCCTGGCCAACCTGATGAAACCCCGCCTCTACTAAAAATTAGCTGGGCATGGTGGCGGCACCTGTAGTCCCAGCTACTCAAGAGGCTGAGGCGGAAGAATCGCTTGAACCTGGGAGGGAAAGGTGGCAGTGAGCTGAGATCATGCCACTGCACTCCAGCCAGAGTGACAGAGTAAGACCTTTTCTCAAAATAAATTAATTAATTAATTAAATCTGTATGAGTAACATATTCATGCAATCAGAACTGAAAATTCATTTGTATAAAATATGGACATGAAATTTCTAACCACAAAGAAAAACAACAAATAGGTTGGGTGCCTACAGGGCGGAGATAAAACAAAAATGAAAAGAAGAAAGAACGGCTGCAAGTGAGGGAAGTACTTAAGAAATAAAACATAATTCTAAACTCTTGGACCACTTTGAGTAGAAACTTACATTCTAATACTCTACAGTAGAATCACCCAAAACAATGAATGATATTTCATAACCCTAAGTCAGTAGGAAAAAGTTAAACTACCAAAGAAAGAACATATATAGTGCATCTTTCAGAGGTACTTCCCCATAAATGATCAAAATAAAATACTTTATCCCTTAAAGGAGAATGCTTCAGTTCTTGAAATTAAAGTCACAGAGGGTTGTTAAAACCTGAAAGTAAAAAAATAA